>NC_068412.1:16741709-17060748 GCF_023724105.1 Carassius gibelio | reverse complement strand
TGAACCTATGCTTCAATACAAGCATGTTCATTAAGCTTAGTACATATATGTAAGGGAAAGGAATATTTATTTGTATATCTGGAATAGTTTATCATATAATTCAAGATATAATTCAAATTTTGTCCTTGTGACCTTTTTCAGGTGGCTAATTGAGCAAAATGTTATTATTTACTAATGTAGTACTGTGCATTTGATTGATAAGTGTTCATGTACACACTGAGTTATGCATGTAAAAAAAAGTCAATAATATTTGGATATGTTATATATCTAATCTTCTCTTAGAGCCTTGGGGTCTGATACAGGAGGCTCTACACGAAACCCTGGTTCTCTCTGTGGGGTCGTGGCTCTGAAGCCCACGTACGGCCTGCTCTCTCGTCACGGACTCATCCCTCTGGTCAACTCAATGGATGTGCCCGGAATCATGACCAGGAGTGTCCATGATGCTGCCACGGTCTTAAGTATGCGATCTGTTTGAGGGTGAGATTAACATATGAAGGTCACTGATTTAGATCTGGACCTTATGTTTTTTATTGATTCTGGTTTTTAGGGATTCTGCAGGGCCGAGATGAGAGAGACTCAACAACTGTCGAGGCACCCAGCACCCCACCCAGCCTTCCTGAGCACTTTGACATTAGAGACATATGTGTCGGCATACCAAAGGTACAGCTGCATTCAAAACGCCCACTGGGAGACAGCAGCTCAGTGTGGTTAAAAGAAAACGAGTTCATACAAGCTCATACATGTTTTTACAAATTATCTTAGCATATGTACAAAATGTTATATTTCCATAATTAAAGTGAAAATCCATTTCAGGCTTATATAAAAATATAACAATTATTGAAATGAAATACTGACCTAAAATGTATCTATTATTTAATTAATAAGTATCAATATTTATGATTATATTGATTCTTTTTTTTTTAAATAAGTGTTTATATTTCACATGAAAAATGAAAAATTATGTTTTATTATGCCTTAGTAGCATGTTAGAATTTGAAAACTTATAATTCTTGTTGCTATAATGTGAAAAAATGCTTAAATTAAATCTTTAAAAACATATATAATGGTAATAATTATTTCATTTTACTTTAATTAATGCTGCTTCATTTTTAAAGAATCCAGGCAGGATTATTATAATATAATAATGAAACTGACACACTGTTTTTTTTATTTAATTTTTTTTATTTAGGGCACAATAATGCGACAACACAAAAATATTTTTATAAAAAGATGTTAAATAATGTTGTTGTTTTTTTTGTTTTTTTTTTGATGGAATGTGAGCCATACATTTTTTATTAGTTTTGTTTCCATCCACCTTTTTTATGTGCTTTTTTAAAATATTGCATAAAAAAATGAATGGATGGAAATGCCAAGATGTGCATAAATTCTGAAAATGAACATAAAAATGCGTACAGTATATGCACATTAGAGAAGAAAAATGCACATAAACTATGATAGAAACACATTTATTGAATAAATTCCTCCATGCACATGGAAAAAGTCATGTGACTTTGCGCTATGAGACAGGATAACTTGACTAACCAGAGGACCAGTCTCCTCCACAGCAAGTAATTCATCATATATGAAAATTATTATATTCAGTGGCTTCTCCTAGTTTCCTTAGTGATATTTAGTGATATTAGCACTAGTTTACCAGAAAGTGACAATTTTGTTCTCTTTGACTCATTGGATGAAAACAGTGCTTTAATCACAAATGTTTTATGCAATATTCCAGTTTTGTGCATACGTTGAAACATAGCTATTGTAAGATTAACCTGATGATATTGTAATAGAGTTTCTATGATTTTAGGAATATCACGCCCCGGGCCTGTCTAAAGACATTCTGTCCCAGTGGAGTCGAGTCGCAGCCATGTTTGAGCAGGCAGGGGCGAGGGTTCAAGAAGTATCTCTGCCACACACACAGCACTCTATCGTCTGTTACCACGTCCTGTGTTGCTGTGAGGTTGCATCCAACATGGCACGTTTCGATGGGCTTGAATATGGTGCGTAAAGCTTAACCATGTCTAAAACTGTCACAATACATTATGCAGCTGTGGCCTAATGGTTAGAGAGTTGGACTTGTAACCCAAAGGTGGCAGGTTCGAGTCTCGGTGCTGGCAGGAGTTGGGGGGGAGTTAATGAAAAGCGCACTCTTCCACTCTCAATACTCATGGCTGAAGTGCCCTTGAGCAAGGCACTGAACCCCCAGTTGCTCCCTGGGTACTGGATATATAGCTGCCCTCTGCTCCGGGTGTGTGTTCACAGTGTGTTCACTTCTCACTGCTGTGTGTGTGTGTGTGTGTGTGTGTGTGCGCACTGGGATGGGTTAAATGCAGAGCTCAAATTCCGAGTATGGGTTACCATACTTGGAAAATGTCACGGCTTTCACATACGTATAAACACGATGGATTTAAAATCTAGGTGTTATTTTATAGCTAGAACTACAAACTAAAATTTGAACATATCCATTTGAGTTTTGAACAGTGCTGTGTTTCTGAAAATGTCCTTTTTTACCTCCTCAGGCCATCGTAGTAAAGTCGACAGCTCCACAGATGCCATGTACGCCACCACACGACATGAAGGCTTCAACAATGTGGTTCGCCGAAGAATACTCTCAGGAAACTACTTCCTTCTGAAATCGTGAGAGTCTCAAAAAGAGAACCACTATTGTCTCACACCTATTTTAGATGTGTAGATTTGTACTTCATAGTTTTTATCACCTCTCACGCAAATTCATCTTTAAAGATGTACAAAACGTGGTAAACTGTGTTGTAAGTAGCTTACACTTGCTTACACCCCCAAGCTCTGACCACTTCTCATTTCTACAACTGGACTGGTACCACATTAATTTTTAGAGTCAGACAACGGTTTAAAAGTTTGGGGTAAGGTTTGATGTTAACACTTTACAGTAAGTTTGCATTTGTTAACCTTAGCTAACTACTTTAGTTAATATGAACTAACAAGTAAAAGTACTTCTGAAGCATTTATTAATCTTTATAAATTTTATTATGAACATCCAAATACATTATTCCAATCAAAAGTTGTGTCTGTTAAGTATTATTTAACGGACCTCAGCTAACATTTGCATTTTTATTAACTAACATTATACACTCACCTAAAGGATTATTAGGAACACCTGTTCAATTTCTCATTAATGCAATTATCTAATCAACCAATCACATGGCAGTTGCTTCAATGCATTTAGGGGTGTGGTCCTGGTCAAAACAATCTCCTGAACTCAAAACTGAATGTCAGAATGGGAAAGAAAGGTGATTTAAGCAATTTTGAGCGTGGCATGGTTGTTGGTGCCAGACGGGCCAGTCGGAGTATTTCACAATCTGCTCTGTTACTGGGATTTTCACGCACAACCATTTCTAGGGTTTACAAAGAATTGTGTGAAAAGGGAAAAACATCCAGTATGCGCAGTCCTGTGGGCGAAATTGCCTTGTTAATGCTAGAGGTCAGAGGAGAATGGGACGACTGATTAAAGCTGATAGAAGAGCAACTTTGACTCAAATAACCTCTTGTTACAACCGAGGTATGCAGCAAAGCATTTGTAAAGCCACAACACACACAACCTTGAGGCGGATGGGCTACAACAGCAGAAGACCCCACCAGGTACCACTCATCTCCTCTACAAATAGGAAAAAGAGGCTACAATTTGCACGAGCTCACCAAAATTGGACCGTTGAAGACTGGAAAAATGTTGCCTGGTCTGATGGGTCTCAATTTCTGTTGAGACATTCAGATGGTTGAGTCAGATTTTGGCGTAAACAGAATGAGAACATGGATCCATCATGCCTTGTTACCACTGTGCAGGCTGGTGGTGTAATGGTGTGGGGGATGTTTTCTTGGCACACTTTAGGCCCCTTAGTGCCAATTGGGCATCGTTTAAATGCCACAGCCTACCTGAGCATTGTTTCTGACCATGTCCATCCCTTTATGACCACCATGTACCCATCTTCTGATGGCTACTTCCATCAAGATAATACACCATGTCACAAAGCTCGAATCATTTCAAATTGGTTTCTTGAACATGACAATGAGTTCACTGTACTAAAATGGCCCCCACAGTCACCAGATCTCAACCCAATAGAGCATCTTTGGGATGTGGTGGAACGGGAGCTTTGTGCCCTGGATGTGCATTCCACAAATCTCTATCAACTGCAAGATGCTATCCTATCAATATGGGCCAACATTTCTAAAGAATGCTTTCAGCACCTCAGCGAAAGGGGGTCAAACACAGTATTAGTATGGTGTTCCTAATAATCCTTTAGGTGAGTGTAACGTTAATTAATAGGACCTTATTCTAAAGTGTAACCAATTACTATTATTTATGTATTAATTTTTTAAAATAAATTAATACATTTATTCAGCAAGGATGCATTACATCGATGAACTAAACTAACAGTAAAGTAACAGAGTAATGGCTGCTGAAAACTTATCTTCGCCATAACAGTTATGCATAACTGCATTTAACTATATATATAGATAGATAGATAGATAGATAGAAATGTTCAGATAAATGCAGATATGGTGTGAATAAGAGATTTGTTTCAAAAGCATAAAAAAACTAACCAAAAACGGTAGCACATTAGTTATCACTCTGAACCTTAGATACCCAAAGAAGTTATTGTAAAATGTGACATGCATTTTCCTCAAGTATTTTGTGTAAGAAATTGTCTGACAAAAAGAAATGTCAATCACTTACTCAGAGTGTAAGTATGCCAAAATCTGAAGCCAATGCTGTGAGGCTGAACTATATTTAATACGGTTTTACTTTACTTTACTTGACCATATTTTATTAAATGTTTTAATAATAAAAAAAAATGCACCAAAATTTTAAGATTTTACCACAATATCTTCATTACTTTCAGTTTGCAAAGATGTGTCTTAGTTTTACTCTGATATCAGCATTTCAAATCTACACATTTCCCTTCCTTTCTTCTCAGGAACTACGAGCGTTACTTTGTGAAAGCTCAACAAATGCGGCGTCTTATCGCTGAAGACTTTAAAAATGTGTTTCGCTCTGGCATAGATGTTGTCCTTACACCCACAACGCTGAGTGATGCAGCACGCTACTCTGACTTCATACAGGAAGACAACCGCACGCGCAGTGCTCAGGAAGATGTCTTCACCCAACCTGTCAACATGGCAGGTAAGTACAGGAAGTGGATCTAAGAGAGAAATTACAAGAAGGATCCACCGAGTTGCATCCTTTGCATGTCCTTGACGGCTTATCTGGTCACCTGTGCAAATTTGATCTGTATCACCTGATTTGACAGGCCAATTTGCCTTACCGAGGTCAGTCAGGGAGTTTTGCGTGACAACAACAACCAAGAAGGGCATTTGGCCTCCAGCTAAATGTGACCTTTTGACTAAAGCGGGTTATTTTCCTAAAGCAGCATAAACAGATTTACAATTGAGCTTTTAACGGATCAATGAACCAACCGATAAAACCAAAGTTAATTCATCTTTTTCTGATCTTTTCTAAGCCAAAATAAATCCTGTATACAGTATGTGTATTTACAGTGTATGATCTTCACTTTTTTTCCACAACAGGTTTGCCTGCTGTCACGGTACCAACAGCCCTCTCACACAGAGGTCTTCCCATCGGCCTGCAGCTGATTGGTCAAACACTACAGGACTGGAAGTTGTTGACCGTAGCCCACTGGATGGAACAAAAAGTCAATTTTCCAACGATCCATCTACATGGAGAATCAAATGAGAGCGAGTTGAACCGATCAGTCAGAGAAAGGACACATACAATCGGATCATAACCAAATTGAGGAGTAGAGTACCAAGGAAATAAAACCTGTGAGGGTTCTATTTAGTGTCTAGGTTCATAAGAAGTAAGAATGTGAGTGTGAATGCTGTATGAGCGCCCACTGGACATATGGGACTTGTCTGTATTTTGGACTGTGGTCTGAGTGATTCATTCTCCCTTCATGTTCTCAAAATACAACATATTTATTCTGCAGCATTGGTGTTCGTGGAGTTAAACTTACTAGTAATAATTTTCTTTTTTTTTTTAAATGCAAGTAACAGCAATTTTATTTGTGAACATTTTGAAGACAGTAAAGCATAGATGGTAACTGGCAATTCAGATTTGAATAAATCAAGAACATATAATTATTTTAAAATTAAAAATGGCATTGTGTTATGAACTAGGGGTGCTCCGATCAGGGTTTTTGAGGCAGATACTATCTTTTTAAAGCCTTATTTTTATCATGTGGAATAGTAATACTCCAATCAGGATTTTTAGATACTTATTCAGGGCCTGAATTTCATTTTTGAAAATGGGGAAGAATTTCCCTCGTATAGGTGACTTGTTAGAGGAGATGTTTTTTTTTTGTTTTGTTTTTTGAGGGGTGGAGGGGAAAATTTTTAACGAGATTTTTCAAAAATACATATTTATCTTTTTTAAATGTTAGATCATGAAGTGCATTTTTTTTTTTACTCATGCAATTGTTGCATAAAAGCAATATAATTATCACATCCCAGTTGCACAAGCAAGTGGCAAAACATTTAAACTGCTTTTCTTAAGTCATCACAAACATTCTAAATTAAAACTTACCAATGACAGAAACACTCAGCTCTGTTGCTGTTTCTTTTGCATTAGTCAGCTGGAAATGTGTCTTGACCCCCCAAAAATTCTAACAAAACGTTTCCCAGTGGTTTACAGTAGTATCAAATGTACTTAAAAACATACTAAAAGTTTACCAAAGTTTGACTCCAGGAAAGGCCCCGTTTTCAAAATGTCAGCCGCCAGGTCCTTAAAATGACCATTACTCCTTTGTATTCCTCCTAGAACAGAAATATTGGTGTCTGATACATGTTTTGGCCATGTAATATTCTAATTAGAATATTTGCATGATAGATAAGTGATTACAAGTCCAATTATATATTAAAGCAATTGGTTACAAGCACATTTATGGGGAAAATGTGTACAAATTTCCCTTAAGTACAGGTACATGTAAAAAAAAAAAAAAAAGAATATCATGGGAAAATTATTTAATTTTTTTTGTCATTTAATTTAAAAAAGCAAACCTTTTTATGTTCTAGATTCACTGCACACAAACTGAAATATTTAAATAGTTTTTTGGTTTGAATTATGATGTTTAGGACTTACAGTACAGCTTCAGTATCTCAAAAAATGTGAATATTTTCTCAAAGATCAAACAAAAAAAAGATTTACAAAACAAAAATGTTCAATGAAGACAATATTGTTGATTGTCTTCTGGAAAACTGTCAAGTCAGTAGTCTTTCCCATAATTGTGGTTGCACGTTCTGAACTAGCCCAGGAGGTACCCAGTATTTATACTCCTAATTAATAAAACCAATCAAGTTCAAAATGGAATATTCAAATTTTTTGAGATACTGAATTTTTTGAATTTTTATTTTTATTTTTTGAAATTTTCCTAAGCTGTAAGTCGTAACAAACAGAATTAAAACAAAAATCTATTGAAATATTTCTGTTTGTGTGCAATGAATTTAGAATATACAAAAGTTTACTTTTTTTAAGTAAATTACAAAAAATAAAGAACTCTTCCTTTAAATAGTCAAGGATGGATTTTGTTTGAGCAAAATGGTATACGCTGTGCTGCCAACAACATTTCAATGAGTCAAGCAATATCAAATGTCAGTATTCTCTTCCACCATCTTCTGAATTGCTGAAAATTGTGAATTTAGTTTTGTTGGGTTTAGTATAATGCCACCTTTATACTCACAAACACCTCTAGAGGATGCATTACATATGTATTACCTTATTAAAATTGAAATGAGTGACCATTTTAGAGGTTTCACACACAGGCCTCTGATCAGGCTAATACAGGTTTGTTTATGATCAAAGTTATACAACTCCAATTAAAGTTACTTTTGGCTGCAATAACTTTTACATCAAATGGAAAGTCGGTGTTTTAGCAAAAAAAAAAAAAAAAAAAACGGGTACTGAGTAGGAGTTAGTGTGAATACTGGTAAAGTGGGACACTTTCTGATAATTTATATTCTGCATACTTTTTTATTATGATCCAAATGTCTTAGTCGCTCATATGATACTATTCTAAATAGTTTAGGAGCTCTACTATACTATAGACAATAAAAAATAAAGAAACATTAAACACAGGATGGATGACTCTTCCTCAAACACAAAATGACCACATTTTTCAAGGCACTACTGTCAAACTGGGACACTTAAAACACATTCAGTTGTTATTCAAGTTTAGGCCTTATAAATTAAATACACAATAACAATATAAACAACAATAATACAAACATCACGTTTTTAAGAAGGGGTGCAGGTACAGCAAATTCAACCCACCCCCTCACTCGCCTGCCCACAAAATTTTATATTAGGTTAAATTTATTTCATACAAATTAAAAAAAATAATAATAATAGCCTTTATTAACAGAGAGAGATGATTTTTTATATCTTAAGTAACCCGCTCTGTCTAGTCTGTTGGTCTCCGTGTCCACTTTGCTTCAAAATTTTTCTGTGCGTGACAAAATGGATGTGTGGCGTGAGAGCGTGTGAAAAGTGTTAATTGCGTGTGTCTCACGGTGAATGCGTGAGAGCTGGCGTAGTTTAAGTCAGTCTTTGTTGAAATATCTAGCTAACTAACTAAATGGTATGGAATGAGGGACAAATAAAAAGGTAACTCTATTCCTCCATTAGAATGACTTGAATGGCTGTCCCAGTTTGCCAGTACTACCCTGTCCCAATTTAACAATATGCTATTGGCAAACTGGGACAGTGTCAAAATCGCATAAAAAAAACCCAAGATGAATGTGATTTTTTTTTTAATTCTGATTCACCATTACATCCTACAACAAAATATGTATATGTTAACAATTATAAATGATCCATGAGTTGTTTTATTTTTATAACCTTAACATTATTTACCTCAGAATGCTATGTCATTTTACTTACCATCACAGTTCACTGCAAGGTTGTTAAATATGATGTGCCACAACCCGGATGTGATGTCATAGCCACAGAATTTTATTTTTATTTTTATCACATACTTGCTACTGATCAGCTCAGTGTTGTTTTTTAGTAAAAAAAAAAAAAAAAGATAAATAATTAAACTTACCTGTCCCACTTTACCCATTGTCCCACTTTACCAGTATTCACCCTACATGGCATAGGCTAAATTGTTTATATCTCTAGTTCACTGCAAACAATGATAAAACCTTACAGTATTCCATAAGTATGTAATCATGTCAGTTCAATTTAGACAAGTCTAATTTATTCACAGACCCAGAAAACATGGGGTTAAGATTACACTTAAGATTACTTGACTAAGTCAAATAATGAAGGAGTTAGGATATTTTAAGGGCTCCCTGCCCATCTTGGACGCCATCTTGAAAATTACACCTTTCTAGTGGTCAAACTTTTTGGTAAACTTTTAGTATGTTATTAATGACACCTAATCCTACAAAAAAAAAAAACAGCTGAGAAACCTTTTGTTAGAATTTTTTTAGGGTTAGGTGTTTTATTTTCATATATGCAGCTGCCTACATTTAAATCTTTATTACAAGCAATCCTGAGGTTCATAAAGAACTTTTTTTTTTAACCTAGGCACCAAGCCATTGTGTGTTGACTGTGAAACCTGCAAATTTTAATTATACCCATTTATGGTGTAATTACTAAATTTTTGTTTTCATATTTACAGCAAACAATTCACTGTCACTTTATTTGAACAATTCACTGTCACTCTTGCACTGCTGCAGACGCACCGCTCATGAAACACCCTGCTGGACCGAAACCATGTGCAGTGTGAATGCTTTAAAATCCATTAACATGATGGTGGGAAAAAAATATGTACCGTATACACATTGCAATCAGAGAATCTGTGAAAATGGAGTTATGTGTGTCTGATTCGAGTGTCTTCCATGCGAGCTGGACGACTACAAAAGCTAATTGTAGTCTTAGAGAATGGTTGTCCTTTTCCAGAAGAGCATTATTAAATCCACAGTTTCATGACAACCAAAGCAGCATTTGTGGTACAGTTCAACCATGCTCTGAAAGTGCACACATCCTGTTTCTAACGAATGACAGTAGCTTATACCGGAAATGAGCTTCAGTTATGCACAGAATGTGAAGTTATTTCTAAGGCTAAGGTAAACGGAATAAAGGGTTTCTGGCTGCTGCCTCTGGGGAAGTAACTTTTTAAACTGTCAAAACTGCTCTCATTGGCCTAGAGAGAGAAAGATAATTGCTAATGAAATCGGTCACACACAGACTTCTCGACACAGTCTGAAAACACCTGGCCACAACACACACACTGGTCTAAGAATGTACAGTACTTCTTCAGCCATTAGTCCTGGAAGGCTTTTCATTCATCACAAGTGAATGTGATTCTCACAGCAGGAAGCTGGTCTAATTTAATCAGTGAAGCTGTGCACTCATTTCTGTCTCCACCGGATGTGCTGGCCATCTGTGTGGCCACTCATATGTACACACACATACACAATACATATCACATAGTTTTTCATGCCACACTGGGCTTTTAAATATATATGACACAAAAAGCTGTTCTCCCACTAGTAAGATATTTTGACAAAATTTTGCAGGCAAAAAAAAAAAAAAAAATTAATTGTCTATTGTTAAAATGGCTCACAGCACAAATATCACAAATTCAAGGAAAAACAAAACAGTTTCCACCGAAGACAAGGGCTTCAAATAAATAAATACATAGCCTACATACATTAATCTTGATAAAGAATAATTCAATCTCTTAAGTTATTTTAAGATTCAATAGAGAAAACTATTTAGAAAGAATAACGGAGGTGGAAGGATGTGGCCATTTTTCACCTGAATGTGTGAGACTTTGGTTGTTAGCCAATTCCGTTAATTTTAGCCATAAAAAAAAAAAAGTTTTATGCTGCTTAAAATTGCAAATGGTATTCGTTATCATATTTGTTTATTTTTAGAACTATGTAGCGCAAAGAGGTTTATAGTTTACTGAACTTTTATATTTGTCAGACTTTGTTCCGTGCTTTGTGTGTTTTGCTCCTCATGTGCCTTTCTTGCCCTTATTTGGTCATGTTTCCTGTGCCTGTCACTGTACTGTTGATTAATTCCCCCGTTTCATCCCTTGTTACTTAAGCCCTGTGTTGTAGTCTCAAGCGTCTGGTGTTATGTCTTGTCATCATGCGTTCCAGAGCTGTGTTTGGTTTTATTTTTATCATTAATACGCGTGGCTTCGTGCTGCTCCCACGTCTCCTCGTTTCCTTTGCTTCCCTGTGAGATTGTGACAGTATTCTAGTTATTTACCCGAATCACAAATGTCACACTAACAAGAAATAGCTTCTGGTAAAAAAAAAAAAAAAAAAAAAAAATAGTTTTATGATTTCACCAGGTAGCCTACAATATGTTCCTGGAACAACATTCAAATCAACCAATCAGAATAGAGAGACCTTTTCAGGAAATATCTGTTTTAGGGTTAAGTGATTCTACACCCTTGTCAATCAGCTATCATTTCCCACTGATTTTAGGAACAAATTATGGGTATAGTTATGTTTAGGGGTAGGGATTGGTTTAAGTCTATACTTTTGGATAATAATTTTGATCAAGGAACATATCTTACTTGGCAAAATCAAAGTGGCCCCTCACAGTACCTTAGAACCGTTATACATAACAAACAGTTCGCTGGATTTTCACTTCTTCTCTTCAAGTGGCTCAAATGAGTACCTAACTTTCAACAGGCCAAAACAAAACCACATCCACCAGGTTGTAATTATTTTTTAGACATGTCACTTCAGCATGTTCTGTTTTCTGTAGATAAGATGGCAATCTAATTCTTCTTTTTTTTTTTTTTTTAACGATTGTCAGTAAGTGAAAAAAAAAAATAATAATTTGATGGAGAGGACAAGCTCCTCTTCAGTAAAGGTAGTCTACATTTATTTTCTAGTGGATGAAATACAATCATTTCACTAGGAATCGATGAGACCAGAAGAGTCACCCAAGAGTGAAACATTTCCACACAGATTTTGGTCATGTTAATCTGCCGTGCTGATCATAAAGCTGCTCGATTTAAAAATGACCTCTGTCATTTTTGACATGCTAACAACATCGAACTTTATCAGTATTAATGTTACTGCACCTAGCATGTCTACACCAAACCCAATGGGTATCTACACAATGCCTCAGAAGTGAATGTTGCAAATACATGTGTCTCATTGTCAGAACTAGCGCAAGCATGCATATGTGTTAAAAGCAGAAAAGGTGTCACTCCCAGACAACACTGATTATAATGAGTTCTGTTTGTTCTATTCGTGTCCCTTTCACACAAGAACAGTAACTATAAAACTAAGCCCCGGTTATACAGACAGGGTTTAGACTAAGCCAGGATTAGGCCATACAGTAGTTCAGTTAGGAAATTTAAGTAATTTTTATAAACGTGCATAGAAAAAAAAGCATTACTGATCGTCTGCCATTTTGAATACTCAATTGACTCAAATGATAGAATTCCTCTGTGCCATTCATTTTACAGCTGTGATATTCTCAAAGAATCTGAATGAGTATTAAACCTTTATAGGTATCATTACAGTTATCGTCCTTGGTATGGATAGACCTTAACTGAGACGCTTTAAGTGTGGAGCTACAAATCTGATAAATACAATTAAGATACTCACAGTAGAATGTTATGAGCCACTTCTGTGGGTTTTTGTATAGCCACACACCACCAAGTGTGTGTTTAAAAGAAATTGGGTGTGCATGGGTTACAATTAAACCACAGATTAACCATGTAAATTTTCACTTCTTTACAGAAAGTAGAAAGTAGAAAGAACGAGAGAGAAAGATGCAATCTCTGTAAGAAGAGAAATTATGGCTACCGAGCACTATGGTCACCCGGGCCCCATGAGGTGGTCTCTAATAAATGAGCAGAACTATTGACATAACGATGCTCTGAATAAAGGAACTTTTCATGGCCCGTTCCACTTTCACGTTTACACAACAGACTGAAAGATAGCTTCAAAGAGAAAGAGGAAGGTTACAGACGCTCTCATTCATGTCTGTCAGGTAAAGAAGCTATAGATCCTGGTCTGAACTCTCAGCTCAGGGACAAAACACCCTTATTATTCTGGTTTATTCTCATTTCAGACATGTTGATCTGACTTAGATCAGATCATGTGAGGGCCCGGAAGATGTCACATGAAACATGTCACACGTTACCTGCTTTTGTTATCGGACGAAGGAATGTTGTGCATTTACCGCAGTCTCTACCATTATTTTCTTCATAAAATGCATTCAAATATAGAAGAAGTGTTCTTTTACTGTTATTATATACTATGTTATTATCTATTAAAATATTCATCTGAAGCAGTGAACATTGACTTTTTTTTGTATTTTTTATAGATTTATTTTTATTTGAGTAATAATTAGTTAAACATATTTCAGTTAGTTATCAAGGCAAAGTTAAACATATTTATATTATTTGCGCTTTTTTTTCAATGACCAAAAACAAGTTTTAATAGTGGTTAACAATAGATTTTAGTCAAGTAATTAAAGAATATTTGCTGTTTGTTTCAGTATCAACTCTAAATGATAAATTCAGGGGTCAAATACACTGCAAATCAAATCAGACAATCTCAGCCATTTATGAGCAGCAAACAGGTGTGATGTTTACTGTAAATATTCAACACCGCTGAGACATTCTGTTTACCATCAGTTTGGCCCCTATGGGATCATTATGAGAAACTATACAGTCTTCTCTTGAAAAAGCTCAGAAAATAAAGACTTGCATTTATGTAGCAAACATCTCAAGAGTGTCTGGGCTGAGAGGACTTCTGTTAACCCACGAGGGTTACGTGTCCTTCACCTATGAAAAGACCAATGCAGTTTCTCACAAACACCCCTTTTTGTTCCCTGTTTCAGTTTCAGTTTGAGCTGACCACTTATACCACTCTAATGTGGTCTCACACACATGGAAAAAAGACATCAGAATCTCGAAACTGACCTTTATTACAGTTCAAGGTAACCTTTTTGAATAAGTACAAAAGAAAAAAAAAGAAAATACTATTTCGGTCTTTCTATACTTAAGTTTGCTCAATGTGTTTACTTACTGCAGGCCAGCTGCTAATTGAGCTTAAGTGTATAAGAAATGTAATTCAATAAAACAGAAGAGTATAGTTTGAAATAATGTTTCAATCTGCATAGAGAGAAAGAAGTGTGATTGAAGTGAGTACACAAAAAAAATAGAGACAGCGATGAAGACAGAAATTGCAGATAAGGATACATCTGTTGCAGGATGTGGGCAAAGCTGCTGAAATCCTTGAATCATTGCCAAGAAAATGGCAGCGTTTGTCATGTGAGCATTTTTGATGAATTTAATGTAAAATCAATTGAATCCTGAGCAATCAGACTGATTCTGAACTGAGTGGTGGTCTGTCTGAGCAACTTTTTATTGTCCTGTGTGGTGCATACTGAACTGCGTGCGAGTGTTTTAACTGAACTAGCTGGATGTTGTGACAGCACTTCTTCTTTTATTCTGCTGTAGTCGAGAGATACTTGTAATCTACTTGTTCGGTTGTTAAAACTGCACATACACCTTCCTTCCTCTAAACACATGCCTGCAGATTATAGCATGTTTAAGAATAACATTAATTTGAATTTGGATGAAAAGCCACACACAGTCATTAACAGTCATCCACTTTAATTGTGCATTAAGACATATTCGTATTCATTACAATTAATATTTCATCACAGTTAGTGCAAAAATATTTTGGAGAAGGTGGATTACAGTGATCAGATACATACAGTCTTTCACAAGATGTTGCAACTGATGAGTCCAATTTAAAGTAAAATACTAAAACGCAACAGAGTTTGATGGTGTGGTTTCTTTGGGCTTTGGAGGATCCTTGGTTCAGTATACAGTGGATATTTTCCTTTAAATCCCAGTTTTTATTATTATTATTTAAAAAATGTTGATTCGTTGTGGCATCTTCTTATTGAGCTGTTCTTGTGTCTTATATCTTCAAGAATTTTGGGAAAGTGTGGTCTTCATGTGACTGGCTATCTATCTTTGCTCCTCTTGGTCATCGGAATATTCTCCAGCCAGTTTAGGATCTACTGTGGATGAAGCCCACGGTGACTGCTGGGATCAGAAGGCACATCACGGTGGGCAGCTGACCCAATCCTGCAGCACTGGGTGGAGGCTTGGTTGAAGATGGAGTTACTTTGGTTGAATTATTTCCCTATACACCAACATGAAAAAAAAAAGTATGATTAAATAAGCAGATTATTTTATAGTACTGTATTATGTGCACTTTTAAAGTAGAAAAGTGCAGTTGCTAGGCTGCTGATTAATTTCTAAAATCTATCTATCTATCTAACCTAAAGTGGACGTTCTGTGGTAATATCAAAATTAATTGCCTCTAATTACATATATATGTATATATATATATATATATATATATATATATATATATATATATATATATATATATATATATATATATATATATATATATATATATATATATATACATATAAATATATATAGTTTAATTAAAGACAGTTAATTTTGATATTACCAAAGAATGCCCACTTTAGGTTACCTGCTTTTTTCCTTTGTTTTTTAGATAACAAAAACTGAAAAAAGGAACTGTTTATTTTGAGAAGCTGCTTTGAAATGCACTTTGATGGTTTTATTACTATTTAAATATTAATGAACAAAAAATATCTAATAATAAATAAGAAAGATAGAAAAAAAAATTTCATAATCATTAAAAAAAGTAAGGCAAGAGGGAAAGAAATCACAGTGCCTACCTCCTGAGATGAAAAGGGTAAGGTTATAATCAGTAACCCGATGCACAATGCCAGTATTTTATTCATGATTATGCCTTCTTTTTCTCCTTGCAGAGATGTTTTCTGTGGGCAGAGTTTGTGCTTATGCGGTGCAGGAGGGGAGTTTTATTCTCACCGTGAATAATGTGTGACGTGTTTAAGCACCTGATCATTGGTTTAAGAAGAGGATCACATCCTCTATCAGTACAGTGCCTTCATCTCTTAAAACTGTTTTCAAAATGTCAAATACACTCAATTCTCGAATAAATTTCTAACTAGGATACCTGTATTTTCTACTCTACATTTTATTAACCTTACTAAAACTATTATAAAACTCTCTTTTGCTTTGTTCAGTATGTTGTTGGCATGAGAGAACATACAGAGAATCCTGATTATTCTAAGTCTATATTTGTACTCATCTAATTCTTAAATAAAACACATGGGGTAAACTATTATGAAACTCTGATTATACATCTTAGGATGAAACATTCATACTGGTTTGAATGAAAAAAATGAGATGTACATTCTGAAATGTAGTACATTGATCACATTTATTGTAAAATGTCAAATTTGTAGTACACAAGCCGTCATTACAGAAATTGGACTAAAATTTTAATGTGATTACTGATTAAAGTAATGGAGTTTTGTTAACTTGCTTCATCTCAATCATATACTGAGCACAGGAGAATCGAACTCTTCCAAGGGAATTTGCCATTGAGTAGGTGAGCTCTAAAACAAAGAGCCAAAGCTGCAGGTGTCTTTGAAGCTCCCTAAAACAGATGTAACCAAACAAATCCCTCTTGAAGAAATTCTCAAAACTTTATTCATTTTCATTAAATAAAATCCATTACAAAAATGTGAGCTGAGGCATCTTCTCTCTTCAAGATTTGTGGAAAAGTTTGCTCTTTGAGTGGATGGCTGTCCATTTCGCCACTGTCTCTGTGTGGGTCATCTATGGTGAGCGCTCTCCATCCATCACTTTAGGATATGCTGTGTAAGAAGCCCAGGGTGGCTGCAGGGATCAGCAGGTACAGTGTGGTGGGCACAGGACCCAATCCCACAGCGCTGGAATTCGTGGAGGTAGTCGCAGGTGATGAGCCACTGCTTTTCGGCTCACTGCCATCCTACACCAAACAAGAATTTAAAGAAAATTCAGAAAAAGTGCTCACATTTCACTCTGTCCATGTTATTTGATTTTGTTATTTGATTTCACAATACTGGATCTATCTATGTATAGATGCACTTTGTTACCACATTTAATTAATTAAACCTACTATTTAAAACATGAACACAACAAATAAGTGCTATAAATCTATAAATGAGAAAATCATTGCGCCTACCTGAGTTGAAAATGGAATGGTGATGAGTAGCACTGCAAAACTCAGAATCCAAAGTTTATTCATTCTTATGCCTGTGTTATCTTCTTCTGGAGAAGTTTCCTGCTGGATCAAGGGTCTGTGCTCAATGCTGAGGCAGTCATGGGCCTTTTAATACCGAAGTGACGTCAAAAACACCCGCCCACCGGGGAGGTAATGAAGGTGAAGATAAACTGTTATTGTTTTCAATTGTTTTACATGTTCTCTTCTTATAACATAATGATATAGTGTAGTCTTAACCATAGCAACAGTAAAGTAAACTGTACGGCCGCTTTACCATTAAGTACATAAACACCTTTTTATATTGTTTTATAACATTTTATATTGTTTTCAAGATGAGCATTTATCGTACTGAAGAAACTTATTAAATGTATCAAATATGATGGCTTTTGGGGAAAGTTTATATCTTTTAGTCCTCTTTGGGTTACCTTAACGTTACGTTACATGTTTAGCCCCCACAATTAAAGCTAAAAGTTTTGATCATAAAACTAAGCATTTCATAGATTTGTTTAAACATTTTGTGTAAACCTGCCTTCTAAGTCATTATTAGTGACCTCACAGCGTCCTCTTGCGTTTCAAATCCCCATTCACATCATGAAAAAGGCGTTTTCGTTTATGTGGAGTGCTTGTTTCTTCTCAGCTCCCGTAGATTTGCGTTGCTTCTATGGTTCCGGTAGACACAGAGTGCCGCCCATGTAGAGGAGGAGGTCACATCCCGCAACAGACTCTCATCCTGGTCGCAAACTCTTCTGTCACAGCCCCTCATGCTGCTGCTTCGGCGTTCGGCGGTAGGGCTCGGCGGTGTGGCTCGATGGGGACTGCGCTGTCTGTGCTCCGGGGACGCAGCGGGCCGGTACCGGAACACTGTGCTGCTGCCCCGCACTGACTTCCCCATGAGAGTGAACGGGCCGAACCTACTGGAACGAGAGATCCAGCAGGTAACAGTGACAGATCCAGATACAAATGCTGGCGTTACTGAAATGATGTTCTGTTCCTTCATAAATCATAGTGAATGATTAAGATGACATTATGCTACAACACTTCTATAACAGCCACCACAGCTTGAGATCAAGTATGTGGTTGTCTTTTGTTGGAGCTTGAACTTTTCTGTGTTCTACAGAAATGTGGTTTTGACCAGCTGTACACATGGCAGAGAGAGAAAAAAGCTAAAAAGGAGTACTGCCTTCATGATGGACCACCATATGCCAATGGGGACCCGCATGTTGGGCACGCTCTCAATAAGGTACATTCTGTCAGATCATATGCACATAAGCCATGGACATATGCAGGGAATTAGAAATACTAAGGTCCAAAAGCTGAGCTTGTTTGGGAGGTTTGGGGCCACACACATGAACTAATCTGCAATCAGCATCTGTATTTGATCTCTCCTGTAGATCCTCAAAGACATCCGGAACCGTTTCGAGGTGCTGAGAGGCAGACAGGTGCACTATGTGCCTGGTTGGGACTGCCATGGGCTGCCCATTGAGCTCAAAGCACTTGGAGACCTGGGAACCAATGAGCTGACTCCTCTACAAATCCGACAGAAAGGTCAGGACGATACATATAAGGAATGCTCTGGTCAAAAAATACTGTTGTCTAGATCTTAGATGCTTGAAATAACTTGTCAGTTAAGGGGATACTCCACCCCAAAATGAAAATGTATTCATAAATCACTTACTCCCATGTCGTTCCAAACATGTAAAAAAAGCTTAGTGCATCTTCTGAACATAATTTAAGATATTTTGGATGAAAACCGGGAGGCTTGTTATTGTCCCATAGACTGCAAAGTAAGTTACACTGTGAAGGTCCAGAAAATTATAAAAAGCATCTGCCATCAATGTTTCAACTGTAATGTTATGAAGCGACAAGAATACTGTTTGTAAGCGAAGAAAACTAAAATAATGACTTTATTCAACAATTCCTTTGTCAACTTTAAATTGTGTTGGAAAGACCAACACAAATTTTACGGGTTTGGAACAACATGGGGGTAAGTGATTAATGAAAAAAATAATAATTTTGGGGTGGAGTATCACTTTAAGTAATGTTGCTAAGATACATTGCTTTTGGTGAATCCAAAACTGCCTGTGTGTCTCTGCGTTCAGCGCGGGAGTTTGCAGAGAGCGCCATATCTCGGCAGCGTGCTGCATTCCAGCGCTGGGGTGTGATGGCGCATTGGGAGAATTGTTATTACACCTTTGATGGGAAATATGAAGCGGCCCAACTGAAAGTCTTCCAAGATATGCATAACAAGGTGGGAGAAGTTTTTTCCCGCACATCACAGTTTGACATGTTTGATTTCATTCTGTATGTAAGTACTTCGAGTAGTTTGCCTATAAATTAATATTTATTTGATTAAAAACACTTTTGTTTTGAAATACTATTACAATTTAAAATGTAAAACGTACATTTTTAAGTGTATTTACTTTAAAAAAAAATATTTGAATATGTTTTAAAATATATACCCGATTCTTCTATTACATCAGTCTTCAGTGTCATATGATTCTCCAGATATCATTCTAATACAGTGATTTGTTGGAAACAGTTGTACATTTTGTCAGTGTTCTTTGCATAATGATTAATGTCTTACAAACCATTAACTACGACTTTTGCCTCAAACTTCAAATTGGCTGCTTATTAATAGTTAGTAAAGTAGTTGTTAAGTTTAGGTGTTGGGTAGTATTAGAGATGTAAAATAAGGTCATCCAGAATATGTGCTTTATAAGTATTAATAAAAAGCCAGTATGTTAATAATAGGCATGCTAATAAGCAACTAGATAATAATGAGAATTGCTCACTATACTAAAGTGTTACCAAACATTGCTGACCCCAGATTTTAAAATAGTAGTGTACGCACCCTCACATCATTGAAAGTTTCTCACTTTACCCCTCTTTTTCTATCTTTGCGTACAGGGTTTAATTTATCAGGACTATAAGCCTGTTTTCTGGTCACCATCATCCAGGTGAGAGAAGCTCAGTGTTTGCAGTTTCACGTAAAGCCTCTAAGAAAACATAACAGACAGGATGCTTTGAATTTTAGGATTTAGATGTTGTACAGATATCTGCTGTATTCTCTCTCTGTGAAGGACGGCGCTTGCAGAAGCTGAGCTGGAGTATAATCCAGAACACGTGAGCCGCGCTCTGTACATCACTTTCCCCCTGCTCACCCTGCCGGCCAAACTCGCTGCCAAAGCAGGTGTGTCCCGGTGCCACGCGCTCTTTACAGGCTACAGAATCATTTTGCTAATTCTGATGCCAGTATTTTTGTCTGTGCTTCAGAAAGCTGGGGTCATGTGTCTGCTCTGATATGGACGACTCAGCCATGGACTATTCCAGCCAATCAAGCGGTTTGTTACATGCCCAAAGTACAGTAAGTCACACACCTATGCATCTGTCAGTGGAATTCAGGCGATATGATTTAATGGAGACATTCGTGATCACATGTCTTCCCTCTTCTTCAGGTACTCTTTAGTGAAGCGAGCTGATAACGAACAGCTCCTCCTAGTGGCCTCAGAGCGCATCAGCAGCCTCGCCTCTGTGCTGAAGACAAATCTGGAAAGTTTGGCCACATTCACAGGTAGATCCAGTGTTTGTTTTTGACCTGAAGCATTTCAAATGATGCCTTTTAAACTAACCTAAGCATCTCTCTGTTTCTCTTTCACTCATCTCCAGGGTCAGACCTCGAAGGTGGAGTCTGTCAGCATCCCACAATTCCTGCAAAACAAGCGCCTTTGTTGCCGGCTAACCATGTGACCATGACAAAGGGAACCGGATTGGTCCACACAGCTCCTGCCCACGGCATGGAGGACTACGGTGTTGCTACGCACTTTAATCTGCCAGTAGTATGTCGCCCACATCTGTATATGCTGAAAACAGGAAAATATTGGGTTGTTGACTATTAATTGAAGTCTTTCTTTCTCTAGGAGTGCATAGTGGATGAGGAGGGCAGGTTTACAGAACTGGCTGGGCCTGAACTGCAGAAGAAATCTGTGATGACCGAAGGCAATGCCACAGGTGAGAGAGTCAGATTGATGGAGGAAAGAGAAAATGTTGTTACAAGAAAAATAGAACTAAATTTGACCGTATGAAATGATAAAAGAATATGCATTCTTGTAATCATAACTAATGTTTTGTGTGTGTGTGTGGGCAGTAATCTCAATGCTGCAGGCAGTGGGTGCCATTGTGAAGGAGGAGGACTGTGTCCACAGTTACCCGTACGACTGGAGGACCAAACAGCCAGTCGTGATCAGAGCCAGTAAACAATGGTTTATTAACACAGCCAGCCTCAACGACAAAGCCAAGGTGAGCCAGTGGCCTCCTGAATAGAATAGCATATACATGGGTCATATTTTACCCCCATATTATAATATTTTTATTTTCAACAAATAAAAAATGTTTTTAGGACTGTTAAGATTTTTACATTTGTTTTTGTTTTTTACAATATTTTGCTTCTAGTAAATTAAGTCAATTTTAGAAAATAATTTGTACATATTTACTACTTTTTTTTTTGAGTGATCTGGGCATGTTTTTTTTTTTTTTTTTTTACGCAAAAGTATTAGAAAATGCAACTGTTTTCTAATACATTTCAAGCTATATATAAGTGATTTTCTACAGAAATACACTTTGGATGTGTTTTTATAGGATGCCCTTAAGAAGGTGCGTGTGATACCTGAATCGGCGAGGTCTAGTTTGTTGGCGATGCTGGACAGAAGAACATACTGGTGTATATCCCGGCAGAGGAGCTGGGGCGTCCCCATTCCAGTGTTCTACCATAAAGAGACTGGAGAGCCACTCTTAAACAAGTATATACTTACACCGTCATAGACCCAATCAAACACATATAAAGACTTCTTAAGCTAAAAGTCCTAATCCCTCTTTCTCTCTCAGACATTCAGTGACACACATTGCTAATGTTTTCTCTGAGAAGGGGAGTGACAGCTGGTGGACGGAGCCACTGGAGACGTTTCTGACTCCTGAGGTGCTTCAGAAGGTACATTTTCATATACTACCGGTAGTTTTTTTTTTTTTTTTAAGAAGTCTCTTATGTCACATGATCATTCAGAAATCATTCTGATTGGTGCTCCAAAACGATTCAGTACATGTTCTAAATTGTTTTTCAGAGTAAAGCAGGTGCAGTGTCTGATTACGTGCGGGGTGAAGATGTCCTGGATATCTGGTTTGACAGCGGGGCCTCATGGGCCGCAGTGCTACCTGGTGAGTAGTCAAAGCGGTGCTTCATTGTATTCATGTATTTGGTGTGTGTCTAGTTCCAGAAGTATTTATTTGTGTTGTAGTGTAATCTTATTGCCTCTCTCTCTCTTTCAGAATCAGATCCGCGTGCAGACTCATACGTTGAAGGGAAAGATCAGGTCGGCGGTTGGTTTCAGTCGTCTCTTCTCACCAGTGTAGCTGTACGGAATAAAGCCCCTTACAAGTGAGTCATACAAATGCAGGTGTATATGCAAAAGACAAATCCATGTCAAAAAACACTGGTGACATTCTGTGTGTGTTTCAGAACCCTAGTGGTCCATGGATTTGCTGTGAGTGAGAAAGGAGAAAAAATGTCTAAGTCCATAGGCAACGTGATCGACCCAGATGTTGTTATTAATGGAGGGAAGGTAAGATGTGATTAACCAATTCTAGAATCAAATTATATCAGTCAGTCAGTGTTTTCAAACATCAATTTCTCTCTCCCAGGACTTGTCTGTGTCCCCTCCATATGGTGCTGATGTTTTGAGATGGTGGGTTGCAGAGTCGAATGTGTTTTCTGAGGTTCAGATCGGGCCGAACACACTAAACGCTGCTAAAGACAGCATCAACAAGGTCTGGCTAATAAACGAAATGCATCAGTTTCCTGCTAACCAGTTCTAGTTCGAAGGGTTATTTTTACACTAGCTTTCAAAGGTTGAGGTCAGAAAGAATGTTTTTATTTATACATTTTTATTTAGCAAGGATGCAATAGATAAAAAATACATTTATAGTGTTACAAAGGAATTATATTGGAAAGAAATGGTATTCTTCTGAACTTTCTATTCCTCAAAGAATCCTTAAATAAAAATGTCACAAAAAAACCTAACGGCATAACTTTGTTTAAACATTGATAATAAGAAGTAATATTTAAAAATGCATCAAATCAGCATTAGAAGGATATCTGAAAGATCATGTGACATTGAAGACTGGAGTAATGGCTGCCAAAAATTCAGCTTTGCCATCATGGGTATTAATGACCTTTTAAAATACATTCACATAGTAATTGGTTATTTTGAAATGTAATGATTCATAATATTTAAGTTTAACTGCGTTTAGATCAAATGACTTGACTTCCCTACCCCAAACGTTTGAACAGTATTATAAATCCAAATGTTTATGTTCAAATGGCCTTTCTTTCAACTGATCTCCTCTCTCCAGCTGAGGAACACACTGAGGTTTCTCTTGGGGAATCTCCAGGGTTTTGATCCTCGTTCCCAGGCCGTGGACCCTAAACAAATGCACTACGTAGATCAGTACATGCTGCACGTGCTCCGAGAGTTCAGCATGAAGGTGAGTCTCCGTGTTAGCCGAGCATAAACCAGCTCTACTCTGCAGTCGCTCACATCCCGTGTGTTTGTGTGTGTGCTGCAGGTAACGGATGCTTACAGTGAGTTTGACAATGGCCGTGTCATCCGTCTGCTGCAATCCTTCATCACCAGAGATTTATCCAACTTCTATTTCAGCATCATTAAAGATCGGTAACCATGCATTCAGTTTTGTAACTAAAATCCTGTTCTGTTTGCAAAAAGTCACGCTCTCATCTTCTCTCTCAGGCTGTACTGTGACCCTGAGGACTCTCTTGGTCGGAGGTCATGTCAGACGGTTCTAGAAGAGATTCTGGATGGAGTGAGCCGTTCTATCGCTCCTGTGCTCCCTCATCTCGCTGAGGAGGTGTACCTGCACGCTCCAGGACACGATGGTAGACACACGCGGTTTCTGTACAACTGACGCTGTACGTCTACAGACTGTAACACTTCTCATACTCTCTTCTTCTGTAGAGGGGGACACTTTGTTTCGTAGTGGCTGGATTAAGACCAGTTCTGTGTGGCGGAGGCCAGGACTGGAGGAAGCGGTGGAGGGCGCGTGTGCCATCAGAGATTCCTTCCTGTCATCTATTCCAGGATGTAATGCTGCCAAGTATGAACTCATCATTTCCATTGAGCCCGGCCTGTTCTTTGAGCTCATTGAGGTACATCAGAGATTTTGAAGGCCTGTTCACACCAGCACAAATGTTGGCCGCAGAAGCATAGCCTTATTTGTGAGTTTTCTTAGTTGTGAAGTATTCCGTACATTTCTTTTTCCCATCCCTCCCTGTCAGTCTCTTCAAGAGGAGCCCACATCCACCTGCTCCCAGCTGACCGAGCTCATGATGACCTCACGCACGACTTTGACAAGCTCTCTCCCGCTGGATTTGCCATCGGATGCCGTCACGAGCACAGGAAACTTCCTCATCAACCTGGAAGGTAAGATGTGAATCGAAATTAAAAGTCCTGGCTAGGCTGTGGTGTTCAATACACATTCAGTAAATTTGCATATTTGAATTGTTGAGAATTTGAGTCAGAAAGATTGAGAACCACTGATTGGTAACATGCAATGATTTGAACTATAATCATTTAACCTTTGTCTTTACCAAAGTAACTCGTTCAGGTAGTTTTGTGTGACAGAAGTGTATGTTGTGTTGTGTAGGGGGCATGATTCGCGAGGAGAGTTCATACAGTGTAGCTGCGATGCCCACCTCTCTGTCACGCTGTCCCAGATGTCGACGGTACACATCAGATGAGCCAGACTGTCTCTGCCCACGATGTAAAACCGTGCTGGAGAACGCCAAGTAATCGCCCTGACTGTTGCCATGACTACTGCCCACCGGCCCTCCTCATCCTCCTCTTCCTCTGGTGAACGAGACTGCAAGGGCTAACACGGACCAGTGTGAAGCTGCTATTGTAACAGGCAGAAAGTTGTCTGAAGCTGTGGGAGAGGGGGATCGTGTTTTTCAGGGGTCAAACGGGAGATGAACTGTTATAAGTGAATAAAGCAGGAATTTGGAAGCAAAAAAAATGCGCAGATTCATCGAAAAACAGCGCAGTTCTCTGCTGCAGGTTAAAAGCAAATTGATTCAGTACACTGAAAAGGGCCTTTGTGTATTTGTATGTCCATACGTGCTTGTTTTTGCAATGGGTGAAAGGTTCGGTTGAACAGATCGATCTTATTTTTGGGGATATTAAGCCATGAAAGGGTGTATTTTATTGTCATATTTTGAACTGAAGATGTACTGTAATGTCAGCGTGACTCATTCATGAAGCCAAAGCAGAAGTCTGTTGTGAAATCGGTCTTCAATTTTAACATTAAGGTTGCAGTTTATCTAACAAAGGTTTTGCTAAATGAACGTTCTCTGCTTGTTTCATAAATGAGGCTCATTGAGGAAAGAGTTTGTCAGTTTTAGTTTCTCAGTTTACCTGTTAATTGATGCTTTATGACGTCACTTTTATTGCTTAACCAATAAACACAGTACACATAGGAAAGAGAATGTACATTTCTGTGTGAATCTTCATTTACTCCCACTTTTCCAAATTTATATAATAACACACATTATTTACTAACAGGTTAAGTAAATGAATTCCACAACAGTTCTCGAAATTGTCTTTATTTTTGGTATCATGGTTAACGTTGCATTAAATGAGCAGCCAGGCACAGCTGGTACAAGACTGCATAAAAGTTCAGCTCTACTTAAGTGAAATCTTTCTTTTGTCTCGTCTTGAAACCACACCTAAACTTATACATTTAAAATAACATACAATAGCATGACATTTTAGAGCGTGTTTGCTACTAAACAGCATCAACGAGATCAATGATTAACTGTCAGAATAAATGAACAACAACATTTAGAATTTGAAATAGAAAATAGACCCCCCCCCCCATGGTGTTAAGATTCTGAAATGTTTTGATTATACTGATTACAGCACAATATTATTTTAAAGCTTCCTTGTAAAGAATGCCAATCATCTTTAATTACAGAACTACTGTACATGAATAACGTTGTTTTTATCCTAATAATACTCTAGACACTAGAGACTCCAGGCTCTTTATTTGTGACACGTTCAGTGTGCACAGGCATTGTGGGATAGCACATGCTCTAGATGTGCTATTGCTCTTGATATGTTATTTTAGTGATCATTGTGAAAAGAAATTCAAGTCTGCTAAATTAAGCAGATTACTCATAATGATAATGATGACTGGGTGGTTTTCCATGTCTCAGGGATTCTGGAAAACTTTTGAAGTCTAGAATATATATAAAAAAGTCTCATTCTCTCCTCCCGTGCATTTCTTTATATCAGGGCTCTTCATGGAAAGAGTCCACGGCCTCCAGCAGGTGGAGGGCAAGGCTGTACTGGGCATGGTTTTCGGGGAGCATCTCGATGACTTTGTTGATCAGTCGACTGCTTTGAGACAGAGGGACCGAGGGACAGCGCAGCTCACTAGGGTCCTAGCAACACAAACCATGACACAGATGAGTGTAAGATGACAAGAGTTTTGAGAACTGTGCAGTCTGTGGGATCTCACCATAGCCTTCAGCCAGGTGCAGAGCGTGGGCGGCAGACGGGCCAACAGCTCCATGCTGGGTTTGGTCTGTGACTGGGCATGGAGCAGAGAGAAGGAGAGTCTCTGACCAGTCAACACCAGCAGCTGAGAGCCCAAAACATCCTTGTCCTGCACCTCCATCATCACCTGAGACATCAGAAAAAGACAAAGTGCAAAGAGAAAGTTAAAAACAAGAAATAAAAGCTAATATACTAAAAAAAAAAGGAAAATATTAAGAAATTACAAGAAGAAAAAATAAAGAAAAAGAGAACATTTCGAAACTAAGAGAAAAAAAAAGAAATATATACTTAAAAAAAGAGAAAAATTAAATAAAAAATAAAATAATTAGAATCTATATTTCATTCTTGTTTATAAGCTTAGGAGGTTTAATAGTTTGTGTTTGTGTGTGTGTGTGTGTGTGTGTGTGCTCTTGTTTTTGTGACATATCAGGACACGACTCTTTATAATGACATGGGTATGAGACAGGTATTACAAGGAGAGGGTGACTTATGAGGACATAACCCATGTCCCCATTTTTCAAAACGCTTATAAACCATACAGAATTAGTTTTTTTGAGAAAGTTAAAATGCACAAAGTTTCCTGTGAGGGTTAGGGTTGGTGTAGGGCCATAGAATATACAGTTTGGACAGTATAAAAACCTATTACACCTATGGGATGAACCCACTTTTCACAAAAACAAACGTGTGTGTGCATGCATGTGCGTGTTACCTCCTCGGCCCGCAAGTCCAGGCCCTGGTTGTAGAGCTCACAGACGAGGTGTCTGCGCAGGATGTCAGTATTGACCTGCAGTAGAGACGAGAGCTCCATACACACAGATGGCCACATGTCTTCAGCACCGCTGTGTTTGACACCATTCTCCTCCGATTCTGCTAGAACCTTCACCCAGCCTGTCAACACGTTCATCAGAAACTACACACACACACACATGACAGTAATACATAAACATTGGTTCAGAGGCAAGCTATAAACATCTTATGATCTGTTATTTAAGAGCCATTCGGTCTAAATTTCACTGTCAATGTATAAGATGTATGTGACTATAAAATGAAGCCATTTTGCATGGAGGTGTTCAGTTCTGCCTCCAGTGCTGAGGGTGGCGCTGGGACTCACCTCTTGTCTCAAAGCCACCAGGCTGGGGTCCATGTCTCCACTGGGCAGCAACTGAATGGATGACAAATCTCTAAAAAACGCATTCTTACCCTGTAGGCGATAGAAAAGGACAACAAGAATAAGTTGCCATAAAACAGAAATTGTAATGAATTTTGAGTGAAATGGCTTCTTGAAAGTGAAAAAAATGTCCATCAGGAATTGAAGTGCTGTGATCTCATATGAGTGACCGGTCATCAGAGAAGAGGTGTTGTTGCAAATTTGGGGCGTGGAAGTTAATGTTTTTGGTTAAAGATTATAAAAGGCACAAAAAAAAAAAATGCAATTTTCATTTCATGGAAAATGTAATATTTGAAAAACTCAAATTGCAGATCATTTAATATTGTGCAGAATTTAGAATTGTGCAGGTTGGAGTCGAAAATGTGTCCCACGCATAATCACTTCACTGTGTGTGTGTGTGTGTGTGCTTTTACCTTGCTGTCGAACAAGCTGAGCGGTTTCAGACGCAGAGAGAAGGTCATGGTGGCATGTAGCAGTGACGCTAACACACAGTGATGCTGCACGAGCGGATAGTGAACAGACCTCTGATCCAGAGCTAACTCCACTATAGACACTGGACCCTCAGCACCGCCCCACACTTCCTCCACGCACACATCTGGAGCAGACACTTCCTCAACCGCTGAATCCGCCTGAGAGAGAAAGCAGGTTTAGAATACATGTCTCGCTTTTATTTCAACCCATGCACTGCTCATCACTGTAAAACACAGTAACTTCAGACATGCTTGCGCCCATGCATCCAGTTTAATCAGTCCTTACTCTGGAGAAAAAAGGAAAAGAAGGGAGAAAAGAGGAAGATGAGACCTCCATCAGGGCCTGTAGTAACTGCACACAAGAGCCCAGGAAACTCCTCACAGCGGCGTCTCCCATTCCTACATCCTTAAAACACACACACATATACACCTAATTGAATGAAATGAAACAGATCTGACTTTAATTGATGCTTTGTGACTTCTCTTACCCGTCTGCACAGCCGGTCTTTAGGTGCCTTTCCCACCTACATCAACACATGCACAGTCAAGTCAGTCAATTATTAAATCTTCAATGCAACACACAAAGACGAAAAGCCAGAATAAAATAAATGCAAACCTTTTCCATTAGGAAGGCAGCAGCCGAAAAGCGCTTGACTATGAAGGTCTGCCACATCATAGCAGAGACTCCTGAGAGAAGAGCGTAGATGAAAGATAGAGAGTTATCACATGGAAGTTTGTGCCAGCTTCATATTCATTGCTCTGCCAACACAAAAACACAGCTTTTATTTAGTCAATGTTTGCCAAATATCTCTTACCCAACTGAATGTGAGGACTGGATATCATCTTTAAAAACTCCACAGACCACTCAAAGTACTGCCCCACCTGAAGAGAAAGGAAGTCATCCATGACTGCTTGACATTTCTACAGTTCCTCTAATACTCCTCTACTTTTACGAACAAGTACTTCGAAACGAATAAATGCAATTCTTTCACAAAAAGAATTACCAAAAAAAAATAATAATAATTTGGTTGGCATTTTTTCCCCCGGTCATTTCTAAACAATAACCGGCTCTCATTTACCAAAGCTTAACAAGAGATTGTTTAAAGACTTTACCTCTGGGTCTTTGTTCCACTGGACCACGTTTTCCCAGCTACAGTGAGCAAACAGCACATCAGGAGACAGAGAATTTGGGAACCGCTGACACACACACTCCAGCAACTCTGAGACGACACACACACACAGATGTTTCAGTCAAACACATATTATAAAAAGAAACCATTTTAAATGATCTAACATCTAAGTAAGTTGATCAGGAATCTCCACAGTTACCCTCCAGTTTGTCCTCCCGGTCTTGCTGTGCTGGCTGTGCTGTCGGTTCATTCTCTCCCCTCCGCTGCAGGATATCCCTCAGGAGATCTGGAGACACACCCTGTCTGAAGAGCAACTTCGAAACATAGTCTGCTGCACCACCTAAAAATAAGAAAACAACACAAATGATAGAACTTCATCTTAGCTTGTATGAAAGCAGATATTTTAAATCATATTTTTATTGACAGCTCCAGTATGCACCATTGTTCAAAGGTTTTGGGTCTGCAACATTGCTAACAAAGGCTACTTTATTTAATGTATTTTTCAGACTAAAAGTCACAACGAAGTATAAGTCGCATCAGTCCAAAAATACGTCATGACGAGTAAAAAACATATATAAATCGCATTTATTTAGAACCAAGAACAAAGAGTTCACATTACCATCTACAGCCGCGAGAGGGCGCTCTATGCTGCTCATTGTAGTTTACAGGAGGACTGAGCAGGAAAGAGCGCCCTCTCGCGGCTGTAGATGGTAATGTGAACTATTGGTTCGTTTCTCTTGGTGCATGTCAAATTAAATATGGAAAATACGGTAATCATAAATTATAGAGAAAAACTGTAATATTATGAAATATTACTACAGTTTAAAACAACTGTTCTTTGTTTTAGTATATTGCTAAATTTAATATATTCCTGTGATAGCAAAGCTGAATGTTCAGCAGCCATTCTTTAAAGGAATATAAACTTCTGTTCAATTTAATACATCTTTGCTAAATACAAGTATTAATTAAACATATGTAAAATAAATAAACAAAAATACTATAGTATATATTTGTGTGTTTTATGTACCTCTGCCACTCTCTAATAGTGTTTTGACCGAGCAGCGTGTGACAGCGCCACTTGTAGAGCCCTGAGGAGACGGCAAGCAGAGCAGTGTCTGCAGAGCAAGAACATCCTCCAACTGCTTTATACACACCACCCACTGCTCCAACTCCAGAGAAACACATTCCCACTCCTGGAACTGCACAGAGAGAGAGAGAGAGAGAGAGACCGTAACACACACACACTGCACCAACTCTATAGATACAGAAAAACACACACACACACACACCTTGCTCTCTGCCAGCCTGGTGATGGCATTCTTGGCTACACGATGAGCGACTAGAGCAGCCAGCAGTGCGGCGCCAGAGCTCTCAGACTGAACACAAGCTGTGCGCACCTGCTGCCACCAGGGTGAGACACACTGCCCGTCCCATGACTCATCCACCGCTCCTGACACACACACAGAATTAGAATGTTAATATACTGGATACAAATACAGGCTGATCTCTCTCACAGATGACGTTAAAACCTTTCATGGAGCTGAGGGTGGACAGCAGCGTGTGCAGGTGTGAGACGGCGTCTGGGCACTTCAGCACATCCTTCTCTTTGTTCAGCCAAACTGACAAAAGCAAAGACTGACAGAGAGACATAAAAAAGCAGAAATGACATTGAAGCAAATTCAGATTATATTCCAACTTTCTTTTTTCTCTTTATATCACTTACCAGTAGCTGCTGAGGGCTGATGCCACTTTCCTGCAGAGTCTCACACACTCTTTGTAAAGGACTCTGACCAGACAGACAACCCCAGAACAGGAAACTACCTGAAATGCACACCAAAATCACATTTGTGATGCACCAATACTGAAATTTTGAATGATATGATATTATTTTCATGTTATTGCAAATAATTGATAGTACTAAGATTTCTACACTATTTTGACTAAATAATGGATTATAGAAAAATAAAAACAGTAGGGCAGAGAGGTGCGCAAAATGAAGGTCTCATGGGTTTGGCACAACATGAAGGTGAGTAACTAATGATCCTAACTAAATTATCCCTGTAAAAATAGTCGACTGGTACTGTGTGGTACAAATATTTTGTGCATCCTTAAAATGAATATTCAAAATGTAAACATTTATGACACTTAAAAGAAGCATAAAAATAAAGCACAATGAAATAAATACCCAGCTGGGTCCAATCGGTATCAGGTTGTTTAATCACTCTGAGCTCTCCATTCAACCACTCCAACTGAGACAGAAATGTTCGGACTGGAAGTGGCTCACTTGAGTCTTGAGCAAATGAGACGCAGGGCCGAGAGTTCATCTCTGTGTATCGCTGCAGGACTGGCCCGACACGAGCAAGATCATCCTCAATGCCAGAAAACGACGGCTGTATGGAAAGGAGAAGCCTTTAGTTCAAATCCTAGTGTGAAGATGTCAACAGGATAATGTCTGTATTACACACATGTTCTGGCTCAGTGGGTGATGCATCTGGTGTGTGCAGTAACTGAACGTCTGTGTAGAGCTGGAGAAGTTTGAGCTGGGATGAGCAAAACTGCAGCAACGACTCATCAACAGCTTCAGGATCTAATACAAACACACATGAAAAACAGATCAAACATTGACATAAGTGCTTAAATATAAAAAATACACTACGCCCAGCGAGGCTGAGGGTGTTACCTTGTTCTTTCAGGCTAGCCAATAATGCACCAGTAACATTGGTCAAACAGGACACTGGTGCAGTCTTATTGGACAAAAGTGACTCCAGGGCCTGTCAATCAATCAGATATTTTATCAAACTTTGTTAAGATATACATGTTGGTGTGTGTCTGTTTTACAAACCTGTTTCTTAATAGCTGGATGTTTAATGTCCAGTAACACACTTTGTGCTTCACTCTCAAGCAGAGCTGTCAATCAAAGGTTAAAGGTCAACTCAAACATGCGTAATAGAACTATAATATAACATTGGGTAGTGGTAAATTTTTGGGGGATGACAACCAAGCATATGCATTGTATCTCATGAATATTAATGAGGTAGATCTGACCTGGCTCCACCTCCCTGCTCCTCAGTAAAGTGGTGAGTCTCCTCAGAAGGTGCATGTCTTTAGCGCGTTCGCTCTTCTTATCACTGACCAACACACAGAACAGACACATTTGCACTAACCAGCATTGTGTGTGTTTGTTGTGAATATTAATGTGCACATGTTCATGAATAATTTATGTTTGAGCATGCACCTGAGTGCCAGGTGGAATGGTATGGTGACGGCTCTCAGTGCTCCATTAACCAGGTCAAACAGACACACTTGTTGTGTGTGGATTTGCCAGCCCTGACTGGTAACACTGTTCACACCCATTAACCTGTGACCTGCGTACAGCAGCCTGGAAGAGAGAGACATAAATTAATATGCAATTTCAGATGGTAGCAATCAGGAGTGTTATTTTTAAGTTTTGTGTGCGAGTATGTACCTGCAGTGTTTGCCTACAGTAAAAGCCCCTACTCGTGGACCATGCTGAGTTCCCCACACCTCTAAAATACCCCTACGTGGGGCATAAATCACGAGAAACTGGGCATGCCGGCGGGGCATAGAAGGAGATGTGGCTAGATCTCTCTCCCCACGAGCCTCTGACACCTGCACCCATCCGAGCTGAGCATCACGATAGCCTGCATACACATAAAACAGATATTAAGAAAAAACATTTTTGTTTATATACAGTACTGTAGAAAAGTTTGGGGGAAAAAGTTACATTTTAATCTTTTTGGAACTCTCTCATGCCCAGTAAAGCTGCATTTTTTGATCAGAAATAAAGTAAAAATTTTATAATATCGAAATATTATTACAATTTAAAATTAATATTTCTGTTTTCTTTAATAAAGAAACAAAAGGTGAATTTCACTGCTCACCCTTCCACATCCTGATAGCGATGCCTCGTGCCACATCCAGCAGCGTGACTCTGCCAAAGTCATCTGTGACGCCAGCCAGAGTGTTACATGGAGAGAGACAGATAGACTCGCCATGTCGACGAGAATCTGGAAGGCCGAACCTGAATAAAAGTAGAAAAATGAATGTTAAATGAGTTAAATATTGTGTATGTATATGATTACAAGAAGTTAAAAGGCAATGATGGGGATAATTAGAGATAGTTTGACTGCACATAGAGTTACCGAACAGGAAGGGCTGTGGCTGGCTCCACTTTTGGCTTCTGTTTCTGCACTGACTCCTCTTCATTTTTAGTCTTCCATCCCAACCAACCACTAAGCAGGAAGTAAAGAGAGAGGCAGAGACAAATAATGATTAAACATGGAGTGAAACTGAACATGACAGGCCAGTGCTAATAAGAGCCAAGAGTTCAAATAACCCAGACACACAGACCTGGCAGCACTGAACAGAGCTGATGTGAGTTTGCTGGCCACAGCCAGAGCCACATGGGAGAGAAGAGGCTGAGAACTACCCTGATATGGGAGAGAGAGAGAGGAAATACGGCCATGATCAACAAGTACAACTACAAACAAGCCACAGACACCAACAACAGAGCGATCAAACAAGATGTGATTGTGTGTGTGTGTGTTTGTACCTCTATAGCGTAGAAGAAGCCAGTGTAGGGTCCACCTCCCACTGTGATGTACTGACTCATAGCAGGAGGACTTCCTTTAACCGAAGCATGAAATCCTCCAAGGTTAGATGCATTTTTCATCTGATCGAACACACTCAGAGTAGTGATACCTGAAAGAGAAAGACATTACCTCACTAACATTCAAACTTTTCCCATCAGTAATTCTATGAAAGAAACTAATAATTTTATTAAGCAATGACAAATTCAACTGATAAAACATTTATAATGCTACAAAAAATATATTTCAAATAAATGTCTATTCATCAAAGAATCCTGAATAGATACATCACATTTTCCACAAAACTATTAAGCAGCACCACAGTTTTTAAATGGGTAGTAATGAAAATGTTTCTTGAGCACCAAATCAGCATATTAGAAAGATTTCTGATGGATGTACCTATGCTGGAATGGTCTGTAATTGTGTCCATGTCTTGCAGGCCCCATTTCTTATAGGCCAGTGGTGGAGGCTGGATGACATCACTTCCTGCTGCTGCAGCTGAAATCGATGCAAGGAAAATAATATGTGAAAATATGACCGAATGACAGACTAAATTATAAATAGGTAAGGGACTACTGGTCAAAAGTCTCTCCCTCTCCTACCTCTGGCAACCTGGTTTCGACAGGCACGTAAAGACTGGAAGAGACTAAATCCATCGATGGTGACAAGGGCTACTGGGTACAGAATACTGAGCTCCTCGTGCTGATAGAGAAACAGGTATTTCAACATCTAATCAGCACGTCATCAGAGTAGACAGATGTCTACTGTTTAAGATGTCATGTCTATCCTTGCCTTAACAAATGCTTTGTGCAGAACTGAACACATCAAGTCAGTGTAAGAGGTCTCTCTACCTGTTCCGTTACTCCAGGGTGACGTGGGATCTCATAGGTGCGACACTTCAGTCGTAGCACGGGATCTTCATGCAACAATTGGGCCAACAGAAGAACACCGCTCTATACACACACACATACACACACGCTGGATTAGACCAGTGGCTGTGCTGATACGGGTCTGGTTCTGATTAAATATGACATGTAGCTGTTTATTAAACATGTCAGTTCATTAGAGAGTCTGAACTGAGCTGGTAAATGTATAGGTCAGAAAACATCACAGTACCTCTGTGTAGAAACGGACATATCCTGAGCTGAATCCAACCACAATACAGGTCCAATCAGGCCGACCGGTAGAACTCCTAAAACACATAAACACATCATGAGAACATAAATTACCTTGTGAGGTTGGTGAATTTTTACAAATGTTTTTGAAAGAAGTTTCACAAAGTGCTCACAAAGTCTGCATCTATTGCTCCAAATTACAGTAAAGAAAAAATATTGTAATTAAAAAATGGTTTTAATATGTGTATTAATATGTAATATGGTTTAATATGTCATTTAATGGTGATTTTAATATATGCTCAAATGTGATTTATTTCAGTAAAAAAAGTAATATTACGAAATATTGTAATTAACTGTTTTTATTTTAATATATGTTCAAATCTAATTTATTTTAGCAGCCATTACTCAAGTCTTCAGTGTCACCTGATCCTTCAGAAATAATTTTTAAATGCAAATTTGCTGCCCAAGGAACATTTCTCAGTATTTTCAATTCTGAAAACAGTTGTGCTGCTTAATATTTTTGGGGAATTCTTAGCGGAACAGAAATCTTTTAAAACAAAATAAAAGTCTTTGCTGTCATTGTATACAGGAGCCTGTATGTGAGTGTGATGTTCTTACCTCTTCTGGCTGGCCAGTGGAATACAGATAACACTACTGATACACTCCCTGTGGAAAGAACCGACCAAAAAAACTGTAAACCTGTGAAACACATATTTTGGCCACTCTTCATTTGTTTATTTGTGTTCTTCTGCCTCTTTTTTTTTTTTTACTTTTTACAATCCTTGTTATAATAAACATTTACAAACTCCTTTACATATAATACTTCTCAGTCCTTCCTTTCTGTCTTGTAACTCATTCCCTCTTCATGGTGTTTCTCATAAAACCATCCAATCCTGACCCTCCCCTCTCCTCTCCCGTCTCTCACCCCTCGTCAGCGCTCAGCGTTCCACTCCAGGTCACAGCGAGGGTCATTTCCTCCTGACCACTCTCATCTGTCCGCCACTTGGCTGCCAATCAATCAATCAAACAATCAATAAATTCACAAACGAGTTATACCAATCAATAACAAGTAAAGATGAGATTAATCCCTGCTGTGTGTATGTGTGTGTACCAGTGAGAAATGCGGCTTTGTGCTCTCGAGCGATGACCAGCAGATCTGAGCAGGGCGAGAGAGACAGCACACAGTCCTGTAACCAGGGGGCGCTCTGCTGCTCCTCCTCTTCAGCCTAAGAGAAGGACATGCAGAATTCAGGGGGGAAAAAGTGTTTTCATGGTGGATTCATGTTATTTTGTGGTCAGTATGAATTGTCTTTGTATGGAAAAGAGATGTGCATAAATTCTTCAAAATTTCAAGTTTTGTCTTCCACAAAAAAATAATAACATACAGGTTTAGAATGACATTTGGTTGAGTCAATAATGACCTGAGCTCCATCCTCTTTAGGACCATCAGGATTCTCCCAAGAGCCCCAGTCGGAGTCATCCCATGTTAACTCATTCTCTAGAGAAAGAGAAAAAGATCAGCTGTAAATAATGTAGTCAGAGAGGATGAATCTATTACATTAGACAGTCAGTCAGCTCCATCTGGTGTCCTTCAACCTCTGTGAGAGTTCATACACAGTCTCATCCTCTTTTTCATCCCCTTACGGATCTATGACCAAGTGTTTTGATACAAATCATCTGCCAATCACATGACAAAATCAAGAATGCAAGTTTTACCTCATTTACAAACTGTCAATATACCCTTTCCCTTTTCTTATCTGCATGTCTTTCTCTTTGTCTGTCTTTCGTTCATTCACTGTCTCTAACACAGTCATGTGTTTCAGGACCTTTCTGCAGGATGACTCATTCTCCAAGGGCAAATACACCTCCCTTCCTCCCTCCTTCCCTCTTTCTTTCTCTCTGCAGGGAGTGAATAACTTATTCTGCATCACAGCCAGACCATTCACATTTCAAAACATTTTTTTTTTCCTTTTTCAAAATTCACCAACACATACAGTTCACTTATTATTAGCTCAGTATAAAAACAGTATATTTTATATCTTTTAACTCTAAACCTATGCCTCGCACATATCGTTCTGCATTTATATATTTTAATTAAAACACTATTTACTAGTTGATCACCGTCGTTTTATTATCGTTGTGGTTTCCTTATTGTATGCAAATCAAAACCCAACACACAGCCTGTCAGTTCTGGTGATGGTTTTGTTATTTTGCTCTTACCTGGAAAACCACTTTCCAACTCTACCAGTCACCCAAGCCGAACCCCACACACCCGAACTGACACCCGTAAATCACTGAACAACCGTAGTGCAGGATAACCATTATTAAACTGGCCTTTCCATACACACACATACTGACTCCAGCAGTACCTGCTTGTGTTTTCTCTTCCTCGGGTCCGGCGCTGTTGTGCTTGGGGAACAGAAACTCTCGCACCTGTTTGAGCTCCTGGACCCGGCCGAAATCCAGCAGACAGCAGGACATGATTCAGGCGGAACCAGACCCAAAACCTGCGGATTCTACAACATAAACCCTCCGCCCGCTGCGTGATCTGCCTCTTAGTGTGTTAAATATCCTGTCTGTGAAGTTTGTGAGGGTGTCGAGTGTTTTTTTGGAGCCAAACGAGTCAGAAAATCCAGCTGAAGTGTCAGTGTGTGTGTTGTTGTGCTGAGTTTGGGATGACAAACACATCCGCTGTAGACACGCTAAACGCGCGGCTGCCCCCTGCTGACCTGGAGGACAAGGACCTCTAAATTCTATTAGGTGTATTTTCTATTAATAATATAATATAATATAATATAATATAATAGTTCCAGTGTACAGAACTGTTTTTATTGAAACTTGTTCAAAACTCTTTCCTGAATGAGGCAGTTTCCTCAGGTATGCTAAATTATTTGAGCATCTTTAAACAAGAAAAGCTGTATATGTAAACTATGAATATAAATATATAACAGTTGTATATAAATATATAACATATTTTTTTATGCGTGTAAGTTGTATTGATTAGTATTAACACAGATACAAAACAAACATCACATATATATGAATGTTATGAGCTGTTGGTGACACTTTCAAATTAAAGAGTACTTTGATTAAGAGAATATATTGTTAAATAATTAGAGGGCTAGTTGTCACACTTGACTTTTTCTTTACTGACACATACTTTAACATTGTGGACCTTGTTGTCACAGTATATGGGGCAGGCCTATGGAACCTGACATAAAAAAAAGTAAAAGGTAGCCTACAAATTATCAAGCAAAATACAAATACTGTAATTAATAAATGTAGAACATTTTCAACACAACATTTTATATATATGAATGTTTGTCAATGTGATTTTATTGTTAATTCACTTACCCAACAGCAAAATTAAGATTTTAGTACCAGAATCCTTTGCGTGCATTAGTGCTTTATAAGAACACATTTGTAAATAGATTTACTCAGGAAATAAAATATTCTATGCAAGAAACCTGGTCATGGAGAAGAGAGTTTGGTAACACTTTAGTATAGGGTCCCATTCACACTGATAACTAGCTGCTTATTAGCATGTCTATTATTAACATATTGGCCGTTTATTAGTGCTTATAAAGTACATATAATGCATGACATCCACAATCCTACCCAATTCCCTTAACTTAACAAATACCTTATAAACTATAAGTAAGCATCAAATAAGGAGTTAATTGAGGCAAAAGTTATAGTTAATAGTTAGTTAATAGTGTGAATTGGACCCTAAAATAAAGTTTTGCTGAGAAGAATTTCAGGAGGCAATGATGTCTCCATGAAGACATCTAACAGATCTTATAACTCAAGACCAACAGGTAATAAAGAAACACATTAAAGCTGTCACTGATCAAATTCCTTCACCTCACAGAACAGGGTCAGAGTCTGCAGGCTTGTTCAGTTGCTAAGAAACAGGCAGCTAGGCTGATGGCTGAGTGAGATCTGTGCTGCTGACAGCCGGCCTCTTCCTGCTGTTTGTCTGGCTCCTGGTGGAACTGCACGTGGTCCTGCCCTGCCTCGTTCTCTGTGGCCGACTCTTTGATGGGCCACTCAGGAGGGCAGTGAACGCAGCCTGGACCTGGACTACAGCTCCTGTAAGGGCTAAAGTGCTGGAGAAGACGCCACACACTGATGGACGATCAGAGGGAACAAGGTCATGACCTTGTGATCGAACACTCATGATAAACTATGCTAACCCCCCCCCCCCCACACACACAAAAAAAACACCATTAATGTTGAAACTGGGCACTATATAATCACAGGAAATTTCACAGCTGGAAGTACATCAGGCAATACTCATCAAAATGACTGTATGTTGAAATTTTGAAAAGCAGCTGTAAATGTGACCACACCTGAAGTTGTTTTGTCTTTACAAAATTTGTTTTTCCAGTTAAAAACTTAAATGAATTTTTCCTTGCATTCAAATTTGAACCGCTCTAGGAACATGTCCTTCTTTACTGTATCTTTAAATCAAAGCTCAGATTACTAAGGACAGACTTCATATGCACAAAAACTGCAGCAGAGGCAAACTTTTGATTTGATCGATTAAAGAAATGTATTCAGATCATAAAACGAATCGATCTTGTGAAATTTCGGAAGGCACTCCAATTTACTGAACACAGTTTTAGCTCAATGTCTGCAATTAAACAGAGCTGACCCTGCATGGCCGTAGTAGCCATGACGACAGACCACAGATTCCTCGTCCACAGTGTTACAGAGCTGCTTATTTTATTGAAACACTTGGAAAAATTCTGCTGAACAGCATCCAGAACTATGGTCTCCGTCACTTTAATTAGCCTGGTATTTCAACGGTTGCTAAGGGACACAAAAACAGAGGAGGCAAAGAGAGTTTTCTTCCATTTATTAAGTTTAAAGCCCACTTATACAAAACTCATGAACTGCTTTTAGAACACTTTGATAGCTTTCCCAACATGGAAATAAATTAAGGAGAAGAAGTAAACTGCAACACACAAAAATAAAAACGTCATTGACTAGGTGAATATTGACATGAGGAAATGTGTCCCTCACAGAAAGGCATTGTTTAGTCGCATGTGCTACTCTTTTAGGTAATAAGTTCTTAAACAAATCCAACAGAATCAGATTTAAGCTTCTAAATGATGTCGGGGAACTTCAAACAAGTGCAGTTCTTACATACTGAACCAATACTTGGAGGCTCTACTTCTTTTTATCCAATGAAAAAAAAAACGGCTGGTGCATTTTGTCATTTCACAGATGATTACTGACATGTACAAGGGTCATGCAAAGAAGTGTTATGCCGTGACACTTTTCTCCTAAATTATTACTATCGTAAGACAAAAACAGCACGTTAAACAGAGGTTCTCTGTAAATCCCAGAGGTATTAAGAAAACAGAACATGCAATGCCGTTTGTAAATGCAGCTGTGCAAATGTGTGTGTATGTCACGGTATCCAAGTTAAAATCCCTTTTCCAGCTCTGTCCGCACTGACCTAGTTCATCAACAATGGATTGTGTCCGTGTTCAGGTAAAGTGTCTGCTGACCTGTGATCAAGCACCCTGACAGAGTTAAGTGTGTGTTTGTGTGTGCGCGTGAAAGCCTCTGGTTTTGAAACTTCAGAGTCTAGCGAAATACACAACAGTCTTCAAATACTTACAGTCGCCACTCTTTCAGTGTGTGATGAATCAACATTAATGTTCAATAATCAAAGAGTACTGAAGTAAAGTTTAATAAAATGCTTATATATCAGGACACTACTGAGATCTTTGTGAGCGTGTATTCTGCTCAAGAGTTGCTTCCCAAAGCAGTATTGTTGTTGTTATTAAAATACCAATAAACAAACAAGCAGAGCAAAAGAAAAGAGAATTCGACTGGTCACAGCAAAATTTCTGTACACACATTTTAAGAAAAGAGAAAGAGGTTTGGCAGAGCAAATAGAGAGATTTCGGAGGGGACCTGGGAAGGTAAAGCTGCCCCAGTTAGGGGGTAGTTTGCTGAAGGTCGGGGGGGTGAAGGGTGTGGTTCTGGGAGGCGAGCCGCTCACCTCTTCTTGGGGGCTTGGGCCGTACGGGGCGGGGTCACAGGTCGCCCTGCGTTGACCCCGCTGTACTGATACTTTGCCTTCTTTTCTGATGGCTTCAGGATCTGAGAGAGAAAAGAGAATGTGTGAATGTACTGTGAGAATACAACGCATATGTGTGTGTGTGTGTGTGTGTGTGGATAACACACCTGAAAAGAGCACATGAGAGACTCGTCCACACTCATCATTCCACCGGCGTTGTCAAACTCCCCGCAGTAGTTTGGTGCTGAGAACAGAGTGACCAACTGCCGCTTTGCAAAGAACTCATAACCATCTTCAACCACCTGCGAAACATGACACACTCACTAAAACTAAACACGATCTACACAATCTAAATTATTCAACACAATTATTCAAAGTTACAGCATGACTATTGGATCCTGACTGGTTAAAATGATTTGGTACCTGATGTGCCCTGCAGATTAGGTCCAGATCGTGGCGGTTGAGGAATTTGCTGACTACGTCGGCACCGAAAGTGAATGAAACGCCACGATCATTCTCCCCCCATCCCTGAACGTCCTTATCTGGGTCCGACCACAGCAAATCACAAAGCAACCCTGAGAGACCAAGAGACAGAGAATATGTATCTGTGACAATATTTCATTCCATCAAAATTTGTTGGTTGTTTAAATAATGCCTTTATTAGTGGTCAACCAATATTTAATGTAAATCCAATAAAATGTTATGCCAGGTGACTGAAATAATTTTAAAGCTGGAAATAAATGAAAACTAAAACTCAAAATTTAAATAAATTAAACCTAAATTACAAAAAAGAAAAGAAAAAAGAAATATATTAATAAAAAATACAGCAGCATAAAACTAAAAAACTAAAATTGAAATTCTAAAAATAAAAGCTCATTTAAAATACTAATAAAAACTAGCTATAAAAATAGCCTTCCTTCAGCATTACACAAGCAACACCAAGATCATGTGTTCAATTCACAGGGAAGGCAAAGAACTGATTTGAAACTATGTACCACGAATGCAATATAAGTCTTTTTGGATAAAAGCATCTGTCAAATGCATAAATGTTAAAGAAAACCAAAGTACACATAATACTAAAATGACACTGTAGAAAATATGATTGTAAAATACAATTCAATTGTAGGAAATGCAGAAATAAATACAAGAAAAGTGGAGTATCCTTTGTCAAGGTAGTCAGATCTTACAAGTGAGACATTAGTGATTCAGCAAGTATTTGTTTTTGTCAGATGTGCGCATACACACCTGTATCTGGGACGTCAGTCGGCCGCATAATCCGGCGAATCTGTTCCATTGACTGCAGATCAGGAGAGAGACCTAGGAGAGGGAGTCGGACAGAAAAAGTGTTACAAAGACCATGCAATAATATTTTTAGACTCAGCTGACCTATTTCATCAGGCCAAGAGTCACTTCTATAAAACAATCCTCCATTCGTTCACCCGTTCTCACCTCCATGGCAACAGAAAATCTTCTCATCTATGATGGCAGCAATTGGGAGGCAGTTGAAGCAGTCTGTGAACGTCTTCCAGAGTTTTATGTTGAACCTGCGCTTGCCTGCGACACACAAATATACATACTCATAACAATAATGTATGATCCGTGACCTGAAAGCTTGTTCAGTGGGAGAGAAATCAATATGGTTTCAGATTGTTTGGTGTGGGCGTGCGTTAACGTTTGGTGTATTTATATTTATGCAAGCGATCAGACACTCACACTCATCATAGAAGCCGTAGATCCGGTTGATGGAGGCACACTCGTGGTTTCCCCTCAAGAGGAAGAAATTCTCAGGGTATTTGATCTTATAGGCCAGTAGGAGGCAGATGGTCTCCAAAGACTGTTTACCTCGGTCCACATAATCACCCAGAAAGAGATAGTTTGCCTCCGGTGGAAACCCGCCGTATTCAAACAACCTCAACAGATCTGTATACTGGCCATGGATGTCACCTACAGACAGAGAGAGTTATACAATTGACAAAAATCAATAAAGTTACATGGATTTTGTCAGATTAGGATTCAGAAAAAAAGAAAAGAAAAATGGCCTTAGAATCCCAACACCCCAAATTCAGGTTAATGACACACACACGGGGTCTCAGGTGTGCCACAGAGAGAGGAGAAATGACCTCAAACCTATCCTCATTAAATCCATATTTATAACCTGCTCTACTTACACACTGATTTCCAAAACCTTGAGAGATGGAGAGGAAGGATTGTGATTAAAAGAGTGGAGATGTTCTCCGCTCTGGAGAAGGGGAGTATCGAACCTACCACAGATTTTAAGTGGAGCCTCCAACTCCAGCAGGATGGGCTGACTGAGGAAGATCTCACGAGATTTAATGCAGAGTCCTCGAACTTCTGCTTCCGTCATCTGAACGATCTTCCCTGGACGACATCCTCGCACTGGAAACAGTAGACAGCATTTGTTAACATCTGGTTAACATCATTTTCTAAGTGTGACAACTTTATCGCAGCCTCAACAACTGGGTCAAATGTGGGATTTTCTAATCACTCAATGCTCATACTGACCCACTTATTATACAGTCATCCACTGAAACATGATGCACACAAAAATAGACTTTCACAATCTGCCAAACTGGCTCTGATCGTATTGATCAGTTTTTTGATGCCTGGAAACAAAGGCATGTTTATAAGAAGCCGCAGAAGCACTTCGGAGGAAGAACTAGGCACTGGATTTGAATTCAATCTTGGGAGGACATTTATAGTTATGTTCGGTTGGCTAGATATCTATGAGAAGAACTATATATTTGAATACTAAGAATATAAATGAATGAACTATATAAATGAATAATAGGAATTAATCTGTGCTTATTTTTACCCCACTGGTCTTTACACTATAAACATTTAACTTCACATAATTATCAGACAGGGCTCTTCCTGTCTAAGTGGGCCAGAATAGGCTGCAAATTGGACTTTGTCAATAGTCAAAAGTCACAGTCACACTATTAAAAAAAAATAAACCTTTGATTTATCTTATGGTCCTTTTTTTTTTTTTGGAACATTTTCTTACTATCTATTCTCCTGTTCAAATGTTTGGGTTCATCAAGAAATTAATAATTTTATCCAGCAAGGATGCATTAAATTGACAAAATACTTTTACATTGTTACAAAATTGTATAAATGTTTTTATTTTCATAAAAATGCTATGATTTGTAATTTTCTATTAATCAAAGAATCCTGGAATTTTTTTTTTTATCATGGTTTCCACAAAAATAGTAAACAGACCAATGGTTTTTAGCATCTATATCTTAAACATGAAATCATCAGCATATTAGAATGATTTAAGAAAGTCATTTTACTGAAGAGTGAAGTCTTGGCTGCTGGAAATTCGACCTTGCCATCACAATTAAAATACATTCCAATACAAAACAGTTATTTTAAATTATAATAATAATTCACAATATGATAATTTTCCTATGTTTTTTATTTTTTAAAAAACAACCATTCAAAAATCACTGAAATCCTTTCAAAACCATACCAACCCCAAACATTTTTTTATGCATTTCGTAATATATAAATATTTCGAAATGTCTTGATCACAACAGTGATGTCAGTGAATTCTGATGCTTGTGTGAGTGGGAATCTTGAGAGTGTCTGGAATTCTGCAGGAATGTTTCCGCCTTTCCAAACACAGCCGAGACTGTTAAACAAACATTCTGCAGAGCAGTTTGTCTAAGAACTTCATTTGATGGAAAGAAACTACAAGCGAGAACCTGTAGCCATAGTTCACTCTGAGACGAGGAGAAGGACCGATTAGAAAAGTGTGTGTGCCGTGTGTGTGGGGAGTAAAAGTAGAATAGCTGAGAGACAGTATATATGTCACAGAGAAGGAAAAGTTGTGCTCTTTTCTTACAGTCATGATTACGGTTATATAATAGCATGAACCATTTTAGTCTTCAGGCCGTCCACCCTCACAATATCCCACACAAACCAGAAATGTTGGAGACTCTTTTTGGAAAGAATCCTGTAAGGCCAACTACTGTGTGTGTGTGTGTGTGTGTGTGTGTGTGTGTGTGTGTGTGTGTGTGTGTGAGTAAAGCACAGAGCACTTTACGAGATTGCTAAAATGGTGCCATTTGTACAGATTGAAGTGTGTATGTGCATAACTCTATGGCTGATGAAATGCCCGGTTTTGCAGCACGACAAAACATCTAATTGTGTGAATGTGTGTTTGACAAGCCACAGTCCAGACCAGTCTGAGCTAGATTATGAGCTCTCCAGAAACAACTTGTTCAAAGTAAAACTAATTAATCGTTCTGATTCCCTGTTCATCATGTTAGGGTCACATTACATTACAATACAAAAGAACGAAATGACAGACAAGCTAAACTCGTCCACTTTCCCACTACAGCATTTTACAGCAATCCACAAGATTATCCAAGTCCCGACGGGCAGCCATTAGACGACCACCGTGGGACAGCAGGCCGCTTGATCTTCCAAGATAGAGAAGTGTGATCGAGAGACACAGATGGAACATGAGAGAAACATACAGAGATGTGTTTGAGAGACCATGAGAATCGAAGTGTTAAGAGGCAAAAGCGTGATGTTAGGGTCACACAGAGACTCACAGATGGCATTGCTGAGTGAGGGTCAGCAGGAGGGTGTTGGGACAGATGGACGAGCACGAGGCCATATCAGTTATCAGGGTGGTGCAATAGTCCACGACACTTGCCTTTATCAAAAGCAACTGAACAGCAGAAGTTTGTTTAGTAACAGAAGTCACTGAGATGGGCAGCAATAACCGAGGGTAAGATCCTAACCGAAGTCTCCTGAGACAGAACCGTTCGTCTTTCTACTAATCACAGATTTCTCTAAAATGTTCTTTACCGGCTAATAAATGGATCCAGCATTTATAAAAGGCATTTATTAAAGGCAACCATCCAGTCTACAGTACAGGAACCATTACAGAGCCACGCGGCCAAAACAACACACTGCAGAAGATTTTAATGAAATATTATTCATGTCAAATAGAATGTGATGTTCCAAATTAAATGTATTTCACGGTTAGGAAGATGATGCAGTTCAGAGAACAAAATTACCATTCCCTTCATGAATTATTCACTTCATACTGAAAACAAAGTGAAGTTAAACTTTAGCAAAGTCACAAGTTAATTCATAGTAAGAGCAAATCAAGTGTAACATTACTAACTAAATATATATTGTAATGTTAATGAGAGAATATTTATTGTGCATTATCATTACGAAGTCAGTGTGACATTACTAAAGAGAATACAGGGTAATGTCCCAAAGGAATCAGTGTAACATAACGTTGATAAAAGATCAGTGAAATATTATGAAACATTACACTAAATTCCATTACTAAATTACACAAATTTCTCCTAAGCAAGGTTACACTTAATCCTCTTCATAATGATAATGAACACTACATTATTGCATGCAAGTTAACACTGTAATGTTACTAAGGAAAAAAAAAACAAATAAAGTCATTAACTAAACACAGTGAAACATTACTAAAAGAATAAAGTATAATGTTTTAAGAGAATATTTATTGGTTCATGAAGAGGATTCAGTGATTTATGTTACATTAAGAACCGTAAATATAAGAACTGAATACAATTAAACGTTGTTAAGAGGGTAAAAAAAACAGCGATCAGAAACTAGATGGCGTAACGCTGTAACATTTAGTTTATCTTTAACATTAGGTGTAAGATTCATAACATAACTACAAATTCAGTGTTAGGAAGATTTAGAAAACATACTTGTAACATTAATCAATAGTAATCAAACGGTTAACTTGTATAGTGAATACAGTATAAATGGAGTCGAATGGAGAATCAGAATTACGTCGGTTTATTCGCCTGAAGTCAAAGACGCAGCGGACACCGCATCGTCCTACCCTCTCTCTCATTTAGCCGGTTTCTTCACCAACTGAGGTATAAAAATCTACAGGCCTTCACTACTTTCCCTGCCTCGGTAAGATAAAGGCAAGGTTAGCTCTAATCTGAAACTCCCATCGCTGGTATGAAGGCTGTGCAAACCCCGGGGCCATTGCCGTGTTTATAAACAGGCGTTAGAGACCCGAAGCTAAGCTCTCGCCTTACGAGCAAAATTCCACATTCACCAGCAGAAAAACAGATCAAGACGAGTAGCTAATTACCGTGTATCTTTATATAAACGCTAAAATGCCTTTACGTCCAAACAGCTTACCCTCAAGAAGCCGAGAAATGAGACTGTCAACGTTTAACTCCCCTTCCGCCATCTTCAGAGCCGAGTTCTGCATGCAGCGCTTCCAGCAACGGCCGCTAGGTGGCGCGCGCAATGACGTCATTCACTTAGTTACAAGCTGTTACGTCAATATCAGTGATCTTTTCATGAATATTTAATTGCTTTGAAGGCAAACTTTTGACCTGTTGAAAGCAACGTAATTGATAACGGTATTTTCTATTGTTTAACGTTTCGCGATCTGTTTATTTGGTTTCATTTGCAGAAGGATTTTGATTAGAGTACGTTTAAATTAGGCATTTAGCCTATTTATTAACTTATATTTTATATGTAATCAATTTATTAAGCTTGATTAGGATTACAGTGGGTGTAAAATTAATTACATTGAAAATGATTCATTTTGTTTATTGCATTATAAGTAACATTTGTCTTAACTACATTTATATTAACTGATAATTTAGTATCTCAGAGGCTTCTTTGGGTTACTAGCGAACCTGGCATCCACTGGCCACTTTAAAATACTAGAGAACTGAATCAGAGGAGCGCATGACAAGAGAAAAAGAGATGATACACAGAAGCTGAGAGAACAGCTTCAGAAAGTAAAGATTTTACAGAGTTACAATTCTCTTATTTCTAGGAAATATAATAGGAAATAATAATCTATAAATCTTTTAAAATATAACATACCTATGACAAAAATACTGTTGAACACATTACACTTGTAACTAAAATATTAAACAAAAAATATTTTTTTTATTTAATTGTTTTATTAAAATAAATAACTGTCTATACAAGTATTACAATTATTTATAATTTAAATAATTTACAGCAATTCAATAATTTACTGACATTTAAACATTTCATCATCAAGTACTTGTCAGTGTTTATATAGGGTTTAAAGTCAAACCTGGGGTGGGTTTATTCAATGTTATAATGTTGTTGTTTTTTTAGTCTTATTAAAACTTAGTTCCATTCATTTCTTTGTCTTCATTTCTCTTTCTGTTCTTTCGTTCTCTGTAGTAGAAGATCATCCAGGTTACGACCCAACCAATAACCAAGCCTCCTACAGCCAGAAGAGCTGCAGCCCAGGCCGGCACAGCATCGTTGGGACAGTCTGCAGGGAGAGGGGTGCCTGGGGCAACTGTGACGGGTACGACAGTCGTAGAGACATCAGAGCCACTGTTTATCCGTGTAAAGATGAAGGGATGCTCCTGGAGAAGATATGAAGAGATCGCATTAATTGAAAGACCATGCTTGGTTATCTTGCTCTTACAGTAGTTTCCATTGGACATCACCTTACTCACCCTTGTGGGACACTGAATCTTACTGCGGTCATATGTGAAATTATTGTAGGTTTGTTTACTGTCCACCGGCTCCAGCTAAAACCGAAAACACAGGAAAAATGCTGTTAAATATAGGAAAGCTGCTGTGAGATTGTGTGAATGTATATGTATTTACCATATTGTTCCAGAGCGCAATTGCCATCTCTGCATGTCCCCGCTCAGAGAAATGAAAACAATCCACAGAGAAGAAAGTCAGGTCTGGTGTGCCATCCTAAAGCAGAAAGAGATTTATCATCTTGTCAAAAGTTTTATCTGTTGTAGTGTGAGCCCAAGGCAGACTCCATAAGCATTACATTAATCTAACATATTTATATACATATTTAAAAATATTTTACGTCTGAATGTGTTGTTTATGTGTGATTTCATGAGACATGAGGTGTTTTAGAGATATGTTAAGAGTGCTAACCTCAACCATTGGGACAACAGAGTTCTTGAAGAAGGGCTGTAGCACCACTGCAAAGTCCTGTCTTCCATCATATCTTCCCCCATACACCAGCCTTTCAGTCTCCATCTGATGCACAAAACCCCACATTGAAGGTCAAGATAATCTAAAGCCCACTCATCAATGAACTGACAACTTGATGGCTACAGACCTGCAGATCTCTGTTGACCTTCTTCATTTCATTCATTTCTGGAGAGTTCTCACGAGGTTCCAGAAGACATGGACACATGTTCCTGTCGCAAACATGTAGTCAAGAAAAGTCAGTTGTGTAAAAAAGAACATGAAAAAGTACACTGCTTTTTAGATTAAATCAACTGTTTAGTGAAGTTTTTACTCTTGCAGGAGGCTGCAGCCCAGTGTGTCCCTCTTTATCATTCGCAGATCCTCGATCTCTAAGATTCCGACGAAATTTACCAGCACTCTGGGAACCTGCACACACACACACACACACACACATTGGGTTTCCATGTGTTTTATAGGGACATTCCATATGTTTAATGTATTTTATACAGTCCTATCCCCTTACCGTAACCCTTCCTCTCATTCTGTATGATTTATAAGCTTGACTCCTCATGGGGACCAAAAATGTCAACATTTACTGGTATTATTATACTTGTGGGACATTTGGTCCCCATAACATAGGAAATACCAAAACACACAATTATTAAAGCATTTTTCTGTGTTAAATATATGGGAAAATGTGTGTAAAAAACCCTGTGATAATGATTTTCTAACTAATAAGAATAACTAACTAATAAATCATGAAAGTGATCGGGTTCAGTAAATACATCTCTCTCACCTCATTGTACAGCATGTCCAGACTGTCTCTGAGGTGACCGATGTACTTAGAAGGAGACAGAGAAGCCTGGGTAGAGAAAAACACAACACATACATTTTTTTCTGATTTCTTTTTTCGAATTGAATTGTTATTTGCTGGTCTTAGATACAAAAAAAAACATTAGCAATGACTCAGTGGCACTGCATCTCTGTTTGTTAGTATCCAAATGTATTTTAGCTGCTTAAAGGTCACCGCAGTGGTTCTCTGGCGCAAGAAGAAACAATTTATGATGGGGAGCTGGGAGCCTTCATGTGATATTAATCATCCACTCACCCGGTCGTGACAGTACTGGCAAAGGTCATTTCCCCCAATAAATAGTGTCACCAGTTTCCAATCCTTCTCAAAGTCCACTTTCTGAAAAATGAGAGTGGTGTTTAAAAAAAAACATTTGATTAAATTAGATTGTTTATTGCCCTACAACAATTGGTGGAATTTGCCCTATGCAGCAAAGAGTTGGCACATGCATACAAAATATAGTTATAATTTAGAGAAGACAGCAAACATTGTCATTTTGATGTATTTTTTTATTCAACAGAAAATTATTTTAAGCAAAACTGTAAAAACATTGCATTTTTTTTTCAAAGTTGTGTTTAAAACAGATTTGTAGAGTATGTATTTCAAGAACATGCTATTTCAGTTTTTCCACTGTAAAATATCACATTTAATTTGTGTTACTTGCTTGTTGCCAATTGCAACAGTTTCTTTATTTCAGTCAACTTAATAGATTGAATAAGCATACTGACCGTGCTATCCTTTAAAGCTGTGATAAGATCCCTCACTTGTGCTGGTATATTACTGAATAGAGTGGAAGAAATCATTAGCTGAAAGGATACTGTAAACTGAGTTTTTATGTGTTTATGTGTGTTCCTTACCTTGCTTTTGCACCGCTCACTGCCATATTGAAGCCATTTGGTCGTTTACTTTTCCCCTTTGAGAAGCCGAAAACATTTGGATTGAACTTCTTAAGAATATCTGATAACATAATGACAAAAGGCGCTAGTTATTATCATGTTGTTAAACAAGAATCAATTCAAATCTGATAAGGATCAGAACCATTGGAGTATCATTTCTAATCAATATAGCCACACTGCCAGTAAAAATTACATCAAGTGTTACATAAGGTTATACTCACTTGGCAATGTGGTGACAGTCTCCAAAGTATCATCCCCACCAATGCTATCAATTAAATTAAACACAGACACTTAGAAAACATTTAGAACAAAGCAATTCCAAAGGCTTACAGCAGACTGTCACAAACTCACCTCCAGGAAACCCCTCGCTCCTCATCCACTAACTGCAGAAGGTTCTCAGCTTTTGCACCAAAGCCGGCCTGACGGTTTCAGAGAGAGAGAGAGAGAATCATAATTACAGCATGACAAAGCATCGCAACATACACAAATATACACACACACTTACAGTGATTGAATCTCCCAGAGACGCTACCACTTTAATGTCAGCTGGACGCAGTCTGTGAACTGAGAAAGAAATGTCATTATTCATGTGATTAACTGGATGCCTAAACACAACAACAAAGCAACAATGCAGCACTACTTGGACCTAAAAGGATAATAAATCATGGCAGGATATCTTGCCTGCTTGTCTCTAACCATAAACTATATTTATGTTCATAGGTTCTCCTCTTTCTTGTATTTTTTTTATCTATTATTAATCTTTCTTTTTATCCTTCTTAATATTTTATTTAAACATTCAGTCATTTATACAAAATAAAATAAACAGATATGTCAATAAATGATATTATATGCTTATAAAAAATTTGTATAACTCATTACATGCAATTAACTAATAAAATGTTATTGAGGTTATGTTAATACATAACAGTTCTGTATCTAAACTTTATCTTAACTGTGATGAATTGCCTTGATATCAAAACACAACAAAAAAGCAACAATAAAAATGAATGGTGTGACATCTGAAAGCCTTTATTACATCTTTATCTCTCTCAATAAACCTATGTGTGTGTGTGTGTGTGTGTGTGTGTGTGTGTGTGTGTGTGTATATATATATATATATTTTAAATTTCTAGTCATTTTTATCTATTACAAATTGTATCCTCATTAATATTTTTAAGGTATTACAGCACTTTATTTCATAGAATTCATGCAATATTTTTACATTTTGCTATTTCATTAACAGAATATCCATCCACAGTATGTGTGTTACATATACATATATTATATATCTGTTAATGAAGTACCAAAATAAAATTTAGCAAATTAAAAATATTGCATGACTTTTGATAAATACAACGCTGTAATACTTTAAAGTCAATAAAACAGAGATTATTAAATAAAAATTAAGGAAAAGGAGAAATAGTTAGTTAGAGAGTTGGACAGTTATGGTCATCTGGTGGGAAAAATTAAGCAAATTAATTTCTCCCCTCTCTCTTTCTTACCAGATGTTGGCACAGTGTCAGAGGGCGCTGTGTCCACACATGAGAAATCACTTCCCCAATTCTAAAATGAAAAAGAGAAATCATTTCATAAAATCACTTTAAGGTTCTATTGTATTTCATTAATATTGTTTGTAATATACCTGTGTGACTTACATTTGCAGGTGGGGGAGGAGGAGGAGGGGTGTTGTATGTGTAATTGCTGTTGTGATAGGTCCTCAAATAGGGGGACGACTAAAGAAGAATATGAAAAGGTATTCAAATGTGACAGAATGATAAAGTTTAAAGAAGAATTATACAGTTTAAACTCACCTTTTCTGGGCATTTAAGAGAGATACCTGCAGTAAAATCTTGACTATCTGTCTTATTACCTAAAGGCTCCATCTGAGAGAGGGAGAGAGAGAGAGAGAGGTAACGAATAAATTCATGAAATAGAAAATCCATTTCACGCTGTGAAATGACAACATATTAAGAGAGTCTATGGAAATGTATTTTTTCCCGTTGATATTATAAATTATTATTATTAATTATGATATTATAAATCCCGTTATATTGTAAATTAACACAATTCAATTACACATCCACAAAGAGGTTATTGCTGAAGTAGCATCAGTCATTAACACTAAATAAAATAATATATAAAATAAATAAATAAATGCAAACAACATGCTTGAAATACACTTGCATCTTAAATTACACGAAATATATTAATAAAAACATTATGAGGCTTATACATTAACATATCTTTTTAACTCATATGCTTACCAAGTTATTCCAGAGAGCCCGAGCCATGAGCGTGTGAGCTTTCTGACTGAGATGAAAACAGTCTGGAGAGAAATAGGAACGGTCTGGTCTCCCATCCTGAAAGAGCATGTTAAAAATGACAAAGATAATGTGAACTAACAGTTTAAAAGGATTGCTTGTGTAATAAATGATGTGAGACTGCCGTGCACCTCCAACACAGGGAGAAACACATTTCTGAAGAATGGCTGTAGGACCACTGAGAAGTTATCATGAGTGTCATATCGCCCAGACTCCACCAGCTCCCTCATACCACGCTGAGAATAAAACACAACAGCATGTCAACTGTACATTTGCTTTGCATTATCAATAATCACATTCATAATCAATATGAATATACAGATGTCTACACAATAAATTCATTTTCGTGTGATATGTTGTGTACCTGGTAGGCTTGGTTGAACTCCTGCAACATCTGGAACTCATGAGATCCATCTTTAGGTTTCAGAACACAGCGACACAACATGCTAAAAAACAAAAAAACAATTATATATATATATATATATATATATATATATATATATATATATATATATAAATAAATCCTCTACCAGAGTCAAGCAGTAATCAGGAGGCAGTATGTAGGGCAGAACTCACTTGACCAGCCAGGTGGGGCAGCCCAGAGTGGGGTCCTGATGGAGGCGGCGCAGTGGAATTATATCCAGGAGCTCCACTAAGTTCACCAGGGCACGAGGGACCTGGAGGAGAACACATGATTATCTCCAGCGAACAGCAGCGATTTACACTGGAGGTTTGTTACCGATAATCTGGTTTAACAAAAGCAGTCAGATAGATTCTTTGACCACTGCTACAATCCAATATATATAAACAGAGAGGGAGAAAGAGAGAGAGAGAGAGAGAGAACGCTTCAAAACCAGAGCTAAACCTGCCTCACCTCTTTATGTAATATGTCCAAACCCTCACGAATATACTTCACAATGTTATCAGGAGAATAGTACCGCTGAGGAGAGAAAGAGAGAGAAGAGTGATTAAGAAAGATAGCGACAGTAATTGCAGATTTATTAATGAAATTATATATATATATATATATATATATATATATATATATATATATATATATATATATATATATATATATATATATATATATATATATATATATAATAATAGATAAAACAGGCTCTATTAATATCAGCTTACAGTATCAGAGCAGTGGGCGCATATGTCATTTCCTCCAATGAAGACTGTGATAATCTTCCAGTCATTCTGGAAATCAATTCGCTGAAAAGAGACAGAAATTTTCAGCCAGTCTGAATGTTTAGATTTGCATCCTGTGTCCTATCTTAATATTTCACAGGAAAAAAAAAACTCAAACATACAACCGAACTGAATAATACCTTAATGAAAATCGGAGGATCGAAAATAGAATTATATCACAGTGACAACATTTTCAACAACAACAATAAAGGAAATGTTTGTGAGATTTTGAGAATGACTGACCGAGTCTTCTTTCATTCTTTTAATGACAGCATGAGCTTGCGTGACCATATCACTGCAAAATGAAAAATTACATATTACTCGTGTATTAAGTTAATTATTACGTTTCTTAAATGATCAAAAGTGACAGAATCAAATATTTTTATTTGTAATAAATGCTGTTCTTTAAAATTTTCGATCGATCAAATAATTCCTGAAAAAAGGGTATCATGGTCTCTAGAAAAACATTGAGCAGCACAACAGTTTCAACACTAATTATAATCAGAAATGGTTCTTGAGCACCAATTAGCAATATTTCTTGAGGATCATGTGACACTGAAGACTAATGGCTACAAAAAATTAGCTTTGCCATCATTGCTATAAATTGCATTTTAAACTTGAATATGGATGTATATAAAGTATATGCTTTTAGTTTTAATGTAATAATCTAACGCTTCATACTTCATCACTGGTTTATAAGAGAAGTTACTCACTCCGATGTGGCTCCTGGAACTGCTTGGTTCAGAAAACTCAGTGCAGAATTCTCACTTCCTTTTCCAACTGAATAGCCAGTGATTGAAGGGTTAAACTCTCTCAATATATCTAAATTACAAAAAAAAAAAAAACACACACACGCACATTATTTTATGCACACATTATCACTCTAAATCTGATTTGCATGTCTATCTAATCCCTGAATGTGATAAAGAGATTGGTAGAGGTAAACATATTGTACATGACTTGCGTTTTTTTAAAGGAGGGACTGAAGAATAATGCTCAACTTGACCTCTAATTTCACCCCTGGACTACTTCAAGTTATGTAGGATATAGTAGAGATTAAAGCAGCTATTTATTGTATAAACTCTTGCGTCGTCTGATCAGCTATTATGTAGTTTAAAGATTTTTATGACTACAATCATATCTGTGTTGATTATGTTTTTCTTCTTAATGATTGATCATAAATCTACAGTACACAATAATAAGAGCATGACCGTAACATGACAGCTTGCACATACTTGGTAAAGTGGTTGTAGTTGTGAGGTTCCCATCTCCACCAATGCTGAAAACAAAAAAGTAAATATATCTGTGCCTCATGAGATCATTGATCATTTTGAATTTTATCCTGTAAATCATATGGATAAAACGAAACCAGCAACATTTGTGCACAATAAACTGATGGTTCACAGTGTGATCGGGGTAGACACTTACCTCCATGACAGGCCGCGATACTCTGTAAGCACACCTAGAAGATTGTTCTGTGCAGCCCCCACCCCATTGGCTGCCTGTTTTTTGGGCAAAGGAAATGACATCACAACTTCATGAATTCACTAGTTCAAAAGTTTGCGATCAATAAGGTCAGTACTTTTATTTAGCAACCATGCATTAAAGTGATAAGCAACAGTAAAGACTTTTAATATGTTACAAAAGATTATCACTGTTCTTACTGTATTTTTCACAAAAAAAATGCAGCCTTGAGCATAAGAGACTTCTTTTAAAAAACATTTAAAAAAATTCCTACAGACTCCAAACATTCAGTTGTAGTGCATATTTGTTAAAAAGTATCTTTGGTATTAGCAAATATCATTAATACATTAAAATGTGTATGTTTATTACCGTCAGAGAGTCACCCATTGCTGCCACCACTTTGATGTCTGCTGGCCGTAAGGCATGGACTATAGAAGAGACAGACAGAAACGTGCTTAAAAAAAAACTCCTTTCATTTCTAGCCAGGGTGCACTGCAGGTTTGAGATCCCTGTTTACCTGAGGAAGGGATGCTGGGAGATGGAGACCTGTCCTCACAGGTGAGCTCACTCCCCATCACCTGAAAGGTCAGATGCAGCACAAGTTAGACACACTGTAAGTCAGAGCAACAGGGCCAACTTATGGTGAGAATGGACTAACCGGGTGGAAAAGTGGAGAGGGGTCCTCTGTTTGGGAGTTACCGAGCTCAGGCAGGTATGAGTTTTCTTGTGTTCGCAAAAACGGCTTTTCCTGGGACAGAACAACAGCTTTAATGAAGCATATGTGCATGTTTCTGTCTGTTTTGGAAAAAAAAATCATCCAGACTCGAATATACACATTGTGAACATTGTGTCACTAACACAAAAATATATAGGATAAAGTCGATAAAAAATACTTTCACCTTATCACAGGTGAAGGACAGAAACATAAAGTTCGGGAAGCGCAGAGAACCGTTTGGTGAGATAAAGCCATATTTATAAAGCCACTCTGATTCAGCAGTTTTCATTATGAATGCAGAAGGGGTCATAAATCAAATATCTCCCTCACCTCTGTGGGGCATGGAATGGTGAATATGCCCCGCCCATTCATCTCTGTCTTATCTGTCATTGGCTGCAGCTGGAAAGAGAATAATCAGGATTGGTCAAAAAGTGGGCTCCAGTTCTTCGTCATATAGGCAAGATTAGATAGGTGGTTTGAGATGTGTTTCTTGGTTGAATAAGTTTCAGATTAGATGCTATCACTGAGAGCTGATTATCAGTCTACCTGTTATCAGTCACATCAGGGCCTTTAACACTTTGAACTTTTATAACTTGAAAGTAAGTGTCCAGGATTTCACCCCTACATCTAAAGGAACAATGTACACACGCATAATATTAACTTACCAAATTAGTCCAGAGTCGTAAGGTCAACAAGCTTATGTCACGTGAGGAGTCCGACGTAAAGGCTTTGATCTGAAAACAACAAGAAAAAAGTACCACTTTGCTTAATAACATGCCAAATTATGCTTACAAAAATTGCTATAGTGGGCTTGTCTCTGCAGCACTGTGTGAGTCATATCTGTGTTTTTTAGAAGAGCAAATTGATTCAGAAACAAATAACATTCTCTCAAGTCTGACGCAGTGAATCACTAGAAAGGTTAGATTTATATTTAGTCATTTTAGGTTATTTAATATCCTCAAGTCAAAGTAAAATACAAAAGTTTACGTGCACTTTTATTAAAACAATACATTTCATTACTAGATGTTCTGGCCTTTATAAATGTTCTTGATGCAATACATGTGCAATATAATAATGCACCAATTTAATTAAACACTTGTTTTATACTAGTATAAATGTAATACTTTTACAGTTCGACATAATACATGTGAAATAGACTATTTATATTTGTGCATATTGTGTAAAACCCATACAAATTGTGCCATCTATAATGTTTATTATTCGTCTGTCTGTGTGTCATCTATCTATCTATTTGTCAGTCTGACTGTCTGTCTAGTGGCCTGTTTAAAATGATCTCTGAATATTGCAGACTTACTGGGTTTGACAGTTCGATGTGCACTGGACTGGATTGAAGCATTACGCTGAAATCTTCCCGGTCACCAAACCAGCCTCTTCTCTCTAGAAGAGCACTGACAGATTCCTGTTCAGTAAACATATATACTGTTTGACAATGTAAAACTATTTTAGCATAGACATTCAAAAGTCACCCGTGTACCAGTGTTTGTGTTTTTGTAAACAAATTATATGTACTGTACCTGCAATAAAGCCATGAGTACTATAGTATCCAGTCTGCGTCTGTTTTCATCATATCTTTCCTCACACTGGAACTGACACACTCTAAAAACAGAAACACCTTATTAAACTAAACTGTTCATTGCAGAATATTATCAGAACTGTCAGAAAGTTGTCTCAGACTGACCGGTCATGTGAAAGTCCACTCCAAACAACAACATGAACCAGTGTATTTTTCAACTAGAGAGAAAGAAAGCTGTAGTAAACAAACTCAGTATACTGATTCAAAACTGCTGATTGAAGGATATTGACTGTCTTTACCTTCTTATGAAGAGAGTCCAGTGTCTGTTCAACTTTATTAACTGTTGCATCAATGGTTGCATTCAAGTCCTAAGTACAAGTGCAGAATAATATAGAATTAAAGCTGTACTTTGATTGTTTCCAAGTCCCATGTACTAATAAGTAATAGAGGTTGATAGGATTTGTGGTCAAATGTCTGACCTGGTCCGTACACACAGAGAGCTCATCGACTGGTATGAAGAACAGGAGCAACTTCCACTGAACAAGAATAACAGCACAAGAGATGTTAATGGCTCAGAGTAGATTGCTCATTTTTATAAAATAACACGTCTACCTTACAGTGTTTATTTAAGCAATGTTTCATATTGGATTTATACAACAGTTAAGTTCATAGAGTACATTTACATTTTAAACACAATATTACCAGTTTGTCTATTTGCTCCTCCCAAAAATACATATATATAAATAAACTTCCAAATGAAGACAAGCTTAATCAATCATTACGTGTCTACGTCTACGAGCAAGAAACAAGTGTTTCCATCCTGAATGCATTTGCGTTTTTGAAAGTTCGAGTCAGTCATTAAGCATCATTTCACTCTCAAACACTCAAATTGTTTGGATCGTAAATGACTCAGTCGACTGACTAGTTCATAAAGACAGTCAGTTGTTTTGTTCCTGAATGAATCCGTGTTTTTTCGAAGCATTTGGTTGAATTAATGAATAAATGAAATAAATAAATATTCGCTAAGGTCGCCACCTGGGCTACACATGTAACGATGTAACCTGCAAATTTGACGAGTGCATTTAATAACAGCTTAGTTTAAGTACTCACAACGTTCTAGTGATTCGTTGTACTGTATGAATGAATAACTGATTTAAGTCCACCTTTTTGTTCTTGCATTAAGCCTAACCGAGAATAGCACCTGTTACTATAATGACAGTGACTACAGTAGATATGAAAGATGGCGATGTCCGTAACACAGGAAAATATTATTACATGTGACGCTACTTATACCAGTGTGGGGAGCAGCTCATCTGGAATAAAACCTTAAAATAACACAGCTCCTAACGCATATGAAAAAATGAGCGGAAACTGGAGACCGGAAATAACTGTTATAAAGGCCTGACTGTGTTTACCTGAGTGGGGCTGCTGAGTGACTCCATGTACTTTACGTGATCCATTAAGCTTCTGTCACACAAAGATAGTCATTTTAAACATTCAGAAAATGTAGCATCTGTAATTAAATAGTTGATATTAATTTCTTTATAGGATACCTTTGATCAGGTACAACAGTTGTCACATCTGGGTTAAAGGTGAACAATATTTCTAAAGTAGAAAAGTGAAAAGATGTTATTTTGTTTTTGTAAAACTGAGGCCTTCTGTCTCTCTTTCAGATACCTGAAAAGTAGCATTGTATCACCATCTTCACCTCACATAAACGTTGTTCTTAGCATGCATCAGTGCACCTGTTTTATTGACTTAACAATTGGTTACCTGTACAGTTCCTGTTGAGAAACTTTAACAGAATTTACAGAAACACTAAACAATGTTGCATTCATAAGAGGAGAAATAAAGATAACTGTAGTCCTTTGAGGTTTTCCAGAGGACATCAGAGCAGACAATCATCGATAACTCTATCGCAAACAGTAGTTAACAGACCAATAATATCAGGCCAACTGACACAAAACCCAAAACAAAGTTCTTTAGTGTGGAAGATAAGACAATATTATCACATTTGATTGAGATTAGGGACATGTTTGAAGGATTTCCTCTTTGCAAAAACCAATTTAGGCTAAAATATGTGTTTTATGTGTTGATTTGTTTCAGCCTATTTTTTTCTGTCATGTCATTTATCTCAGAAAATGAACATTCAAAGACCAGAGTGTTGTTTGTTCACATACATAGCTGCGTGTGTATCTCTCCTCTGGCCTTGACTTTCATTTCAAGGACTCAGGCTCAATCTTTCCTAAACCTTTATGCAACGATCTGGTTTAATCAAGCCTGATAATCACACAGAAGCATGTGAAGGGCTTTGTGAGCTCAATCAATGTGTTACTCAGTCAATAAAATAAAAAAGGTAACTGAAAGCCATGCAGATTCAACAATGGTATTCGAATGCAGTTCAAGTACAAAACGAAATGCATGTTATGGTACTGTATTATGTGTCTGTTTATTTCTATAGAATAATATTGAAATCTTACCAGATAGCATGTTCAGGGCTCTAATTTCATCAGATCTGCCATAGAAAACACGCAATTTATTAGTTTTGAGTGGCATAATAACGGCATTTAAATTAAGGAAATTAACAAATTAAATACAATTCTTTTGATCTAAAAACATATAATTCATATTCTATTTACTATGTAATTCTGTTCCCATTTTAATTATGGAATAACAAAACAGACAAAAACCAGCTGTGTGATTAATATTTAGCTTTTAAAATCAGAGCCTGACCAGAATTTAGGTATTAATTAACTTTAGTTAAACTAATGTGCTGCTCTATGTTAGTAAGCCTTTCAAGCTTACAATTGATATTTTAATGCACTTATATTTGGACATAAATTTGAACACACCTCTTCACATCGGACAAAACCAGTGCAGATACCATGGACACATCAGCTGGCCTCAGAGAATGAACTGCGAAAAGGATGATATGACAAATTATACACTGATATCCAGACTAGATGTTAATTACTTTTCTTGTTGTCTTATGCACAAGAGTCTTGTAGATTCCTTTACCAGAAACTGGAGTGCTGGGTGAAGGGGATGAAACAGCACAATGCAGAGATTCAACTGCAGAAACACAATATCAAACCCTGATAAGACAATGGCACACATCAACAGATTTGACTCATTGTATTGACATGGAAGCAAAGCTTGTGTGACCAATACATTTCTGTGAATGCATTACCTATATTGCATTGGATGAATTAGAATTTAAAGACTAAGAAGACAGATAGAAAGTGCATAACACATGCAGTCTCACATCTGCTCAATGGTAGAGTAATTCATAACCTCTCGTTATAGGCTAAAGGGGGAAATCATTTCTAAAATACTACCAAGTCATTAAAATGTCAGAAAAATAATCTAAGGAAACTTTACACAGAGTGGTGGAAGTGGAAGAGGAGTGGTGGAATATCAAAAGTGATTAAATACCTGCTGAACACCTGCATGCTAGAAGAGCCAGGATCATAATCTGTGCACAGGAAGAGAAAGTATGATCTTTTATTCCCATGATGGAAAGAATCATCTGCTTCTGGTTCATCTGCTTAGAGCCACTTGGAGTAAAGAGCAGTTCTGAACAAAACTGTTGAAACGTTTAGTAACACTTGCTCTAATATACGACTGAAATGTCCCTCATCACTCAGACACGCCTCCTGTTAATTTGCATGTTTCAAGGTAGATGGCATGGCATTTCTTTTTATAGATCTTATCAAGCTGTTTATTGGAAAGATATTGGCTATCTATAGTCCTGTGGCCGGTTGCATAAACTACATAGACCAGTCTTACAAGGCATCCAATTTTTCTTCTTTAAGACTGGTCATCATTTTTTAAATAACAATTACATAAATATGTATAAATAAAATACATACATTAAAATAGCCTAATTTGAATCCAGAAAGCAATACTGGCTAACAGCTAGCTGATCAAAATGGTTCTCAAGACTTGTTTACGCAAACGGGGCCTGGTTTTATGTCTTAGGATGATATAACATGTTTTCTTGACTGTTGTCCTGAGCGACACTACAATTTGTGCACTACAGATTGTGCAATTACTTTTCAAAGCAAATAAAGTTTAGGTTCTACTTAGACCTCAACACACACACACACACATATATATAAATATATATATATATTTATACACACATACAGTATATATATATATATATATATATATATATATATATATATATATATATAGAGTGCAATATGTAATCTGATAATCACTATACAATAATTTAAACTGAACTGAAAATTTGTTTATTTGATCTCAAATGAGTTCTGACTGAATTACCGTGCCAATTATCCAAGTGCCAAGTGAAGGCAAATTATACTTAACCAGTTTTTCTTGCTGTGTGTGTTTGGAGGTTCAGGAGTGCAGATCTTGAATCTGATTAGATATGATTAAAGATGCTGAGAAAGATGAAAGTCATTAAGATTTCAGAAAATTTACAGCTTCTCTGATTGATAAGATTAACATCTCACCCTGAGGCAAGAAGATAACTAATTTGTGTAACATTGCACATGCATCTAGAGCTCAAAATGACTGACATCAGAATGAGATGATTGATGATTGAGATGTTAATATATATCTGGCTGGGGTTAGGCCATGAACATTGTCATGTTTATATAAACGAAATAATATAAAACCAAAGTTCAGTTTTCTGGCTGCAGTGACAATCGAGTGGCTGAGTGGTAAAGGTCAATGACTTCCTGTGTGGACTTGTTTGCCGGTGGTCTATGGATCAAAAGGTCAAATCTCAAAATGCTTCCTAAGGCTATACTGAAAATCAGTCAAAAGCAGTCAGAAACTTCCAAAAAATTATGAGCACTATGCAAGTTAGTTATGGTTCAAATATGATTGTGAATATGATTTATAAATAAAAAAAGTATCAAAATATTTTTTGGTATTTTTATTTTTGCTGGTGACTGCAGCAAGGTGCAAGTTAGTATATCTGTTAAGCCTTATTGTGGAGCCTAAGAGTATGAATATTTTGTCTCAGAATGTAAACTAAGTGTAATATAAATCTTGTTATTAAGATTATAATTATATGACAAGCTGTTAAATTCATCAGTTGGAACAAATTATGTATTTAACAACATAATAATATGATTCTATAAAAGTCATTTAAATTAAAGAATTTGATTTCATGAGATGAAATGTCTCCATTTTTTTTTATTACAAGTTTTTTTTTTTTTTTTTTTTTTTTTTGGTGCTGTTGTTACTATGGGAGTTTTACATCAACCATAAAAGCAGCGCTGTACCTGAAGAGTCTCTACAGTTGGTGGATTTTGGGATGGTGAGTATAGGCCCCAGACCTCACATTCATAGTGTGCGATGGGGTCTATAACAGGTTTGATTATTTATAGCCATATTCTGGTAAGGGGGTCTCAGTTTTGATAAATAATGCCCTTTGTGCCATGTCTCTGAAGACATCCACAGCCTTGTTGACGTTTTCAGTGGTGCTGCTGATACTAATACACAGGTAGTTTTGAGTATGTTCTAGGGACTTGTTATAGCTTGAAGCTATATTTGTAGTCTTGGTCGCTAGGTCTTTCTTGTAATATCATTATATTTATGTTTTTAAGGTTAATGACCAAACCCATGTCATGCAGGATCCCAATTTGCTGCAGTTTTTCTTTTTTCTTTTTTTGGGTGACATCACCAAGATCTGCAGACAGCACTTGACTGCAGAATAAAATCTATATAAATTGTATTTATTTATTTATTTATTTTGACAAGGCGCTGAATTTAATTGAAGAAAAAAATTAAAATCTGCTCCCAAAATATATACATACACATACTGTATTTCTAAACATTTAGAGAACTAATTTTTCTCAGTGGCAACTTGCATCTGTTTGGTTACCCACAGCCTTCAAAACATCTTCTTCTATGTTCAGCAGAAAAAAAATCTATTATTAGGCTACAGTTTTGAAATAACTTGAGGGTGATTAAATGATAACAGACGAAAAGTGTTGCAAAAAATAGTACATCCACCGGCAGATGGCGTCAAGATACTGGAATTGATAACGTATAATAAAAGACGAATCAGCGCCATCTATTGATTTACAGAAGAACACCTGCTGCCTCACACGAGTCGATAGATGGCGCTGATTCGCCAGTTGAAGCCGATGGTGGAGTCTCAATGGGGTGGAGGAGAGGAGAGCCCTGGGTCCACACATCACTGGATGCGACAGCGGCATGTGGACGGCAGACACACCGGAGACCTGTGTGGGTACTTTATGCTGACCGGTCCGGCCTCTCACAGGAGCGCATGACCCGCCGTGATGGCCGGGGGACGCAGAGGACTAGTGGCCCCACAAAACACTTTTCTGGAAAATATTGTCCGACGGTCTAACGGTAAGACGCACCACCACATGCACAGCAGCGCACAGACAGAAAGAGTACCAGCGGTAGTGTCGCAGATAAAAGAAAGAAAGAAAAACTTTTGGCTACATAAGTAAAAGACTTAGAAGAAACCTTTGTAGCACAATATAAATAACTACACAAACTAGAAAGTTAAAGGTGTCTTTTCAGGCGGGGGAACAAACGTTATGCAGGTGTATTCTGTAGTGAATGTCTTACAATAGAATATAGTCGTTATTTCTTATTTAATTTGACAAAAATAAAATAAAATTAAACGTTATATTAACAGTTCTAAAAGTACAATTCTTTTCTAGATTAAAAAAATCTAAGCTATATATAGACTAATTTATTTACATAATGAATAATAATTTTTTTATATTAAGCTATAGTAATTAGGCCTATAAAATACTTAATAAAGAGAAGCCTAATGGGCTGCAGGAACACCAAAATGTTGTTCTGTATTCTCTGCGTGGCAGCTGCTCCTTCCCAAATGGGTTGTTCCCATACATCCTTCCATCAGCATGTTTTGTGGGATAGAGAACAACTTTAGGTTAAATGAATATTTAATAGCAATTAATATTTAAGAGTGCTGAAACGTTGAAAACTGTCAGACTGTGTTCCTGCACCCTCTGTAGGTCTTTAAAATAGAATCCAAGATATTCCAAGATAATTCATTTGGTTTCGTTGGCCATTTAAAACTAATCGAACATCAGGAGTCCACATCTGCTCAGTGCACACCACCTCTACACTGAACCCCAGTAGAGAGATCTCTAAGCTTTAAGAAAAATGTACTTTTTCATTAAAGTAGGACTTCTATTAATGTCTGAAAACACTGATATCTGTATGACCTGCTTGGTCAAATATGGGTTAACTGGCGTCTTGGAGAAAAACATGAGGATAAATTCCTCTTCCTCTATGGTGTTTGTGTATTATTTAACTCTTTTTCTGTTTTCTTTAACTTCCAGTTTGGACATTATCACATAGACACACAGGTATAAACCTCACTGAGCAGAACACTCGTGCTTTAAACCTCTTCCATCCCTCCATTATCTCTCCCCCTCTCTTTCTCTATCTTTTTCTTTCCTTCCCTCACCCTCTCTCTCTCTCTCTCTCTCTCTCTCTCTCTCTCTCTTTTTTTCTTTCTAGTTCCCTTTCGACATTAAATATTGTTCTATAACAATTTTTGTTAATTTACAAATGGATAGTCTGAATTTAACAAAAAGTTTGATTTAACAGTGCTGTTGATATTTCAAAACTGCTTAGTTATGGTGAAAATAACCATGCAGAGGTTGCTTCCTGGTCCTCATTCAGCGCTGACAGCACTTGCTGTAAAATAACAAATGTTGGCATGGAACGTTTATCCTCCATAGTGGTGCGTGTGTGTCCACATGTGTGTGTGTGTGTGTGTTTATTTCAGTGTGTTGAGTGAACTTCCAGTGTTTTTGCTCAGTAGAGGAGAAATGTGCTCTGTGGCAAATCCACTACCATGCTTTTAAATCAATTGATATCATAGATCTGAGTTTCCCTTCACTTCTGATTCTGATGCTGCCTTTCCACATGTGCTCATCTCCCATTTACCCTCCACAAGCATTAGCCATAGAAAGATGAAATGTCTGTCTGTGTTTAAATCATATGTGCAGTCAAAGTGAAAAATGTTGCCATTCATGTTATTATGTCTGAATGAGGTGAAGGACATATTTTATAATGAAAAACAAAATATATCATATCTTATTTTATTCTATGTTAGATCTAAACTCGTTTTAATGTTGACATGCAGTAGGGATCAAAAGTCTGGGATTTAAAATCAAATTTTAACCTTGAAATAAACAGTACTTTTAACAGGAAATGTAAACAAATGTGGTAAGGTAAAATTAATATGAAATTTTTCAAAGTAAACAAATCGGTGACATAAATCATTCAAAATCCTTCATTTTATGAACCCTACTGTAAATATGTAAATAAAGGCTGTGAGATGGATGAAAGTCATGATGCTGTTTACGGTTTGCATATTACATAAGGGCAACGCTTATATAAAGGCAATTTCTTGCTGTTAAATACCGGAGAGAGATCTTCACTGTCCCTCATTTGTGACAGACTACAGTTTCTAATTCTTTTATATTGGATTACAGGTTGTATAGTGTTACCGTGAGCTTGCTCAAGCTTTGAGATATACTTTGTTAAAAGTGCTACTGGCTTACTCAGCAGCCGCTAAATCACTACTGTCAGCTAATCAGCCTGATAGCCTGCTTAACACGCTAGCCACTAACACACTAACATTGAAAGACATCAGACGAAAGGTTAAAGCAAGGTTACAGAGATGGAGCCCATTACAGATGACCCTGGCACAGAGAGTTTGCAACACAGGCTTTTGGAGAATACCGTACTCACAGGAGTAAAAGTTCTGGTATAATTGATAATGGCTGTGATAACTCCAGAACAACACAAACTCACTCTGTCTGCAAAGACTCCTATGCATTAAGACAATGAAAGCTTTAATGAGAGATGTAGCATGAATATAGGTGTCAGGTTGTGTGTTTTAGTAGTTCTAACAGTATTATGGGTAATAAAGAAGTTAATTTTTTCAGTCAGAATTTTGGTGCTATAGGAATAGACATGCATCTTTCAAAAGTTTGGGGTTTCTAAGATTTTTTAATTGTTTTTTCTTTTGCTTGTCAATACTGCATTTATTTGATTAAATATACAAGACCAAGTAATATTGTGAAATAATATACAATTAAAAAAATTATACTTTTTCGTTTTGATTTGTTTCTGAGATGGCAAAGCTAAATTATCAGCAGCCAGTAATCCAGTCTTCAGTGTCACATTATGAAACTGAACATGTTTTTTCAGAGATGCTAATATCTGCTGATTTGGTGCTCAAGAAACATTTTTTCAAATATTGCTTAATATTTTTGTGGAAACTGTCAAACCTTTTTCAGGATTCTATGATGAATAAAAAGTTCAAAAGTACAGCATTTATTTGAAATAGAAATCTTTTGTAACATTTTGTACCAGTCTTTTTTGCAACGTTTTTCAATTAAACGTGTTCTTGCTGAATAAAAGTATTTTTAAATTATTTATAACCCCAAACTTTTGAACAGTAGTAGCCAAAAAACAGGAATGGGATTCATGTGTATGACCAACCACAGATGTTTATTGTGGTGGGATATATAGGGCAAGATTTAAAAAAATTGATGTAACAGTGGTAGTTTAAGCTTATATTGTTCACTTGCTTAAGTGTCTAAAAAAAACTTTAAAAGATCTGATACTACAACCCTGCATACTACAACCCGCAAACACAAACCCATGCACCACGACTCCCATTAGTTACAGTAAAGCCAGTCAATTATATTTAATCCAGTGTTATGTCAATTTTTTTATGCAATATGGATCACAACAGTCTGTGGGTGGTTTGAGGGCTGTATGAGGCTGAGACTACCAGATATATGTTTCTTTCTGTTCACTTTAACAAATTTGTTTATCTGGACAAAAAGGGTGCCAGAAGGAACATTTAGAGATAAACGTATTTTAGTGTGAATGGGGTTGTACGGTAATGTGAGAGTATAATGTGAAACTACTGTGCATTACCATCTTGGCCTCAGACCAGTAAAAGTGTTGTCATAAACATGTCAGATCAGTGGCTTTCGGCTGCGTGACAGTGTCCACCCATCCTGCCTCATGTGACATTACCATGGCGACCGACCTCTAGTTTTCTTACCGTTGACCTTGTGCCTGGTTCCTCTCACCTGCTTCCTCCCCATACCCTCCTGTGCTCTTTCCACAGACACAAACTTTGTGCTGGGAAATGCCCAGATCGTAGACTGGCCCATCGTTTACAGTAATGATGGCTTTTGTAAGCTGTCCGGCTACCACCGTGCTGAGGTCATGCAGAAAAGCAGCACGTGCAGGTATCAGACTTCATGCAGAGCTGGTTTCATGTACTAGTTTTTATTTCCCATCATATTGATCATATTTTATTTTTTTTATATAAAAGAGAGGATGGCAGAGAGAGAACAGCATATTCTTGTAGAAAGATGCTTGAATTCAGTGGTCACAGTATTTTAAGGTCCCTATTAACAAACCATTAACGACAGATTTTGCCTCAATAAACTACTAATTTCCTGCTTGTTAATAGATAGTAAGGTAGTTGTTAAGTTTAGGTATTGGGTAGGATTAGGGATGTAGAATATGGCCATGCTGAATATGTGCTTTATATGTACTTATAAACAGCTAATATGTTAATAATAGACATGCTAATAAGAAACTTTTTAATAATGAGAATTGTGAGAAATTTAACATTTGCAGTATTAAATACCGTATTAGATAACATAATATACACGATAGTACAATATTGTTTGTAAGGAAGTATGACCACAATACAACCTAGTATATGTACAGTGCAATATTATATTACAATATGTAATACAATATAGTTCAGCATATAATACTACACTACACACTATGTAGAGTAGAATATGGGAAAGTAACAGTGCCAAATAAGTAAATAATATTTTTCAGTAAATATATATATATATTTAAAATATATGAATACTTTTATTTAGTAGGATGCATTAAATAGATCAAAAGTGACAGAGAAGACAATTATAATGATTATTTGACACTGAAAATTGCTGCTGAAAATCCAGCGTTTCCATCACAGAAATAAATAACATTTTTAAATATATTAAAATAGAAAGCACTTTAAATTGTAATAATATTTCTCAATATTTCCGTATTAACTGTAATTTGGGTAAAATAAATACAACCTAAATACAACCTACAGTCTAATTCCAAAACATAAAAAATGTACCGACTGCAACTTTTTTAGTGTGCTGTATGTAGCAGAATAAACATATATATATATATATATAGATATAGATATATATAGCTGGTACAGTTAATGTTCAAAATAGAGTTGTAGGGGTGACAGTGGCTGTCTTCTGTGTGGTTAGTTGTTGAGCCAGCCAGCTTTGTACTCTTACTTTTCCTTGATATGCCAAACACAAGATAGGCTCATTAACGTTACTGCTCCAGATGTCTCTAAGAGAAAGAGTCTCCCGAATGTATCATTCCTCCCTCTCTGCCTCTCTCATTATAGTAAAGCAAAGTTGGACTAGTTTTCAGTAAACTTTTGATTTTATCTGCTCATCATGAATCAAAATATCCACTAAGCAAAATACATATTAATGTTATGACAATTTAACTACACTCAGGTTGTTCTGATTTTCAACCCATTTGATTTACTTTCTTCTGTGAAACACAAAGGGAGAAATTTAGCATGGTATTTTTTTTTCATTCAGGGAAAGTGAATGGTGCCTGGGGCCTGCGAATATGTTGTCCATGTTGTCATATATGACCTTTTATCATGGCACTTTTTTGTCACTTTTGGAATTTGTCAGCCCCTGGTCTCTTGTATTTTATTCAAAAGAGCAGCATCAGCATTCTACTACACTGCTCCTTTTGTGTTCTACAGAAAATAAAAAAGTCAAATGGAATTAGAATGATAAGAGTAAATGATGACAGAATGTTATTTTTAGTAAACTTTTAGAATAAAGTCAAGTGAAATTCTGATTGAAAACTGTCTGCTTCTGACTGTTTTTTACATTTCTTTTTTGTCACAGCTTCATGTACGGAGAGCTCACAGATAAGGACACAAGCGAGAAAGTTCGACTGACTTTCGAGAACTATGAGATGAATTCGTTTGAGATCTTGATGTACAAGAAAAACAGTGAGCATTGCAAACAAACACACACAGATGCACACAAAACTGGGAGCAGGAACACAGCAGTCCTAGAGCATAAATTTGTTATGCTAATATATTAATGAATATGCATAAATGTGTAAAACAGAGACAAGACAGTTTTTTTCTTCAATAGAAAGATTAGATTTATTTTTCTTCAATAGAAGATAGATTTACGGTGTGTGGTTGTGTTTTTCCAGGAATGCCGGTTTGGTTTTTTGTGAAAATAGCACCTATACGAAATGAACAGGAGAAGGTTGTGCTCTTCCTGTGTACATTTAGTGACATTACAGCATTCAAACAACCAATTGAAGATGACTCCTCCAAAGGTACATGTTGTTCAGATGTATTTCATAACCATTTATGCATTTGAGAGGAATGTTAACACCAGGTTATATCTGTGTTCAGGATGGGGGAAGTTTGCTCGTCTGACCAGGGCTCTGACCAGCAGTAGAGGGGTCTTGCAACAACTGCAGCCCACCGTACATAAAGGAGAGAATGTACATAAACACTCGCGCCTTGCAGAGGTACGTCTCAGTGTGTGCGTCAGACTAATACATTTCATTTTATGCCTGTGAGGGATTCTGGTGTGTACCATCATGTGTTTGCATCCATTCGTGTCAAAGATCAAACTAACACTTGGAAGGCTATCCTCTTGCACTGTGTGTTTCCAGTCCTCCTGCAGGGAGATTAAGAAGATATATAGAGCATTTTTTGAATAGTTTATAAACCAGGGTCAGGAATTTAACAGGACTTTGGGACAAAAGTGCCACCAAATGTGAAGAAAAGACCTAGGCATTTAAATGTGGGGGCCAGAAATGCCTCATAATGAATTCATCATCTGTAACATATGATATATATATTTTTACATTCTGTACTAGGCCTAGCTCATTATTCCTAATGCCACATAAAAGCTTTCATGCAATGGAGCTACCAGATTAGTTTTGTATTAGATATTTAATCCATGGTGGCAGTAGACAATAAATAACTATATAATATGATATGACCAATATTAACTTACTACTGTATATAATCTGCTCAAGATAGTCATTTGCAATAAATAAGTAAATTATAAATATATATATTCATGCCATTTTGCATGATTCTGAATACTTTGTTCTGTTTGGCCAATCATGACATTCAGCTTAGAAATATTTCTGAATATATATATATATATAATTTGTTTTATTATTATTATATTTAAATTAAATTTTTACTTGTTTAATGGTTATTTTAAATGTATTTAAAATTTTTATATGAAGCAAGTTAATATACTGATATGCATTAATTTAAATAAAATAAAAAAATTAAGGGAATTTTTTATGTGGTATCGACCTAAAACTAAGGTAAAAAATAAATAAATGAAAATTTTTATTTAACACAATATTATTTTTACTGCTAGATAAGTAAAACAGTTTTTAAGGTAATGTCTCCATTCATTCTTCAATAATATATAATGTGAACATATGTTTATTCTGGGATGGTTGATCCAAAATGTCCATTAAAAATACATTTTAGTTGGATGACTGAATATCTGCTATCTAGATGACTAAATATCTTTATCTATTAAACAGATGAGATGAGATGTTTATCAGGATGTGATTTTTCTTCGAGGCGAGTCTCCTGTAAGCCGAGACAGGTCATTGCTCTTCCTCTCCATTTAGATAAACGACCATCCATCTGCTGCCTCTCTCTCTCTGTCTCTCTCTTACACAGGTTCTCCAGCTGGGCTCTGACATCCTGCCCCAGTACAAACAAGAGACCCCCAAGACCCCCCCTCACATCATCCTGCACTACTGTGCCTTTAAGACCACATGGGACTGGGTCATCCTCATTCTCACCTTCTACACCGCCATCATGGTCCCATACAACGTCTCATTCAAAACCAAGCAGAACAACGTCACCTGGCTGGTTGTGGACAGCATTGTGGACGTGATCTTTTTGGTAGATATTGTACTAAATTTCCACACCACGTTCGTGGGCCCGGCCGGTGAAGTGATATCAGACCCGAAACTGATTCGCATGAATTACATGAAAACCTGGTTTGTGATTGACCTGTTGTCCTGTCTGCCTTATGATGTCATCAACGCCTTTGAGAACGTGGATGAGGTCAGTACAAAACACTGATTTATTCTCATACACACACACACATCTGTTATGTCGGCTCATTGCTTTTGCTCTGGTTTTCCATTATAGTTAAGTTTATTACTTGTTTTTCACAGTGTTTAAAGCAAGGAGATATGTATATATAGAACATGTTTAAAAAGCAGCAGACTGCAATAATTCAGACAGTGTAGCATGCATTTTATGTAAGATGTGCCAAGTTAAAGGGATAGTTCACCTTTAAAAATAAAAATGACCCCATGATTTACTCACCCTCAAGCAATCCTAGTTGTATATGACTTTCTTCTTTGAGATGAATAAAATTAGAGTTATATTAAAAAAAAATGTCCTGGCTCTTCCTAGCTTTGTAATGGCAGTGAATGGGGTTTACGATTTAGAAATCCAATAAAATGCAAAAAATTGCTCCATACGGGTCCTGGGGGATGGGGGTAATAATTGTATTAGTTGGCGTCGATAGCCCGGTGTCTCAAGTTCCAATCCTGACCCCCTCTCTCTCCCCCACATCACTTCCTGTCACTCACTACACTGTCATATCTAAATAAAAAACAAACAAAAAAAAAACTCAGATTGTATTGGTCTGAAAAAAAAGCAATATACACCTAGGATTACTTTTTAGAAGGGTGGGTAAATCACTGGGTAATTAAAATTTTTGGGTGAATAATCCCTTTTAGGAGTTTGCGAGTGAACAGAAAGATTCTTTTTTAGATATTACCAATATAGTCAAGGTGAAATTTGACACCAAGTGTACTATAATTACAGTATAATTGTAAAAATAATGACTGTCTGCAGACAGGTTTTTCACTTTCTGCCATTGGTCAGGCAAGCAAATAATCCCTGCTACAAATATGTACAATATGTTTTTGTGGGCCGACCTGGAAGTCAGGAATAGGATTTTTTCCACTGGATTTAGAAATTTAAGGAAAGTTCTGTGACTAACTAAAGTGTATTATTCTTACACATCCTGTTCATAAGGGTTATCTTCTTTACAATTAACAGATGTAAAAAGCTTTAGTATAAACAAACCACAATTTAAATCTACTAGTTGGATCAGTTTTTCTCTGTAGCCACATCTAGCCTTTTACACATATTTCTGATGTATTTTATCTCAGAATTAAACAAGGAAATATCTTGATCTTGCATAAACTACAGACCTTATTTCAGGCATTTAAAAAACGACACACATGACCATTAAATTTATTGCATTGTTCGCTGTAAGACTTCTTCGGATTCTGTGTAGCATCTACTCTGACTCTAACTATTCTAGTGGCAGTTATCCAGCAAGTCTGATCTCAGATCAGTGTCATAAAGTAAATCTCTGGAGAGATTCTGAATCAGTTTATCTGCCTTGGTCTACGCTGATTTTGGAGGAAATTGGTGCAGTTAAGCTGAATGCATTTAAATTTGATAAAACTAGGCTGTGAGTACTACACACTTAGTGTATGGGGACCTGAATTATCAGATCAGACAAAATATTTTACAATAAACAAACTCACAAGGGTAAGGGGAAGTGGACATTTTTTTTTCCCATGCAGGCCTGGAAACAGACATGAATATTGCCTTTAAGAAAGAAAGAACTGAAGAAAAGCTTTGCACTACCCTGCTGGCTCTCATTACAGAGATAACCTAGCTAGCATTGATGTAACAACTCAATAGTCTAGGAGAGATCTTAATAAGTTGCTACCTAGGGTCTGCTCGTAACTATCTTCAGATTTAATTTTAAATGCAACAAGGGGAAGCACAGCAAAGAATTAACAAAACTAAATCAAAACTACACACTTTGTGATGAGACTTTTTTCATATTTACCTCAAAACATCTGTTCGGAATAGCTATTAAACCTTGCGTTTCTTTCCAAGTGATGGTATAACGGCCCTGCAACATTAAACTGATCATTTGTCTGAGAGCTTTGTCTGAGAGATAGTGTTTGAGCTTGTAATGGAGCAAATCTTTGGTGCTAATTAATATTGATCGGGACGTGAGAGAGTTGAAGCACGCAAACCCTTTCATTGATCTTGGGCTAAGAGTTCATTTCCACGCTATCATATTTACAGTTTGAATTTTTATGTAAAGCATTTGATGTGCTTTTGGGTAGAAGTATTTGAGCACCTCACTTTGGTTCTCTGTTTCTGTCTCTTGTGCTCGCTGGATATGGGTGATTGTATGGTAAATTTGGGAACTGAATCGATGGTGTGTGATTCTCTGTGCTGGTGAGGTTGGAATCGGTGTACTGGATGATGCTATTGCTCTGGATCAATCTGTGACCGTATAACAATTTCAACTTGAACTGTCTTTCCGCATTTAATTGAACTCACAATCAATTTCTGCCACTGCACAGAGGATGAGCATAATCTCTCTGCCCTATGTTAACTGCTGTCACACCTGCATTCCACAGCTTTCCAAAATGATTTGTGCTTAAAGGGACAGTTAACCTGAAAATGAAAAATGGGTCATCATTTACTCAAATTTAAAGTTGGCACGAAATGAAAATTCACAATTTAATTCATTGAATTTTTCTAAATACATCTTATGTTTCAGTTTAAAGTGGTCATTGAATGCATAATTAACTTTTACAGGTTTGAACTGAAACCTGTACACAATGACGTAACATGCAGCGAAACGAAACTGTGAACAGACCTGTTTTTGACAAGGTATAAAAGTGTGTTGTTTTACACTATAATTGAGAAACTTTTACCAAAGTATGTTATAGACTTTTCGTTAAGACCCAAAAGAATACCAACTTGTGTAAAATGGGCATCTGTGCATTTTTTAAAATTAATTAATTAATTAATTTTTGAACTCACAATGTTTAATCAAAATGGCATAACTGGATCTTCCAGTGATCCACCAGTTCTCTCTTGTGATATATGCAGGTCTTCTCTAATCATTTGGGCTGTCTTCATTGGTCTGGATACATTGAAAAAAAGGCGTTTTCATTTTAAAGCCGTGCTGTCAGTCTCTGTGTTATATGACATGCAAGAAAAAATAAAAAATTTTGCGCATTGATTTACTAATTTGTTACCTCGATGTACTAAAATGTGTACATGATTACTATTTGGTTCCCTCGATTTGCTAAATAGTGCACACAATTTACTACTTCATTCTCTTGATTTATAAATTGTGTGCATGATTTAGCAAATCAAGGGAACTAATTAGTACATCGTGTGCACTATTTATAAATCGAGGGAATGAAATAGTAAATAGTGCACACAATTTAGCCTACTATTTTTTTCCTCCATGCCATGTGCGGGGCTACTGTCACCGGTTTTGAATACTTCTGTTTTCACAGTCACTACAAACAGCATTTTCAAATTTATTCATCTGGGAAAGCATCTTCAAAAAGCTAGGACAAAAATGCCATCTCAGTGTGGACAAAAGTGCCAAAATGTAGAGAAAAGTATGTGTTTTCTAATGTAGCCAAGCTAAGTCTGCTTAAACCTCACCCCTGAAAGCTCACAATTATCTGCTCACATTTTATTTTATTTTAATAATTCATTACACTTGGATGTACTGTATGCCATCATATAGAAGAAAATATCTGTTACTTCTCTTCAGAACTTAGAAATGAATGAAGAAAAAACTTATTTTGTCTATACAATGAAATTGAATGGGGTCAGTGTTGTTTTGGACCACACTGACTCACATTTTATGGATAAAAACAGGTGAAATATTATTTAAATAATCTGAAAAGGAAGTCGTACAGGTTTGGAATGATATGAGGATGAATAATTAATGACTGAATTTTCATTTTGAGGCAAGCTATCACTTTAAATATATATATATATATATATATATATATATATATATATATATATATATAGCTGTGATTCTTTGTAAAACAGACATATGGACGCACACACTTAAACTCGCACACTCTCGAGTTACAAATGAATTTGATACCAGCACATTCACCCACTCAGACGCTCTTCCCTCCTACTTCCACTGTGTTGCATGCACACACACACACAAGCACATATGCAGGATCCGAGCTTTCATCTTGCCCTCGGGCATATGGCTTTTCAGAGGGGCTGTCAGCACCAGTTTACCGTGATCAGCTACATCAAGCTCATCAGATCTGTCTGTGCACGCTGCCGGGCTTTGAGCTCAGCAGAACCAGCCCACAAAACAGAGCACCACCATAAATAACGCCATCCTTAGAGAGTTATGCAACACAAGGCAAATTAGATCCTGAGGTGACGACTTTCTGATGGAGAATAATGCACTCTGTTTGGTGTTAGCTTTCTGATTGATTTGGATTTGAAACAGAGGACGAAACGGCTGGTAAACTTAAGTTCACACTGAGGTTTGTTTACATTAGGAAGCCAGTGCAGCTTTTGAATGTATTTTCTTTGGTGGAAAACTATTTGCAAACAGAAGAAATGGCTAGATTTCATTTTGCACTGCTCAAACTACACTATACATAGAATGAAAAATTGGGATTATGCAATCCTCCTGATGTGTCCACAAATCGTAATATTGACCTGACCTGTGTTCAGGTGGTTAGAATAAAATAGAAGCATTGGACAATTTTATTTTAGCTTAAATTTCCAGTTTTCATTACCAGATAAGGGTGTTTAGGGTGTTAGAATAAGAAAATTAAATGAAATAAATGTACATTAGGTTCTAACTGATCTATACTAATAAAAGCTTTGGGGTTGGTACAAATTTTAGTTTGTTTTGTTTTTGAAAGAAATCTCATGCTAACCAATGCTGTATTTGTTTGATTAAAAATGCAGTAATAAGAGTAATATTGTGGGTTTTTTTTTCTACAATAAAAAAAAAAAACACTTTCTATATCAATGTATTTTTAAATGTAATTTATTCCTGTGATGGCAAAACTGAATTTTCAGTAGTCATTACTCCAATCTTCAGTGTTACATAATCCAGAAATCATGCTCAAAAACATTTATGCTGCTTTTTGTTTGGAAACCATCATACATTTTTAAGGATTCTTTGAAGAAAAGAAAGTTAAAAAGAACACCCTTTAATTGAAATAGAATATTTTTGTAGCAATATAAAACTGCTTGTGACTGTTGATCAATTTAAAGGGTTAGTTCAGCCAAAAACAAAAATTATGTCATTTATGAACGAGTCAATCTTTCATTCATTATCTGGCTCACTAAACTGATATCACTAAATTGATATCACTAAACTGCAGTGAATTCTCTCACAACAGACGCAGAAGAGAAGACAATGCTGAATAAAGTCGTAGTTTTTGCTATTTTTGGACCAAAATTGTATTTTCAATGCTTCAAAATTTTTTAACTGACCCTCTGATGTCACATGGACTACTTTGATGATGTTTTTCTTACCTTTCTGGACATGGACAGTATACCATACACACAGCTTCAATGGAGGGACTGAGAGCTCTCTGACTAAATCTAAAATATCTTAAACTGTGTTCCGAAGATAAACAGAGGTCTTACGGGTTTGGAACTACATGAGTTTGAGTCATTAATGACATAATTAAGATTTTTGCCTGAACTAACCCTTTAATGCATCCTGGTTCTTTCTAAATAAAAAGATACATTTTACTGAACCTAAACGTTTGAATGGATTTTAGTGTTCTTATGCTGCCACAGGGAATGGTGGGAGATGTGGTTTTGCCACACAAGCCTGTCACCTCATAAAATGCCTCTAATGAACAGTATTGTCTACCAAGATTCATCACAATCTTATTATGAATATTATCAGTGAGTCTTCCATCATAATTAACGCCCCCCCAACGCTTGAAGAAAATCCACAGCTTCTCATTGGTAATTAATGAGTGTTCATCTCATACATTATTATACCAAAATAACCTAAAGGCAGCATTAGTGCTTTGCAGATTGTTGTATGCAGAAATTGCTTGAATGGGAAATGTGAATCTATGTTTAGGTTAAAAATGCTGCAAACTAACACACTATGGGCCCTATTTTAACGATCTAACTGCAAAGTGTAAAGCACACGGTGCAGGTACACTCAGGGCATGTCCAAATCCACTCATACATATATGTATATATATATATTTTTTTATTTTTTTTTGGTTTTGAGCTGGTCTATGGCGCAGTCTATTTTCAGCTCCATAAAATAGCATTGTGCCAGCAATGCGCCTGAACACACCTCTTTTTAAGACCAACACACCCATGGGCAAACAAATGGGCGCAAATGCATTTGCTAATTAAACGACATGGCGCTGGACGGGAAAATGCAAACAGCGCCGGACTGAAACTAGCAAAAACACTTGCGCTGCGCCTTGTGTTGCATTGCGCCGGGTGTATTATAGGGCCCTATGGCATACTGTCTTCCTATACATACTCAAAAGTGCACACATTTCCATCAGCAAATGACACACAGGACATACTTTCAGTGAATAGAGCATGCAAAAGTGGAATGCAACCAATATTTCTTTCTCTCAAAGGACAAACATGAGGACCAAGCATATACATGAACACACACACACACACACACACACCTCTGTTCCATCATCTGGGACATGTGCATATTTTTATGGCCTACAGGGAGAACTGTGTGGTTTTTAATAATCGAAATCCTCAGGTGTTTCATTTCAAAACTTTCGTTTGCATAATTATCTAATGTTACATAAACCCCGTCTGATTTCACAGAGACATCTGTCATCGTTTCGCACTGCCTTTGCAGCAGAGGCTTGATTATTAATGTCTGCGATGCCTATGATCTCACTAACAGTCCAGGCTCTGCTTTTTCACTCTTGATTCAAAGCGCCATGCTTTTGTTTGCATTGACTGTTCGCGTATTCTTCTGTTGACCATTGTCACTCTCTTTTTTTTGTTTGTTTGTTTTTTCTCCTCATCCCTCTTTCTTTTTGCATGTCCCTTGCACTGCCTGTGTTTGTTGTGGGCGAATGAAGAACTGGAATCATCGAGCTGTCACTCAAGTAGGCCTTTCATCTCAAAACTCGGCATTTGATTGATATGCTGTGCCTCAGGGCATCAATCAGACATTGATGTAGACCAAAAGCAGTATTAGACCATAGTCTATTATTTCATGTTTCGAATCAAATCAGTCAACAGAATTTTTATAATGAATTTTTGTCATTTAAATGTTTGCTTGGTGTGTATTGAACTGTATTGTATGTGTGTGTGGTGTCAGTGTTTGTAACTCTGTGGATGTGCTGATAGGGTGTTTAAATGAATATTTAATATCCATGGACACAGACTTACTGTAGTATCAAAAGCAGCAGCACAAATACTATCCAAAATGCATTTTATTATTTTAATATAGCAAAATGCCTAAAACGAAAGAACCTCATTTATGTTTCAGTGTCTGTTCGAAGAGAACTGTTGACATCACTGGAAGAGATGTAATTTGTATTTGTAATATCTACCCAAATAAACCCTGGATAAATCCCTGATCTGAAAATACACACATATAGGGTTCCAGGGTGATTTTGGCTTCAATATTTAAAACAGGCATTATACATATTTAATGTTATCGTTGTGGCCATTTCCCTAAAGCAAGTCTCCACTGTACTATTGATGTCCTTGTGTGTGAAAGCTGTTTTATTCATGAACATGCACTCATAGTTCACCAAATAAGGAATATATAATATATAAAGCAACAATTCACCCAAATGTCATAACTAAGTCATCACTACAACTAGAAGTGGTTCAACTCCTCTTCTGTTTCTCAGAATAATGATCGCAGAAAGTCTGGTGGCAAGAAATAATAGGGAAAAACCATGCTTTGACATCACAGAAGTGCACTTTCAGAAAAAGATTGTACTTTTGCATATATTCCAGTGTGTTTGTTCTGGTGCTCAGGTGCTGTTTCAGCTCTCTGTATTGTTGATTTCAGAGGGTTGGCTTGGCAGACGCCTGCATGTATTTATAAATGCAGAGAATCTGTGCTAAGAGAGACAATGCATTTTATTTAGACTCAAGAAAACGTGTCGGTAGAAATGCTTCGGCCTATAATGTTTATATTTGATGGATGGATGAAAACATATTTTGCAGTATGTTTAATTCTCTCTGTCTCTCTGTCTCTTCCTCAGGGTATCAGTAGCTTGTTTAGTTCACTGAAGGTGGTTCGTCTGTTGCGTCTGGGCCGGGTGGCTCGCAAACTAGATCACTACATCGAGTATGGTGCGGCTGTTTTGGTTCTGCTGGTTTGCGTGTTTGGGCTGGCCGCCCACTGGCTGGCCTGCATCTGGTATAGCATTGGAGACTATGAAGTCATAGACGAGGAACGTAACAGAGTACGGCCGGAGAGCTGGCTTTATATGCTGGGTGAGACAATCGGGACACCCTATCGCTTCAACGTCAGCGGGACGGGAAGATGGGAAGGTGGACCTACGAAAGATTCAGTCTACATCACGTCTCTATACTTCACCATGACCAGCCTGACCAGTATTGGATTTGGAAACATCGCTCCAACCACAGATGGGGAGAAGATCTTCGCTGTGGCCATGATGATGATTGGATGTGAGTTGAAAAGCTTTATTTACTTCTTTATAAACACGTGCATGAAAAAATACATCTGTTTATCATTTGAGAAAAGCTAGTGCAGTTCAGCTAGCAAATTCAGGGCTCAGCAATAATGATGACCCTATATATAGATTTATAGCATTGCAAATGTAAACGTGGTTTTCTCTGTCATTTGGGTGCAAAATCCAATTTTTTTACTTTTTTCTAGTTTTCTAACTGGTTAACATAGAAAAAGGTTTTAGCTACAGAATGTACTTTGGTCAAAAATCACCTTACCATAATATTTTCCAGTGTGAAATGATCCGTTTCTGACCATATTACCCCCTCAATTGTGTTTTGATTCATTTGTGACCATTTATGCTGACTGAGACAGCTACATTTCATTTGGTTCTGAACAGTGATTTGTTACGAAGGCAGATGAGCGAAATAATGGAGCGTTGACTCTAGAGATGATGCCTGCAGGGTCATCCACGGCGGGGCTCTCGCAGATCACACTGCCATTGAGCTGTGATTCACCACTCAGAGGAAAATGAGTCAGTTCCATTATATGTGCTGCTATTAAACATGACCAGCTGCCAGAACGCTGTTATTTATATGGTGAAACTCCCTCATGAGAGGCTTATTTTCAGAGTAAACATACATAGCTGTTTTCTGGGCAAACAATCATACAGTGCAGAACATCAATAGGTTCAGAGGTGGGTTCTAGAATTTATGTGAGAATTTGTTACACAATATAATAGGCAAAACAATGTAAATCAATTAACTAAACCTTTTTAATGCAGGAAAAGGCTGTTTTGTCACAAGAAAGGGAAAAAAATTACTTGAGTAGGATAATTGTTTTAGATAATTCATTGTACATGCTCATTTCTTGTATATTTCCATTACTTTCATCATTATCAAACTACATATATAGCTCACCTGTAAAAACACTTATATTTAAATGTAATTTTTATCAAATCTAAAAATGAATATCCATTTTTCATACTATACAGTATAATGTTCTGATTCACTTTTAATAAACAACTGATTTCAGTTTTTTGTGCATAATGCATTGTTTATTGATACTAATTGATGACTAATGGAAGCTTATTTTAAAGTGTTATCAATTATTAAGATACAATATTATGGAATTACATATAGATGGAATAATAATTAGAAAAAGCCAGACTGGGAAAATTGTTAAAATATGTTGATGACTCGGTTCGCACTGAACATTTCTGTTCAATCATATATTTTCTGTAATTATAATGTGCAGATGGCCGCAGGGAACTCAAAACACATAAATACATAAAGAAAAAAAAAGAATTTAAATATTCAGCATGTACTAGCAATGACGCTCACAGACATTTTTTTTTCAAACTGTTTCTTGTAGCTCAAGTCACGTTGCATTACATAATAATCTGTAAGTTGTGTTTTATGCTTATTTAACAACAGTTAATGAAAATGTTCAACTGACATATCATTGTAGTCTGTTCACAAAAGCTTCAAGGTGATGTGAACTTACAGGCTTTTGTTTCACAAGTGCATTTCAGAGTTCTGAATCGTGCTGATGTTTCATCATGTTTATAGTGACAGTTTAAATCAGCGCCGAGTGTAAACACTTGATTTGAGCAGCGTTTGCATCATTCTCAAGGGCTTTATTCCACAGTCTAGAGAAGTTGTGAGAGAAATTGGTCTCTTCTTTTGAAACAAACCCAGAAGTGCAGATGCTGATTTCATGGCTTGCTCTGGGAACAGGGCTGGCAGCAGGTGCTGGAATGCCTGTTCTGTTGCCATGGCAAACGCTAACTTGGGGCACGAGTTTAACGACTGATAGAAAATATAAATCCGACTGAGACAGACTAACAGGTAGAAACATACATGCCTGGCTTGTTTTCTTCACATATACCTTTCTGCAGCTCGCCTGTGTGCATGTGCCGATGTACACGTGCAGAGGTCTTTGAGTCGGTGACAAACATAAAGCAGCTTTCATCTTTCCCCTGCAGGAGTTTTTGTCAGCTAATGACTTCATACATATTAGATATGCGTTTATGAGGCATGCATACGCAAATTCATCGCAACTCTGTGAAATATGCGTGTTTTGCCTTGTTTGATTGATAGCTTAACTTCCTCTCTTTGTTTTCAGATTAATTCCCTCTAGATGCATTAATTCTTCTCACGTGTTTTTACTGCATGTGCACAGGTTGTGATGTCACAGAGGGGTGGAGCCTCAGCTTGTGAATATTGATAAGGTTATAGCTTATAGTTTAAAATTAGGTTTTAAGTTGTGATTTATATATTGAATGATTTCTGGTTGAATCTTGATTTGAACTATTGGAGTAGTCTTTGAAAAGCAAACATCAGGTTTTCGGAAATTTTCTTTCCCATCAAAAATAGGGCACTACCCTTAATAAGGTCTGTTAAGCAACTGTCTGAACAACTTGTAATAAAACAGCTACAGTTTGCTTTTTCTAGGTAACATTTAGGTGCAGATAAATCTGAAATAGTCAGCACTACACTTATAAACCAGCATACAGCAAATTAGTTACAGCAAATACTGCCACAGCTGTTCTCCATAAAACTCAAAGACAATAGCTTACAGACTAGAATCTCATTTAGTTAACACAGACAGCTTTAAACAAAACTCAGAGATTTTGAGAGTAACAATTTACATCAATACATTTCATTTACACAAGTACTGCAGTATTGTTGCGAATTTGACAAATAAAGCTTTTAACTTAAAAAACGTTAAACGTTGATGTTTTCAGAAAGGGACACTGACTGTAGTTTGAGCAGGCAGATGAAATAGTGTTGTGCTGTTTTAAGAGATGATAAATATATCCTGAAATTAAATAGAATAAACATATATGTTTAATGCCCCTGATACTCTGACACCGTCAGCATCAGAGTAACCTGAACGTGTCAGCCAGAAATGGGAAGCTAAAACGCACTGTTCTTTATTGCCTAAGTGGTTGTGAGCCTGTTTTCCAGTAGATTTGGTGCTTAATCAATTTACCTTGGCCAAATTCCCCGGCATCCTAACCTTTCAGCTGACATTGATACAGATTTACAGTGTTTGCAAACGTTGAGCAGAAAGAGCTTTCGCTCACCCTACCGTCACATGGCCCTTTGTAGGCAATGATGCAAGTTCAATTGGAAGCAGAGATGCCAAGATATGAAATATTCTGTCACATGTTTCTGTAATGGAGCCACAGGGAATCTTTTGACAAGGACTCGTTTCATCTTATCAGATACACTTTCTTTCGCTTTTTCCCTCTTTTTTCTCTCTCTTTTACCTCTTCCTGATTTATAGACATCATCAAGGAACAAACACAGATAAAAGACACACATACACCCTCAACACTTAACTAATCTCAATAATAGTGACAACAACCACTGTTTATTAAATAGTGTGTGTGTATATATATATATATATATATATATATATATATATATATATATATATATATATATATATATATATATATATATATATATATATATATATACACTGTATATATATATATATACAGTGTATATATATATATATATATATATATATATATATATATATATATATATATACTGGAATAGTAATGAAATATATGATATATGTGTATTTGATTTCTATACTTAGTTGAGCATCTATTATGCGAGGAGACACAGAGCTGTGGCTCTTATTTATGAGTGCGGTACCTAATGAGGATAATTGGTGCTTCTGAACAAACAGATTAAATGATGCTATCAGTCATGGCAATGGATGAGTTAGTAATGGCTGATTAGAAGGCAAAAGAGATCTGAATTTCTAGGGGTCAAAATTAGGACGGAATTGTTGGGTTGCAATTGTGAGATGTTTTCTTTTGAAGAATAATTACGATGACTAGATAATTACATTTCAATGACTGATGAACAGATTAATATTAAAAGCTGAATTTCAGGGGTTTAATTACTTTTATAACATGTAAAGTACACTCTAAGAAAAGTCTGTGATGTTCTGTGTTAAAATGAATTAATTTTCCACAGGTGTTTAACCTGTATTTTGAATAAGGCTTTGAAATGTGATGTGTTTTGAATTAAAGGAAAAATCTGTAAATTTAAGGGTCCTCTACACGATAACATTTATAGAATCTCAATTACATGACAATGGTGTTTTGAAACCTATGACAATACCGTTACCTGCTAACAATACTGTTATTAAAAAATAAAAAATAAAAAATAAAAATGCTAATTTGTGAAAACGGTGATGTCATGCACATGCATAGGCCAATTACATGTTTGTGTAGTGTATTTTACATTGTTACATCACCAACTACTGGCCAACTTCACCAAGTCGCTTTAGTGGATCTGTGTGAACAATCATTCATCGTTCTGACAACATTGTTGTCTGTACGCCAAAAAAACATTAGGCATCTATTTCTGCATTTTGTACTTTATTTTAAATTTAAGTTTTAAGTTTGAAAATGTCCCTCTGACTCACATAATTTTCAGCACTCAAAATGTAAGTGAAAGTGCTGATGTAATAATATTTGCATACTCTATTCAGAATAATTTCCATATAGATTTGTGATTGGTCTTTTATATGATCTGTTTTGATCCATTTATTCATCTATAGCAGACTTTATATTGCTAAAAACAGTGTCAAATTAGTGTAGATGACTGTGTGCAGCTGACTGAAAGTATGACGTGTGCTGGATGCAGCATTTCACTAAAACCTCAACTTTAACAATCTTTAACACTATTCTATTTCTGCCTCTCAAACACTGGTGTTTCCTTTGTTCATTTGAATGATCATGTGTTTTACATTCTAAAATATGATTTACTTGAATATAACTTTTTTTGTTATTTTCAGTAGTAAGTTTCACTATTTGAACTCATCTGAAACAATGCTTTAAACTGTATTGGCAAAGCAAAGGGGTGATAAAAAGAAAGAGAGGGAGGGATGAAGGGAAGAGCCCAAGTATTATGCTGGCAGTACAATTAATCACCTGCTCTAATCAAATTACACTAACACAGGCTTATCTCCTCCACCCCATGTTTTTCTTTGCTCTACTGCTCATTCTCTCTCTCCATCTCTGGCAGCAGCCCAACTCAAGCAGACGGTGTGATGTGCGTGTCTTTTACCCAAACAGTGTTGTGAATGTGTCTCGTCATCAAGACAATTGCTGCAGCACTTTTCTGTTGAACGGAGCAGGTGTACAATCATCAGATCTACAAAACTTTGTGAAAAATGTATACAGTACGTTTCCACTAATGAGTCCTGCTTTACAGTACCAGCTCAAGAAAGTCCCCTTGGGGTTTAGTGCTGGTTTTTGCTCCTCTTCTAATGACTTGAACTTGCATGTTTTAAACAGAGCACACAGAAAGAACATGTTGTTTGGTGGATTTAAGGCTATATATCCTATATGAACCCAAGTAAGATTAATGTGGTTCTCTGCCACTGTTTCCACTCTAAATCACATGCTCGATATGCCGTTTCCTTGTTTGAGTTGTTGTGTACTTCAGGAGGAACAGAATAACCCGAATGTATCTATTTTTAGAAAAGATGTTAAATTCATGAAACCTCGGCTTTAGCTGTGCTAAGGAGAGCAGTAAATGAGAGTGTGAAAGAGAGAAACACAGGGTGGATGGAGGAATTTCAGTGTGTCAGTCACAGAGTTTTAGTGAGCAATTTAGTGTCCAGTAACATATTCAGTCACATTTTTCTCTGACAAAAATGGCTACTTTTAAGGGTTATGTAGAAAAGTGACTTGAGATTGGCAAAAGATAATAAACGGTAAAAATTCCCTTCTCACTGTAAATCTTAAAATCTAAAACCTTTTTTTATTACTTTGTACTGCTCTCTGAGGTCCACTTACAAGGTCATCAAGATATTTACATAAAAAACAGCTATTTTCTGCGTTTTAACCCTCATCAGAACGCTCTGTTTGCATGGGCCAGGTGGACTGTAGACTCTGAAGTAAATGCCCACTGCTATTATTGGCTTACTGTTGTGACATTTTGACAGTTTCATCCTTCATTGATGGATGCAGCTGTGATTTCGGTTAAAAGGCATAACTACAACTAAACCATCTGTAATAAAAGACAATAGTGACCAAGTTATGAAAAGTTACTCACACTTGTGTGTTGTCACATTGGATCCAAAATAGTCAACACAGCATCATCTTTTAGTTTCAATCTTTTTGTCATTAAAAATAAAGTTCATCCACTTTTTCTTAATGTTGGGATTAGAAGGAAGACAATGCAAAGACTGTTTTTCCACAACTTGGCACTGCACGCCATCTGGCTGTCTTTGGTGTCATCTGTCGTTCGATTTATGCATATACCTGTGCGTTTGCCTCTCTTGTTATTTATACTATGTGTGCAAATCGGTAGGCGGGGCTAAACAGGCAGCGATGTAGAAGCAGGCGTTGATCTTCTTCTTCTTCTGTGTTTAGCCACACTATTATGTAAAAAAGCTCTGAATACTGAAACTTACAGGATGTTTTTTTATGGTAAAATTACTTCTTATATATCAAAATATCAAGGGAATGTTGATTTCCCAGTTCATGAGCCCTTTAAAGGGATGCTTCGTGAAATAATAAAAATTCTGTCATCATTTAGTCACCCCTCACATTGTTCCAAAAACCATGAAGCACAAAAGGAATTTGTATAGCCTGAACATTCCTTTCATAATAATGAAATTGAATAAAGACTGGGGCTGTCAAAATGTAAAATAACCAAACCATAAAAGTTTGGTAAAAAGTCCAAATGTAATTCATTATTGACTTACAGAAGTAGCCATGTCTAATTTGTGATTGAAACATTTGTTTGAGTCAAATTGTCTCAATGATTTGGTTGTTTCAGTTAAAAACAGATTTGAACTGATCTGGTTCTCAACAATGGTCTGATTCCATTGATGTGAATGTTTTTGTTATCAAAGCTCTGTTACGGTTTCAGAAGACTTCAGCACTTGAAAACATTCAGTATAATTTAATCATGTGATATGAGCTAGAGATCAGATCATTATTGTCAAGAGCTGCCGAGACAATCCGTGCAATCTCAAAGAACAAACTAATGACACATTAAAGAAATACTTACACTCACTCTCTCTGTCACACTTACATGATTAAAGAGTGTACATCAGCTGTGTTAATGTGAGGGGAGGGTGTGTAATCAGCTGCCTGGCTCACTTATTTGTTCATTTGTTAATGAACATACGCCCGCCTCTGTAATGAAAAACAGATCTGTGTGTGTTTGATTCGACGGGACAGTTTATGTTGAACCGTGAAAGCAGTTAAAGTTTGTTGGGTGACCTCACACATTGATACATCTGGACGTGTCTGTGTCCTATGTGTGGTGTCAGAGCATCTAGGATGTGTGTCTGTGTGTGTGTGCATGTGTTCAGTTGGACAGTCTCTGTCAGCTCTGTTCCGTGTTCTTGTCACCCTGGAGCCAAATCTGTCCCCAGATCAGCAAAGACTGTCACACTGCATAACCGTACATCAACACCATCTCACACACAAGACTCTTACACTCTAATAATAATGGCTGGGGTCCCAGAAAACTGCAGCAGATGACAAACACTGAGAAGATTGATCTTTTTTTTTTTACATTGGCATCTGGAAGTGTGCATGAACTTTAAATGACAGTGTTATTTAAAATGTTATTTAAAGATATAAATGAAAGAGATTATTCGTTTGCTCAAATTTAAGCATTAAAAAAATATATAAAAAATAACAGTATACAGGTTTGGAAAAACATGAGGGTGTGTACATGTTGACAGAACTGTCAGATGACAGTTTATTTTAGGTGAACTATCCCTTTAATACAGTATATCTGGGAAAGGGCAATGTTTCTTGTGTTTATGAGACAGACATGAATGTAGAGTAACGTCAGCTAAAATTTTTATCTGAAGGTATTTAGGAGGGTATTCTCTCTCTATGTCACACACACACACACCTAGAGTCCATACATGTGTAATTAGATTTCCTCCTGTGTGAAAAGACGTTACAGGCCGGCTAAATCAGATTAAAAGAGACAGTCACTCACATTTACTGAATCTTCTTCTTTCTGTCCTTTACTTTCACTCATTTATAATTCACTTTGTCATTTATTATTATCGTCATATCTGTCTCTCTCTGTTATGGAGCTGGTTACTTAAGGAATAACATTTTTCATACTGTTTTCTTTTTTAGTTTGTTTAATAATGTAATTACTTCTCTGCTGGTAAAGCTGAATTTCCAGCAGCCTAGTTTTCAGTGTCACATGGTTCTTCAGAAATCATTCTAAAATGCTGGTCTGGAGCTCAAGTAGCATTTCTTCTTATTATCACTGTTGAAAAACTTTTGCAGCATAATATTTTTGTGGAAACTGTAATGCATTTTTTTTCCAGGATTTTCGACGAATAGAAAGTAAAAAAAAAAATCAATAATTAGAAAAAAAATTATTAAAATAAATTTGAAACAAATGTCTTAACTGTCACTTTTCCGCATACTTGTGGAATATAAGGGTTAATTTCTTTAAAATAATATTTTTATAAATCGTACTAACTCCAAAAATGTATATCCATCTATAGAAATAGAAACATTTCTTCTGGCATTCTTTCATTTACTTACTTACTAGTTTATTTTTTTTCTATTTGCATGAATCATTTGATTTATTTGTGATTAACTTACATTGTTCTTTTCCTCTGTGTTGTCATTTAATCCAAAGTTTCTTTCTGTCTTTCTTTATCTTTCCTACAGCTCTCCTCTATGCCACCATCTTCGGTAACGTGACAACTATCTTCCAGCAGATGTATGCTAACACCAACCGCTATCATGAGATGCTGAACAGCGTGCGGGACTTCCTCAAGCTGTACCAGGTGCCCAAAGGCCTGAGCGAGAGGGTTATGGATTACATCGCCTCCACGTGGTCCATGTCCCATGGTATTGACACAGAAAAGGTGAACACCCTGTGCGCCCAACTCTAATTACCCAGCGTGCAACTCTGGACACGCGCACGTGTGTTTGTGTGTGTGTATGGTTATTCACTCTTGCTCTGAAATGTTTGTGTGAGTGTGTCTGGCTAAGTATTTTTAAACACTAGTGTGATTCTTTAGCAAGATGCTTTCTCACGCTGTGTGTTTGGACTCGTCCTGTCATTTATACGCAAAACGCAGGAGGGGAACAGCATGACTCTGTGGATATGAAGTCCCCATTGGTTGGACATTGCCAGAATGTTCCAGCTGTCTCCTTTTCTCTCTCTTTTTTCTGTCGTGATTTAACCGTCTCATCACACAGCCTCACACTGTTTTCCCCAGAGCCAACCTCCATGTCTCCGTGACAACCACATGCAGAAAGGGAGATGCTCTGGAAAAGTGAGGGGCTGCTGGGAATGGCTGCTCAGGGAAATGTCACATGCTAATACGCTTAGATGCACACATGCACACCAGCATGCGAGTCCTGTACCTCTGTCTGTCTGTGTCGGCCTCCCAGTATGCTCACTGGCATGAGAGTAAACTAAAATTTGTATGATGTGAGACGGGTTATAAAAAAGAAAAATACAAATTTTTTATAATACAAAAAAAGAAAAAATTGGGGCTGTCAGTGTTCATTTAGTATAAATAATATTGCTAATTTAGTACAATGAATTAATTAGTCTTATATATTAAAAAAAGACTAGAATCATTCCCTGGCTACTAAAAATATTCCAAATAAGGCATATTCTCTCAAAGCAGTGCATTTAAAAAAGCTGAAAGTTGAACTTGAAAATAAATAAATAATAATAAATAAATAAAAATAACATTATAAACAATAAATATAGTCATCTGAACTGAAATCTAACCATTTAAATTAAGATAACTCACATTTTAGTAGGTTAATGGTTATGACAATGTTAATGTATTTGGTTTTGGCGGACTAGATATGTTGAACAGCAATTATGGACTTGCATCTCTTAATAGATAAAAAGACATAATGTTGCGAATGTGTAAGATTTTCAACTACTGCATGATAAGCATACATAAATCCCATAGTAGATCTAGACAGGTGGAGCTGGGGGAGGTGGAGGGATTCAGAGGAATTCTGACAGAACCATCATACTGTGAACACTGAACTACAGTAGGCTACTCAAAGGTTGAGCAGTCTCATTGGCTGCAGACTCAGCAGAGGCCAATCAGCTTGGGTCATGTAGTAAATGATGTGACTGATAGCAGATTGCATGTAAAAGATTTAGCCTGTCTAGAGTTTCATGACTTAACCAGTTTCTAATTTTCTAAGTTTCTAATAACAGATTTGATTAAATTTTATGTAGGCGGCCAGAAAATTTTAGTAGTGACACTTTAGGGGTAAATTCTCACTATTAAATATGCTTATTAGCATGCCTGTTATTAACATATTAGCTATTTATTAGTACATATAAAGCACATATTCTGCATGACCATATTCTACATCCATAATCCTACCCAATACCTAAACTTAACAACTACCTTACTATTAATAAGCTGCAAATTATGAGTTTATTTAGGCAAAAGTCATAGTTAATGGTTTGTTAATAGCAAGAATTAGACCTTAAAATAAAGAGTGACCGAAATTGATAAATTAGTCATCGAAGAGATGCTATTTTATTGCTTGTGCCATTTGTATGTATGAAATTTACATTATGTTTCCATAGTAAATCAAGCTCTTTTATTGCAAAAGATCAAGGAAAACTTGATCATGACATGACCCCTTTAAATCAAAAGAATTTGCAGCAGAATTACCACTTATGTCTGTTACTTCGCTCTCCCATTACAGGTTTTGCAGATCTGTCCTAAAGACATGCGTGCTGATATATGTGTGCACCTGAACAGGAAGGTTTTCAAGGAACATCCTGCTTTCCGTTTAGCCAGTGACGGCTGTTTGCGGGCTCTGGCCATGGAGTTCCAGACCATCCACTGTGCTCCAGGAGATCTCATCTACCATGCGGGAGAGAGCGTGGACAGCCTCTGTTTCGTGGTGTCAGGGTCACTGGAGGTCATCCAAGACGACGAGGTGGTCGCCATTCTGGGTAAGAGGAAAACAGAGACAAAGAAATAGATCTGGATCTGAATTAATGAGTATTGACTAGGTATGGATCATGATGGTTGAGTTGCCATCCAACCGTTGACTACCTTAGTGAGGTCAAATAGTTTTTTATTTGGTACATTTTTAACAGTGGTGCAAGCTGTTAGACAAGATTTTGCCTTCTCGGTTTTGGACAGCTCTAATTTTGACACCACAGGGCTTAAGTCTGCTTCAGCTGTTACCTTATTCAAAACTAATTTCCTCTACAGACTCAATGACATGAGGACAGCATCCCTCTGTCTTGGGTTTAGTTCCCTATGGGAGGATTATGTGCACCCACAGAGCTTCTATGTGATCATATATCTTGACTGACATACAGAATGTCACACCCACTCATCCGCACTGTGCTATCCCTCTCCCTTTTGTTTATTCCCACATCCTGCACCCTGGATCCACTTTGAACAATGTGTCCAGCTCTTTCTCTTCCTCTGTGCATAAAACATTCAGAGAACAATAGTAAAATAAAATGAAGAGGAAAGTTGACATTTTGAGCATAAAGCATGTTAAATTATGCAAAATATGGCCTAAGCTGATGATAAAAAGTAACAATAAAATTATATTTGAAAAGTAATTTTACAAAAGTATGTTTTAAGACATTTTTAAGATCTTCTCTAAGTATGAGTTCATCCTTCTAGCAATAAATGAGTTAGAAGCCTTCCAACTCGCTTGCTGCAGACGTCTTTTATATTATGTTAAAAATCTCTGCAGCACATTGAACTATGAAAATTTATACCACAGCATTAAGTGCCTATATTTTTTAATATATAATTTCTGAGTTAAACAGATAAAAATGTCATAATGCAATAAATGATGTAATATTCTCTTGTGTTGGCTGCATATTGTCTCATTCATTCAGTCAAATGAAAACCTTCCCCTAAGAATACAGATTTTGATATTACAGTAGAAAACAAAAGCAAATATTATTTATAATATAGAAAAAAAAAATACATAAGAAATAGTTGCAAATACTACAATAATGGAATAAGATGTTGTGAAGCATTTATTTATTTATTCGTTTTTCCTGATACATAATTATTCCTGTAAATAATCTTTAATAAAGAATGAAATGCATTAATGAATGAATGAATGATTAAACAGGGTGCTGTGAGTGGCTTCATCTTTTTCTTACCCATATAATTGTTTAATTTTCATTATAGTGTATACCCTAATGCACAGATCTCATATTTTTATATATTTCTGATTTTATTGTCCTGCCTGCTGTTACTGTTCATATGAAGTATTATTTCATTCTTTAACAGTGATCATAGGTTAGAGTGATATGACTCATGGATGTACACAGCCCATGACGTACTGTAGCATCTGTCATTTCTAACATCTGTCTGTCTCACAACACAAAAAAGATTAGACTGCTTTGCCTTGTGAAGCCACAGATCTGAGCATCTAATGGCAGTATTTTTCTCTGTTGACAAACTAACGATGTTTAGCTAAATTTGGCTTTCTGCCACGGCTGTTAAACTGATTTGAAAGGCCACAAATGTTCTCGCTTGCTTCTAAAATTTGAACACACACACACATAAACACACACACACACACACACATATCGGACTATGAAGACAGAATAAAAAGGTTTATCGATCTGACCACTTGTATCTTGAGTGGGTGGATTGAGCGAAACTTTGGGTCAGAGGTCAGTACGCAGTGACCGTTAGATCTATAATGACACTGCTGCTCTACTACACATACAGTATTATGGAATCTCTCTCTTATCATTCACTCTCACTTAAAAGTACAATGAACAGAGTACAGTGACAGTGCCCTTGTTCTGGGTGTTTATTCCTCCGTAAAAATCAGTTTAACCCTTTCGAGTCGATTAACGCATATATGCGTTTTGAGTCATTTTCTCCTGATAACCCCGAAAAGAACTTAAATTACACTCTCAGTTTTAATCGTACAGATAAGAGCAATACATCAATCGAATCTGTAAAGGGTCTACTTTTTTTTGGATACAGACATAATAACAAAAAACCTTTGTGCACTTATAAAATAAAGATAACAAACAAGGTGCGCTGTCTACAGTCTTTGTCTCCGCTGATCGTCATGTACAAACATTTCATTAAAATGAACTGTAACTCCGTGAATACTCAACGAAGAGACATGAGAGAGATATCTATAGAAAGCCTGGAATGTCTACTTTTAAACTAAACAGGCGCTGCCGAAAACAAATATTCTGAGATAAAGTAATCCATATGAAAACAACTACAACCACAATACTGATACTTGGCTCAGTCCAAAACAATCATTCATTGATACGCTGAGGTGCTCAAATATCTTTATTCGCCTGCAGAATCAGTATTCTAGAAAATGTACTGAGACGCAGAACGTAAATAATTGATCGGAGTGGACATTTTGGCTCTGTAACCCTCTTAATCCTAGATGTGAGCAGATGGAGATGGATGGACAAGACTTCTGTGCATTTGTTGATTTCAGTAATGGATTGAGGGAATATGTCTCTTCATCATCATTTTTCTCTTTGTCAGACACGCTTATGATAGATGTAGAGTTATACCCTAAGTGAGTTATCAGTCATAATTAGGGGTTCAAGCGCGTGGTGCACACAGATTTAATCATGAATTAGTCCTAGGTTTTGCAGACTGGAAAAAAAACACAGCTGTTTAATTCTCTGGATTCTGTAGGTCAATAATTGTCAAAGACATGTTGAAATTTACCCTTTGTGAAGCTATAGCTGGTTCCTTTAGAAAAGAGGCCTATCCAAATATACCCAGAAGCCTAAAATTCTATGGTAAGTCACCTGCATTTGCCAAAAATGCTATTTTAATAATTGATTTAGGTGATTACAGACTTCCTAAATAATATGTAATGTATTTTTCCTTATGTGCTTAAATGCCTAAAACACTTGAACCCCAGTAATCGCTGCTTGCAGCTATATTGAGAATGTGTTTTTGCCAGGATATTACTGTGAATACATTTTTAGCAGTGCTTTCAACTGCTTGAATCCTCTGACCTGACGTGTTAGCAGTGGAGTTTTACACCAATAAAATCAGTACACATGATCTGTCTACTGTAATCTGAGAGACAGAGAGGAAAGACAAAACAGAGAGATCATTTGCAGTAATTTTTTGCTGCAAAAAAAGTAGCTGTAGCAAAAGAGTGTTAGAAATAAGAAACACATTAATTTAACAGTTTATTCTTGAAACAACTGAAAATGGAATTATATTGACTGAAAACAAGTCATAATACACTCTAATGCTCTCCAAGGCTGCATCAAAAATAAAGTAAAAACAGTAGTTTTCTTAGTCAAACTCACTTAGATATCACCCCAAAATCTTGCTACTTGGACTAATAATAATAAATAAATAAAAAACATTCTTTGGATTATCCTGGTTATCATTTATCACCTCCCTTGGACTTAACGGCATACCCCTCAATTTATTCCTGTTATGGCAAAGCTGAATTTTCAGCAGCCATTACTCTAGTCTACAGTGTCACATACAGTCATGGTCCTTAATAAATGTACCAATCAGGTCTGTTTGTGTGAATAAGAAAGTGTCTGTGTTTCTCCTCAGGTAAAGGTGATGTGTTTGGGGACGTGTTCTGGAAGGAGGTGACACTAGCTCAGGCATGTGCTAATGTGAGAGCGCTAACATACTGTGACCTGCATGTGATCAAACGGGACGCTCTTCAGAAAGTCCTAGAGTTCTACACCGCCTTCTCCAACCACTTCTCACGAAACCTCTTGCTTACCTACAACCTGCGCAAAAGGGTGAGTGAATGCGGTCTGCTGTTTCCTTTCATTACTCTATCATTTTCCACTGGCCCATGTCAAACCATGTATGTAAGCAGAATTTCATGGCACCCACATTAACAGGTTACTACATTCAAATTACACAACACTGCATGAGCACAGCTGGAATTAGAAAGTAAAATACTGAACTCTCAGGAAAATATAAATACTGCTCCTAAAGCCTAAAAATGTTTTCATCATTACTTATCATTCCAAACCTGTATGACTTTCTTTTTCTGCAAAACACAAAAGAAAGATATTTTGAAGAATATTGTTAATCAAATAGTTTTTAGTTCCCATAGACTTTCATTGTATTTGTTGCCTGTACAGTGGAAGTCAATGGGAATCGAAACTTCTTGGTTACCAACATTCTTCAAAATATCTTCTTTTATGTTCTTCCAAAGAAAGAAAGTCAAGTTTGGAATGACGTAAGTGGTGAGTAAATTGTGGCAGAATTTTTGGGTAGACTATTAACATATTTAATGCTGATTTCCACTGGTCAATGAATCTCTGATACGCTTTGTTATGCTTTGCTTGAAAAGGGCCTTATACAATCTGTTAAAGGGCTCATATGATGCAATTTAAAATTTTCCTTTCTCTTTGGAGTGTTACAAGCTCTTAGTGCAAATACTAAAGTCTCAAATTTAAAGAGATATTCATTATAAAAGTTAAGAATCAACAACACCTCCCTAAAACGGCTTGTTCTAACACACACCCACATCTCTACGTCACGATGTGGGAAGATTTGCATAACAAAGCCCAAATGTTCATGCAAATAAAGTAGGCGTAACTTTTATTGTTGCTGTTGACATATATAAAGGATTTGCCACTGACGGGGGCTTATTAAGAGATCAATGGAGCTGCTTTACCATTCAATCAGAGAGACAGACAGAAAAAGAGAGAAATGGTCTGATCAGAAACACTAAACTGGCTTGTTTAATTGACTACAAATGACTGAAAGGCATGTTTTTCAGTTCTATGGGCTTTAATTGGAGAGGACAGTATAGAAGTTACAGGAAATGATAAAGATGCCCGCGTATAAACCAGAGAGTCCACACACCACCTGCTAGGCCACATCCCTGACTTTCCCTCATTGACTTTCTGAAGAAAAACATTACATTTTGTTCTCATTTTATCACATCAAATCACATTCAAATTAACTGTAACACTCCATGAGCCAGATCTTGAAGTGTAGTAATTATCCTACCCATAAATTCCTTCCCAGTTCATAATAAAGACAGCTGTCAGGCTCTCAGTGTGTCTACATTTTGGATCTTGGCCCTGTGTTCTGTTTCTCAGTGGAACTGGGTCTGAGGTGGAGGCTAATAATAATTGCCAAGTCTGCAGTTTTCCCATGCATTTGGGCTACTTTATAACTGTTGCTGCAGGTTATTTTTCATGTCCGCGGGTTCAAGCGACTCCATGACATGGTTTTATGTTTATGCAGTGCGATACGCAATGTGTATAAAGACAGTATAAGTCATTATAATCAGCAATTATGTCCCCACTGGATGCAACAAATGCCTTGTTTATAATATGTTTTATTGTCATGTCGCTCTAGTGTTCTGACGGGATACTGCATCACAGTATGTTAAGGGCCTTAACATTTCCGTCACACGCTTGAGGTAGTTGACCAATCACAACGCAATGGATAGCTGGTAAATCAGCGTATACCTTGCTTTTCAGAATGCTGAGCTTTGTAAAAATCAACGTATTCCAAAAAGCGGAGCACAGAGGAGCAACAATAATGTACATTACGAGGAAAATAATGTTTTTTTAACCTTAAACTGCATAAACATTGCATTACGCCAAATATGCAAAATAATGTTCTTTTTAGCAACGTCATATGACCCCTTTAAGAAGAGAGGTTTACGTGTGTGTACCTTTCAGTAGAAGTGCCAGTACAAACAACTGAAGAAATACTGGGATAATTAACATTTCTGTGTATGAGAGCTGTTAATATATAAAGTATTGCTGAACTGAAGAACTGTGTACTATTCATCTGACTGAAAGTAAAGAGAAAGAGATCAATATAGAGCTCCTTTACCATTCAGTCAGAGACAGACAGAAAATTCCTTCCCAGTTCATAATAAAGACAGCTGTCAGTGTGATAAAATGGCTCTCAGTGTATCTACATTTTGGATCTTGGCCCTGTGTTCTGTTTCTCAGTAGAACTGGGTCTGAGGAGGAGGCTAATAATAGCTCAGCAAGCGTCTGCCTCTTTATTGGAACGGCTTACACTGTATGGCTATAGTTATCCATATGGGTTAAATATAACTATCATATACTTCAGCAAACACTTTCATATTGAAGCCAGGGCTAAACCCTTTTACATAATCCATCTGCTGCATAAATATATACTGTTTAACATATTAATGGCACAGGTGAGAGCTTCACTCAACTCTTCACACCTACACCTGTTTGTAATTGTCATGTATGCGTCACTTGTTAGCTGGATCTTTAGCTGAACACTATGGTTTTGTTAGCTATAATGGTCTGTTCTCTTAAACAATACATTTAAACATGAAAACGCAAGATATGGTTATATTAATGGCTCTCTGACTCTGTTGCTAAGTGCGAGCCTCTAATTAGCTCATGCCTCCATGAATTAGTCATGATGTTTACCATTTGATTGTGACCCAGATAGAAAAAAAAAAAAAACTTGTTATACATGGGAAAAAACATGTCATAGGAAGACTACATATGTTATATCTCTGGACAAATTCCTAATTCAACAACAGACTTTATACAGTGGTCAAAAAGGCTGTTTTGGCCTAGATAAAACGGCAGCAGCAGCAGCATACGCAGAGTACATATTGCAGTCCATTTGTGATTATGGGACTGTTTTCCTTCTTTTAATGTATGCATGAGTCCTCATTCCTAACCACACAACTCCCAAATGCAATGTTGAGAGTGTTCAAAAGAGCCACGTCTTCTAAAGCCCCAAAGAAGTATTCTGGGTTGAATTTAAGCACAAAATAACCTCTAATAACAACTAAATACAAACACAGTTGGCCCTTTTTTCTTATATTTAACTTATGCATGAATCAAAGTGTTTCATATTTACTGTGGTAATCAACATTTAAGAACACAAATCAAGTACTTGAATTAAAGTACAAATATTCCACTGAAATATTCCAGCAAATCCAAGTATTCCTCTTGAATTTTACTATAGTGAAACACTTGTAACTCTTTAGTATAGAGGCCAGTTCTCACTATTAACTAGTTGCTAATTAGCATGCCTGTTATTAACATATAGGCTGTTAATTAGTAAACAGAAGTACAAGATGTTTTTGGAAACCAACAAAACTTGTTGGAGGTTAAATATTACAGATGATCTACTGAGTTTGTAAACAACAAGGCGCATAGCACCAGTTTTGGCATCTTTCTATGTGAAATCTGAACAAACTAACTCCCATGATGCTAAGACAGTACATACAGTGCATCTTTCCTCTGTCACACTTGCATAAATAAGGGCTTAAATGGTTCACCCAATTTGTTTCTGTGCATGCTTGTGGTTGCCAAGGTAACTGCAAAATCCTCTTCATCTCAGCGCTACTGTGTCAAGAGTTATTTTAGCTTTGATTAAGGTTCGGTTTATGCAGCTGTAATGGGTAAAACACAGACATTCATGCACACAAAAGACATTCAACACCCTTCAATATGCATTAATGTGTGTGCAAAGAGGAATGCGTGTGCTTGCTTCTGTTGAATTGAATTGCTGTCAAAAGTCATGAGCGGTAAAAGGTCAGGATGTGTATCACTGGTTTGACACAGTCTTTTTACTCAATATACTCAATATGTCCCATCATGACCCTGTTTGAGTTTGGCAGGTGTTAGTGAATCAGTTATCGCCGAGGGATCAGATTCTGTGAGGTTGTGATGAGTGTGGTAAATCTGATCTTAGATCAGTGACAATACCAATCAGTCAGCATGAGGCACACGGTGAAAGCACACGGGGTGAATTCACTAAAGAGCAGTATTTCAGCTCAAAAACCTGCAGCTTATTCCCTGACCAAGAACTTAATCTCATAAACAAGCATATATCTTTTATTTATTTTTTTCCAAGTAAAATAACAGAGCCTTTCCTGACATAATTTCAAAACACACAAGCCTATCAACATGAGTAAACTCAAAGTTCTTAGGAAAATACAACAAAGCAGGTAGGCAAACATGCTGATTAAAATAAACATCCATTAGTGGTTAATAATAGTTATAATCTATTCAACACGGCGTCTCATAAGTCATTTGGTTTGAATGTGTACAGATCGTTCCTGCTTATTCCTCTGACTCAGACTTTGGTGCATAGTTAAATTAGGCAGTGATTAATTATGGGATGTGAGGCAAGAATATGAGTTTGTTATTAATGTTAGTGTGTTGTATGTAACTGTATTGACTTTTAATGTTTTTGATAGTATCTTATGCTCACCAAGGCCGTTTATTTGACCAATAATATAGTAAAAACAGTAATATTGTGAAAATGATTATTATTGTTGTAATTTAAAATAACCGTTTTCTATTTTAATAGATTTAAAAATGTTATTTATTCCTGTGATGGAAAAGCTGACTTTTCAGCAGCAATTACTTCAGTCTTCAGTCTCACATGACCATTAAAATTATTCTAATGGTGCTAAAATCATTTTAATATTTAAAATAGTGGCAGCTTAATATTTATGTGAAAACCATTACTTTTTTGACATTTTATTTGGCTTTTATTTGAAATAAAAATCTTTCATAACAATGTAAATTCATTCACTTTTGATCAATTTAATGCTCCTTGCTGAATAAAAATGATTAAAAAAAAATTAATAGCTACACATTTTCGGAAAGTTTTGTACAGGTGGAGTGATGTTACTCGAAAGCATCTAAAAAAATGAAATAAACCATTCATACCATATACATGTATATACCATCATATATTATATGAGAATATGATATATATGAGTATGAGCAGGTGAGAATTGTATTTTAATGTTTAATGCAGTGTAATTATTTTCTAATCTTATAGGCTACACTGTGTTAATAGAAACCTCTAGCAACACTCGTTAAAGAAGTGATTCACCCAGAAATACTTATTCATATATCATATCGTATCATATCATATCATATCATACTCCCAGCATTGATTCCGAAAATATTGCACACACTCGGCTAAATCAAAATAATCATGATAATCATGTCATAATGCACATGTGGTGTGTACGCCTTGTGAATCGTAACAAAAATTTAATTCAATTTAAAGAGAAATCAACAAAATGCAAAGTATGCAATATCAATGTCATATTCTCTCAATTTAAGCATGAATTAAACATGAGATTGTAACTTTTACTATAGACACGGTGCAAACGGATGTTTCGTGAAAGGTAAAAGAGAAAAGTAAAACAGGACTGTGCGGTAAGGTACCGTAGGATAGTTGTGTGTATGCTTTAATTTCAGAGTATTACAGTGTTATGGGAATTATTTCTGCTTCAATGTGCACACAGTCGGCTTTTAGTTTGAATTATGAAACAGTGGAGATGTGAGTGCTCCCTCTCGCCCCGCTGTCTCTCACCATCCCCTCCTTCCCCTCATTTCTACCGTTCTATCCCCAGACTAACACCTCCAACATCACACACAAATTTTGAACACTTTGAGGGCTGCAGAATGAGTTTCCCCTGTTTGATGATGATATATTTAGGGGGGAAAGCAAAAGTAGAATACACGAGTGCTGTGCGCGCGTGTGCGGAGGACGCGTGGCAACAGAAGGATTCTAACAATACACCATTAGGAATCTCTGTGTGAGCACATAATACCAGCCTCCTCATACATGCAGACACACACACACCTTTGTGTAACGCTTCAGCTTTTGTTATGTAATCCTTCTCTGCATGTCTGTCCTTTCTCTGCTTCGTATATCCTTCAAGGGTGAGCGTTTACAAATCACCAGAAACAATGGCATGAGTGCTGACAGCCTCAACATATACATTTAAGCACTAAGATTATCATTATTTTGTAGAGTAGTTTGTGATTTAAAGCAACATTTAATATAAATACAATTTAAAGTTTACAAAATCTTTTTTGCCCCAGTTTGTAAAAAAAAAGAAAAAAAGAAAAGTGTGTTTAACCCTCAAATTGTGTTCCGGCCATTTTGACGAGTAGAGGATTGTCTTTTCCATGAAAATGTAAGTGAATGTCTAACTGACTTTGCTTACACGGGACATAACAACAACAACAACAAAAAAACATGGCCAGTCTACAAAAAGAAGCTTAGAAATGTCTGATTTCCAAAAAACAAAACCTGTGCTAACTGAAAGAAAACAAGTTGACAAAACATGAAAAATAAGTATAATGAGATAATTACATAATTTTTTTAATAGACTGGTTATTGACTAAGCACACTAAATTAGGTAAAAGATTTTTATCACATCACAACTGATGCATTTACATACGCAAGTTTGTTCCAAGCACAAATATAAAGAATTTATGTTTGTTAAAGCAAAAATATATGAAATATGTATGACTGATTGTGTGTACTGATGTAATTCATGAGGATGAAGTTTTGCTCCATATTAAGAATGACATATTTTATTGAATTGACCAAAATTAGTTTTTCTGTTTTTTTTTTAACCAGAGATTGGTTAAAATGATTTGTGGAAAGATAAATCACATCACAGATGCTGTCGTTTGAGCTTTAATTGTATTTAAAGAGATTATTCACCCCAAAAATGATTATTCTCTCATCATTTACTTCCCCTCATGTTGTTTCGAATTGTTCTGCAAAACGTTTGAACTGTTTTGAAAGGGTCCAGATCAACACTTGACTCCAATGACTTTCATTGAAAAAGTTGACAGTTTATAGTGTGACAGATGTGGTATGAATGTATGTACTAAAGCAGGCGACAAACGTGTGTATGGATACCGTGGCTCAAAAAATATTCTTGATGGGTACAAGGGTGGATTTATTTCGGGACAGTGGAAGGGCCTGTGTGTGTCTGTGTCCAGGATGGGAACCGCTGAATGGGAGGGTAGCGGTCTGGTCATTACTGTCCATCATCTCGGTAACGCTGAGAGAAGCAAGACCCTTGACGGCATTCAGAAGTGCAATCTACTGAGGCTGTCTATCTGTCTGACTGATTTTTTCAGTTCTCTCGTTCAGCCTGGATTCTCAGAGGGAGCTGCGTCGTTATATTTCTCCACCTGCTGCCAAACACGATGAGTTATTTAGAGTTCAATTACAAAGAAACATTACATTCAGATGGAAAGTGGCAATATGACAAATCGGAGCACATTAAAGCCCGAAAGAAACAATTTTATGTGAGACATCATGGGGAAATGCCTCATACGCTCTGTATCTCCCACTAATACACATCGCTTAAGGATCATTTTGTGGTGTCTAAACTCTAGAATGGAAAAGAATGTGATTTTGTGATTGTGTGCATAGTCACCATTTTTCGCCATGGACGATTTTGTTCCCACCACTTTATGAAATTGCTTGCTGTATCTAATAAAGAGGAACCCTCTCCAATTGTTAATGTTTTCTGACGCTGGAATTTGTAATTTTTAATGTCTGACTGAGTTTTTGTCATTTTGGAAAGTGACAGCGGCAACGTTCTCTCCCACACACAGCTCTCAGAAATGCACTCTCGTTTAACCGGCTTGCTATCCATTCCAGTGAAATCACAAAGCAAAGTGATGCTCCCACATTGTAATTCCACACTGTAATTGTAAAATAAAGGTTAAAATAAGAAATAGGGGTTGAATTTTAAGAGAATTTATGAAGACAAAATTGTAAGATATAAAGTCAAACTTGTGAGATTTAAAGTCAAACTAAACTATAAACTCTAAAAAGTTCTACCAGGGGAAAATGCCATACGCTGCCAGGGGTAAAATGCCATGTGTATCACCTGACCGCTAGTGATTGAATCACTGTTGACAGATGTTTAAAGCAGGTCCTGGGTGTCATTTGTTGAAACAGTGTTTCTGTTTTGAAATCTGAAGTCTGTCTCTTGTCTCAGGAGATGACGACTTTTAAACCCCCAAAGCTACACCTGAACTTTTCAGAAACACCCTTTGACGGCCTGTTCACACATACACAACATTTACACAGCCTTATCAAAACATTCACAGTATATATGAAGTGATAGCCTTCAGCTTTATTCTCAGATGAAATGTAAGAGATGAATCAATAAAAATTAAGATAAAAACACATGGCCAATTAAAGTAAATATATATATTATATATATATATATATATATATATATATATATATATATATATATATATTTTTTTTTTTTAATTATTCAATGCAAATAACAAACAAGCTTCCACAGCACTACAGCACTATCTTCTACTAGACATGAGGGGAGAGCATGTGTGTGTTGGTCTGTTCCCAGTGATTTCACAGACAGATTGGCGGTACAGATGCTCGGGCGCTCTGTCCCTCTTAATGAATATTCAGAACATCATTATGAATTTTAACATATTAAAGATCGAGTCATACAAATGTGACATGAACAAACTGTCTCAGTATGCTGAGATGTGTGTGACACACACACACACACACAAAGTCTTTATTAAAAAGCATTTTTTCACCAATCAAAACTGTATGCTAGTATGTGTGTGAGAGAGAAATACATGCCTTCAATCAGTGACCAAAGTGCAGCATAAAATCGCTCCGTCAAGATCCACACTGAGCAGACACTCACATAGCATAGGCTTGACTTTGGGAATCTGCTCAAGAAAAGCCTTCAACTCTGAAATATACATGAACTCCAATAAATAACTTAGAACTTTGAATATCTGCAATATTCATGACACCAAACGCAGGGTCTCCAGGACAGTGAGTGTGTTCTCTTTATAAAGAAGTTACCTGGAGTGGTTGTAAGTGGTCTAGATCCACTGAAGTCTATATATTGCATAATCTTGTGCAGCCAGACTTTTGGCTATCAGCATAAAGAGTTCATATTGCAGTTTGTTCTAGCCAAGGACTGCCTGTTTAGACTCAAAGAGACTGAAGATAAAATGACTGACCACAGTCCAGTGTTATGTATACCGTGTTTACTTTCATTACAATTACAGTAACTGATATTGCAAAATAATATTACACATTTTAAAATAATATACTTCTAATATTTTATATTCTATTCTACTTAGAGAAAGCATGAACTTGAAAATGCATACGTTGAATGCAATGCAAGTTGTTTGGACAAAAGAATCAAAATCAGTGTTTCTCAACTGGTGGGTTGCGTTGGTCACAACGTTCTGGATAGTTGTAACATATGGTTTGAATATTCCCACACATGCTATTTACTAGTTGCCATATCAACACTATATAGAGAAAAAGTGTGCTAAAATTAAAAAATCTATTTTGAAGATATTGCTAAACATTTATTTTACCATAGTAAAAGTTACAATTTTCATCTCAGTTTTTAGTATTCATTTAAAATTAGACAAATTAGCTGTTATTTTAATCTCCAATCTGTTATTAATCAGTTTAGATATTTACATTTTTTAATGCTTCACTAACTAGCAGAAGACACCAACCGATTTTAAATTCCAGTTTCGCAGATGGGTAACGTTGTAACACTGTGTTAACATGTGCTTTACTATTATTAAACTACACTATTCTATGACATTATTAATGTAATTTACACTATTTACATAAATTAATTTGAATGAGAAACCACGAGGAACAGGTGAATAATGACTGACAGTCAATGTTTAATGTTTAGAAGTTATTTCAAGAAATGTGAAGCATGAGATGTTGTCAGGCTCAATGTCAGTGTCATTATTCTGTCGTTATTTTTGTGACTCATGAAATAGAGTCTCTTGTCTCAGAAGAACGAACTATCCTGTCCTGTCTATATATATTCTAAAAAGTGGGTCGCAGCATAATATTCTTGTTTTGATGGGCTTGTTTAATGGTTGCCTGATTGCACATGCATTAAACCAACTCCATGTGTCTTCGCAGCTTGTGTTCAGAAAGATCAGTGACGTGAAGCGTGAGGAAGAGGAGAGGCTAAGGAGGAAGAACGAAGCCCCTCTGAACCTCCCCCCTGATCATCCTGTCCGCCGTCTCTTCCAGCGATTCCGCCAGCAGAAGGAAGCCCGTCTCGCCGCTGGGCATCTCAGTCTTGATGACCCTGATCTCGAGAAGGGCCAAATCCACCACGAATTCATCAGCCAAGATGTAGTCCCCACCACAAGCATTGTCACAGTAACAGAAAGCCCGGCCACGCCTATCCCGTCCCACCCGAGCAAAACCCGCACCCTGGGCCCGTTTGACCAGGCCAAGCTCAGCGCCCCTGCCCCAAACGTCCTTCGTACATCAGAGCCACGAGCACGAGGCTGGGCCAGGTTTAGGGAAAGCATGGCAAAGCCAGAAAGTTGGGGAAATGTTTCTAAAGCAGAATCGATGGAGACTCTTCCAGAGCGGAGCGGCTCCGGAAAAACATCGGAACCCGGCGGATTGAAGAAAACTGATTCCTGCGACAGCGGGATTACTAAAAGTGACCTCCGGCTGGACGAAGGTGGCGCCCGCACCCCTGTAGACCGAAGCCCGGTCCAGCCCGACGGAAAAGCTCCCCCAATCCCACCAATCCCCACTATTCCAGAGCACACACTGCACGCCTCACTCCTGGAACTCCGTACGGAACTTAAAGAGGAGCTGTCGGCACTCAGTAACCGAATGGTTGCATTGGAGACACAAGTCGCTGAGGTGTTGAGGTTGTTAAGGAGTAGAAAGTCTCCGACCTCTCCCATGTCACTCTTCCAGATCTCACGGCCGACATCACCAGACACGGACAAGGAGGACATATTCCCTTGAAGAAGATGAGGTAATCATCTTTATTTTTGAAAGGGAAACAATGATGAGCCTTTCTCTGAGAAACAAATGGAACCAGCAAAAAGCATGACAGAGAATGTGTGAGTGTGAGAGAGAGAGAATGAGTGAGGGAAAAGGATGAAATAAGAAACCGGAAAGGAGAAGAGGATGTCTTATCCCAAGGCAGAGCATCTGCGATACCAAAGTGATGGTGTGTTAGTTGACACTCTTTGTGTGGAACTGCTCTTTGTTTTTGTCCTGCAAGGCTGACAGACAGTGAGAGCTCTTGCCGCAGGGCCCACTCTAACTGATGGTTGTCATGGCAATGCATCGTCCCCAATCGCAAGTGCGGGCCCTTCAAGATCCCACTCATGTAGCAAGTCTTCCCCTCTCCTTTGCTTTTCACACACACACACACACACACACACACACTGCTGTTTCTGCTCTGTCGTCTTTCTGGTATAGGGATTCATTCTGCTCCTTTCTGCTGGTTAACTCGCCGCTGAATATAAGCCTGTATCAGGAATCACAGAGCTAAGTGTCTTATGATCTGGAGACAAAAGTCTAAAGAAGCAAGAAGCATTCCAGGAACTAAGGAAACCCCAGGCAGCTTTGGAGAATTACTTTAGACAAATGTGTTTGTACAATGACAAATCAACTACCATCCCGAGAGTTAAGCGTACACGTTACAGGAAAAGCTAATGAGCTCTACAGGGCTTTCGAAGTGTAACAGCTGTTAAGGCCCTTTTCCATGACTTGCTTCAATGCACATCTCAACAAAATGTAAAATCTAATTGACAGCAATGGTATTATATAGTTTTAGGAATTCACAATATAGCGGAACCATATCAGATTTATTGGGTATCAGCCAATATTCAATATTTAATTGTGCAGTGCATGTTCATTTCCATTATTTTAATATTTAGACTACATTTGCCATCATCTAACACTCACTGAAAGCTAATATTTAAAAACACTAAAAATTTAACAAGACTGTTAATTGTAATCTGTAGCAACTTTTAAAATGAATATCTATTTTTCATACTGTACATTATACATTGTTGGGATTCGGAAACTCACTTTTAACATTTAAAATCACTGATTTTAGCTTTTATTGTTTAATTATGAGTTGATTTAGAAAAAAATAGTATAGAATTTTAATATTAGTCATCAGTTATCATTCATAACATAAATATCAGAATTTTCATTTTTCACCAAATCAGGTATTTATTTATTTTTCATTCATTTTCTACAACTGGTCCATCTCCTCTCCCTTACATTGTCTATGAATATTTCTTCAACATTGTGGGAAACGGTTATAATTTTGAGCATTGTGTTACAGCGTGTGACTGCAGACAATGTGTGTCAGGGGTAACGCTGTAGCATGATGTTCAATGAAATTGCAGATGTTGATGCAAGTCATGTGAAAGGACCTTCAACAATGGAAGAACTAGTGAAATTAACGCATGTATGTTGTTTCTTTATCAACGATTGGGTCTTCCAGAAAGCACACAAACATATTACCATGGGCGCACTATTATTATTCAGATCTCTAGTGCATTGTAGCTTTGTTTTTCAAAATGAATTGATGGATGTAATCAATACACATGATTTTTCACAACACCACAGTACAACATAACACATTTACGAGGAACTTTCAGCATTACAGCAAACATCTAAACACAAAGAATCTCAGGAATGAAGAGGGGTGATGGTTTGAGAGCTCATTCTGACCCCTTCCTTGGATGTTTTTGCATATTAAAAACTAAAGATGTGGCATTATGTTCCCACCAGGTCTGTTATAATGTCTAATCTTTTCATTGTTTAATAGGAGAGACTGGGACTTGTTTTCAGGGGCCTAAAATAGGCTTTTTAATTCCCACTCTGACAACTGATTTTTTTTTTTTTGTTGAGAAAACATCTTTTTTTTTTTTTTTTTTTTACCAAGACCATAAGATATGTGTCTGTAGATAAATTGCCTTGTAAAATTAAACAACCCTGAGAAATATTCACTGAAGATATGACAGCTAGTGCCAGTCTCCCCTATTATTATATCAAACAAAGCTCATAATGCAAGTTTGGGAGGAGCCTGTTCAGATAATCCTTTAATCACATGGCTAAGATATAAATAGCTGTTTATTTCACTCTTTTTTTTCTGAACGCATCCCTCCCCCATATCAGCTCCACCTTGATTTCCATAATGAGGTCCAGGGGGGAACACAGAGATCCAGTCTACTCAGATCATCACCACCAAACCTGATTATGTTCTTCTCCATCACCGAACATATGAACTTGTATTTATATATTCTGAGATGATGCTTAATAATTCAGGTTTTCTCATTTGTATCTCAGAAAAAGAACGAGTGCCCGATTATACAAACTCACACGCATGTTGCGAATTGTGGTTATGAACATACTGTGAGCGGTTAAGGGACATGTTAGCATGCTGTGTGATGTTCTCAGGTTAGAGAAGTTATTATCAAGTCCACAGGAGATGTGCTGAGGTCAGTATCACCTGAGAGCAAAGAGAGAGAAACATGACTCAGAAAAATGACCTAAAACCAAAACGCTACCAAGGTCATATCAAAAATCATACCTAATATAAATGTGATGAAAACTGATTTTGTGTTGGGAAAAAAAGACGAGTAGCTCTAACAACATGAAGATTTATTTCTGTTTACAACAAAGATACATTTATACAGTATGAAGATTTTTTACATTCTAGTTTCTTTAAAAAAAAAAATATATATATATATATATATATATATATATGTGTATTATTGCCCTTGAGAGATAATTATCTCATTCTGTCAGCAGGATGCCGGAGAAACGATATTAAATGGTAAAATTCCAATTAAGGTTGTTTTATGCTTCAGAGCATGTTTTACAATAACGACATCTTAATTAGCTTTAATATTATGGGTCATTTGCTTATACTCCAAATGCTGAGCTGGAATGGAAAAGGTTTAGCGGTTGTACCCCGTGCTGTTACTTCACCATCTTTTAGAGAGCAGCCCAGAACTGATTTTAAATAAGACATATGAATGTTACAGTGATACTAATAACAATACTGACATGCAAATCCATGTAAACTGGAATGTAAAGCATCAGCCTGAGCTGATTCTGAAGCAATAATCATTGCTGCTGTATTTCACCCAGATTATTCCTGCCATGCTCCTCCAGCCCAGATATAACATTTAACCTGAACCACATGATGTAATCAATGTAATATAACAAAACAAACGCAGCCCTGATGTAACTGCATGCCTCTGCAGCACAGCAATAACAGTCATAATATTCAGAGAATGCACTTTTTCATCGTGAGAGAAAATGAGAGTGAGGATTTTACAGAGCTGATTTGTTTAAGAAGAAATGCGCAGCCTTGGACACTAGCATGGTTTACTCGCAGAGACACGTTACCATCTGATCATGACCGATTTGATCAAATACGCCAACAGCATGGCTTGTTTTGCACTTAAAATAAGGTTAAGATATGCATGGTCAATACAAAGGAAAATGGAATAAATTACCATTAAAAAGAAAGTACTCCTCTACTGCATGAGTATTTAATCTCTTGCCTCTTACCCCATAGAGCTAATGGATTCACTCTTTGAAGCAGACCTGTCTGACTCTTGGAGAGCGAGTTCAAATTTGCATTTAGCGAGGGGAAATGAATCCTCACAGATCTTAGTCTCACTTTAGGGAGTTTGCATAGTTTTTTCAGACTTGAGAACCAAAGTACCGTGTCTCGACAACAAAATTGGCCACTACATGATTAGAGACCAGACACCAGTCCGTGATTGAGAAACTTTTCTATGGTCGGATTTATTTCACAAAAGCCTAAAAGAGAAAACACCCCCATTTAAACCCCAAATCAAAAGAAATAAAGATTGTTTTCATAATTATTAAAATAAAATGAATATTAATTAAATATAAAATCTTACATTTAATTGAAGTTATTATTATTAGAGTACTGAGAATTGAACATGATAAAATCTAAAAACACATTTTATTTCTACAAATTTTTTTTTTTTCTTTTTTCCTTTGAAGGTTCATGTCAGACTTTGTGAAATTCAACCAAACATGCTAGCGCGCACACACACAGAGCATTTCAGTTTGTGTGTTGGTGCAATTATGTGTTTGAACAGAAGGGATGTCATAGTGTTTTGGGGAACTATGAGTATTTTGATAGTGAAGTTCAAACGGAGCTGTGCAGTTCTGTCACACCGCAGGGTTTGGTCTGTCTGCTCACAGAGGTCCTACGAAGGGGCGTTCTTTAAAAACAGCCCTAACTCAACTTCAGATGTAGTCAGCAGACAGCATGGTCATTATCCACTGACTGAAACCTTCACACTGAAATCATTTCTCCACATGGAAATTACTACTGTAAAAGCACAAATACAAAATTTGTAAAATTGCTGTAAAATATTATTTATGATAATAAAATATTTTCTATACTTAATTTTTGCTTATACTCTCTTTACTTGATTGCTGTCATTTTATGCAAGATAGTTATGAAAGCTTTGAAGTCAGCATGAAATTAAAATTGGCCCAATTTAATATGATTCAAAAGTATTAAATTGTCCATAAATATTTAATAATCACCAACAGATATTTAAACATTGCTTAAGCAAAATTGCTTTAATTTCTAGCTCCATTGTGGTAAGTTACACCAACTTTACATCATCCAATCCAACTCCCAATAAATTCAATTAAATCCAGCCCAATATTTTATCTCATGAAATATTCAAATTCACTAAATACACTAATGCACCACATTGCAAGGTGTAAATGACCATTCATGCTTACTTTAAGGAGAGAGAACATTTTGAACTGTGCAATTATGTACACTTTGAAGACTGTAATGCTACATACTAATTACCATTCATTAATAGCAGAGTGACCTGTGTTGAGTAACACACACACACACACACACACACACACACGGACCTGTGTAAAATGTGATGTCAGTAATTTCAGTATGACTCACAGAAAGGGCAGGCCAAGCATGACCTCTTCCATAACCATTTACTAAAATATCATCATATCACAGAGAAGAGATGGAGAAAGAGACCGCAATCATAGCAAACTGATATTACAAAGTGTGTCCCTTTAATTATTTTAATAATACATCTTTTTATATTTAATTCAGATCTACTTTTCTTTTCATTCTATTTTACTTTTCTTAAAAATTCTCATTGCTTTTATGCTGCAATGACAGTATGGCTGTTTTGATTCTTTATATGGTACTACAAATATACAGTTTTATCCTGCCAATAAAGAACACTAAAATTGAAATGAAGAGAGAGAGATTTTTGTGAAGGGATTATGAGTGATTAATCTGATGCTGATAAAGGTACGCTGCAGAGATAAAGCTCTTTAAAGTGTAATCCCCCTAACACTGAAACACACACATGTCGAGCTCTCTCTAATAAAGGAGAAACTCCAGGCTAGCAGATCACTGATCTAATTAACCACATCCAGCAGCTTGAGCTGTTAGTAAGAAGACCGAAGCAGGTACACACAAGGAGAATGAGAGAATGATGGATAACAACATGAGATGGAGAGATCAGGACAAGAAAGATCAGAGGGACAAAATGAACAAGAGGAAGGAAATCTACACAGATGGAGGGACGAGGGAGAGAGAGAGAGAGCAATGGTCAGGCTGTATCCTGGCTGCTGATCAGAGACATGTGTCACCATCAGTGTTCAGACAAACTCATAAATAAAGCAGCGACAGGATTAACCATCAAACACACACCTGGAGCACTCACATCATTTCATTTCCACACACACGCTGGTCAAATACAGCATTGCTACTATACAAACACGTGATATTGAAAGAGCTGATAGGAATGCTGGCTGTGCACATTGTGATTGGTCCGAACTATTGGAAATACCGAAGTGTTTTTTTGTGAGAAACTTTGCCTTCCCATGATTCTGCTCTGAAGGGCGTTGTCATCTCATGTCCCACTCAAGACCAACTTGAGCAAAGCAATAGAGAAAAGCAACCATTGGAACGGCCACAGATGACCAGCCTGTTGGAGAAAGAGACAAGAGAGAAGTTTGAATGGTAAAACACAAAGATGCATAAACATATTGCTAGATAAATCACTGTTATTTCCAAAATTGTATACATTATTGTTAAGGAATTATTTTTATTTCCAATTGTTATCAGTGTCATCCAGTGTAATCCTCGTCAAAATGTCCACTAAGAGCGTGTGTGTTTGTCTCTGGTGGGTTCATTAAAAGGACCTGCCTTGTTGCATCAGGGATGAGAAAAGAAGGATGGAGCAGGGAGGAAATGAGAGTAAATGAAAGAAGGGAGGGTGCTGATTACATTTGGTTACACCTCATTGTCCTTCAGGTGCTGGAGTCACAGTTTTACCCACTTAATGTATTTTGTCATGCCAACAACACATAACACTGCAATGTAGCAGAAAGACAGAAGTCAGACAGAAAAGAAGCTCAGAGGTAGTGTGTGTTTTATGTCTTATTTTGTCTGTATAAGACTACAGATCTGTGTTTTCTGAACTTTGTCCTCATCCAGCTACACACAAATCCTCTCAACATGACTCAACCTGCGTCACACTAAACCCACCTACATTAAATAAGGAAGAGAGACACGTCAACACACACACTTATAGAGGCAAGAAGAAGAACAGGTGATTGTTATATCACAGGAGACGCTTTCGAAACACTTGCTTAAAAATAAAATAAACACAGACCTTCAGTGCGGGAAAAGGACATGTAGACATATAAAGGACATATATAATTAAATGTCACTCATCATTTACATATGTTTTCAAAAAATGATATGTTGACATACTAAGGTATGCACCAAATTGTAAATTTCTCGCCTGTACCAATAAGTCGAGAATGAATTCAATGTTATGTCCAAAAAAAGAAAACCTTTAGTAAAACATTTCTATAATTATTTTCAATTTATTGCCAAAAACTGAAAAAATATTGCAATTATACAGTACTTTGTATAAATAAAATAAACAATAAACAATAAAAAGTACTAACATTGTGTTACAAGTAACTTATAATGTAATTAATATGATTATAAAATTATAATGTACAGTAAGAAAAACTGATAGATTGATTAATTTCAATTTGCTAAATATTACATTTACCAGTATTATTCAATTCAACATATTAATAATTTTTTTTTTTAATGATTTTATGAAATTATGAAAATATTTTAATATCCAATGTCAGCCTATATACATATATCTAAAGGCAGAAACTCCCCAAAACAGTTGGAATTGGCTGCATTAAAGACTGGGAAAAGCATTTCAAAGCATAAGACCAAGAGTCTGGTGATGTCTATGGGTCACAGACTCACTGCTCTGATTGCATGCAAGGAATCTGCAACTAAATAATAGCTTTTAATCTTTTACATCTGCCTTAAGTTCAACGGTTCTAATACTTATGCTCAAATCAGATAGTGGGATGAACTCTAAAAGTGCTGCCCTTTTTATTTGGTAAAACATCTGTGTGTTGAAACGGCTAATAATAAAATGTGACATTCTTTAGTTTAGTCTCATATTCATCTTTTAATTAGATTTGCAAATGTCTTGATTCCACAGCAAACAGAGCAATTTTGTCTTTTTAGTTCAAATACTTATAAAGGGCACTTTTTATATATGCATGTATAAAAGTCATACTATATAAACGGAGGATAAAATGAACAAAAGAGTGAATAAGTTCAGGGTCAGGGTTGTGTGAGTCTCTGTGCCCAGCAGGTCTCTCTCTGAGCTTTTCTGTCACCTGCAGCTCCTCCTGCCTCTAACCGTCAGCGTCTGACTGACAGCTGCTGCTGCAGGGGGTGGCTGCCATCAGCAGAGTTACCTTTCAGAGATGTCAAGAATGAATGATTCCATGGCGACCGATGGTAAGACTCTGTGGTGTTCATGGTATCTTGTGGCAAATAGATGTAGAGCAGCTTATAGAAACTTCCAGAGAGACATTCAAACTGCTTTTATCTTTCAAAAGACCTTCACACTTTTCTGTCTCTTTAACTATTTAAAGATAAACGTCCAATGCTCACTGGTGCTTTATTTGACATTAAATGTTACCAGCATGATCCTAAAGCAGTAGGTGAAAACTTTTCCCAAATGATTTCATACAATTTATAATCAACTTTACAAGTTTATAAAAGCAAAAGCATCTAATTGTTTATGCACTCATTGTCTTTTTCTACCAAAATACTGCAGTATCTTGAATAGTTATTATTTTGTGTTATAATTTCTCGTAATTTTGTTATAATATTTCTTGATTTCAATTTTCTCAAAATTCCACAATTGTTTATTAAATTAGATTGTTAATAATCAATTTTAAATCAAAGTTCAGAATTTTGTACTCCACTCTATACTGAGAAAGCATAATAATTCATAATAACAAACCACTCCAATCCTGCAACAATCTTACAAAATCATTCGTAACATCTCATATGCACCACAAAACAGTGACTCAGCTCTTCTCCAACACAAAATGTGTTCTGAGCACTTCAGAATGAATTCATTTCCTCACTTTTGTGTCTGATCTGGGATGAAATGACAGGCTGTCCCACATCATTACATTACAGCATCAAATCATTACAGCTTGCCTTCTGAATTACTGCCTCAACATGACCCACAAAACGTTAAAAGGTTGAAAACTTTCACATTCCCAGAGTTCAAAAACACATTGTCAGCAGCTGTGGTTGACTTGTCAGCAGTTACAGATTGAGGGGAAATAAATCTGACTTATGACATGTGTGAATGTCTCTCTACCCTTGTAAAAAAAGTGCTTAATTGTATTGAACGTGCACTTGTAAATGTTTTTTTTTAAAATTATGTTTTAATAATCTTTAGTCAAGTACATGTATTTTGATGTGTTGTTTAACATGTTAATGTGTTCATTAACAAAGCATCTGCTTTGGATTGCGTACTGCTATTTTGGATTGCTATTTTTGCCCAAAGCAATGGTTTGAAATTAAAAAAAACTTAATAATGAATTTGCTTCTTACAAACACAGCTTTTCACTTCTTGAACTGGTTACTTCTAGATTATTGTGATGTTTTCATCAGCTTTTTGGACTCTCATTCTGACGGCACCCATTCACTGCAGAGGATGTAATACTAAATTTCTCTAAATCTATTCCACTGAACAAACAAACTCATCTACATCTTGATGGTAAGCAAATTTTCAGCAAATTCAAAATTGAAAAATGAAATTACTAAAAACATAATATTTAATTCGCAATTTCCAAAATAAGTACTCTTTTTGAAAGTATGCCAAAGCGTAATTATTTTTCACAAGGGTATGTAAGAAATTGCATACATTTAAATGACCCACCTTGGACAAACACCCTCTTCCAGAAGATTCTGCCCACATGGATCCCACCCAGAAAAAGCAGATTGGACAGAATCAGAAAAGCAGTGGAGAGGGCGGAGATAAGCGCTAGGCCACGCCTCTGCATCCGAGGTGACAGGCAACGCACCTAAGACGAGATCAAAAGAGCATGGTATTTATTAGTGACCTTCATTATAAACACTGATAATTTGAGAGGGACTGTGTGAACTCACAATAACGTGATGAAATGGACGAGAGGAAAAGAGGAGTGCGAGGCCGTTTTCCACCAACACCCCAACCCAGTTTAGCACGGCCCAGTACTGCAGGTAGTCATGGCAACCATGCCAGAAACACACAAACCCAAAGGCCAGCGCAGTGGAGACGAGTTTCCGGAACACACCGTGATGAGAGCCGCCCAGCGGCACATATATGTACCTAAAAACACACACAAACACACATGCTCGGCAAAAACATGAACTACTGAAAAACTGTATGTGGAAAACAAGAGTTGCTGTTTTCTTTTAAAGACTTGTTTTGGCAATTAATGATCAAAAATTGTTTTAACATTGAGGTAAAAATAGTTTGTATCCTCCAAACAACCTTTTTGCATTTTTATAACTGCATTATTTAAACGTGTTATTAACTGCTTTTTTTCATTATTTTGTAATGTTATCAAGATTTGTACATAAAGAAAAAACATTTAAAAGTAATAGGCTACCCGCCTCTATTTGAACAGGTGTGGTGGATTGTAGACTCGGAAATAAACACCCACTGTTATGATTAGCTAAAAGTTGTGTGTTTTACATGCACACATTGGTGGGCGGGGCTAAACAGGCAGCGATGTAGAAGGCGGGGTTGATCTTCTGTGGAGGTGGAGTTTATCCACACTATTACGTCATGAAATGTCACATTCTACATCCTGTTGTTTTGGCAGATTGGCTTCAATATAAATGAGAAAGTTTTGAGTTCTGAAAATTACAGAATGTTTTTATAGCACTATGACCTCTAAATTATATATTATATATTCCATATAGAATATATTATATCATAATTATATTATATAAATTCTAGATCAAGGGAATTTTGATTTCTCAGTTTTATGACCCCTTTAATGTGTATTAAGCCTTTTTTTTATCACGTGGACCACAACTGTCTGTTAGACAAATGTGAGAAAAAAAAAAGAGAAAGTGTCTTCAGATTCAGATGACACTGTCAGTAAAACTGCCACCGTTGTCCTCACAGTGATACCAGACAGCAGAGAACAGAGAATTCTGAACTAAACCCGATCTGTCTCTCTCTCTCTCGACGGCAGTATAGTAGAGTTTCCATTTCAGGGCTGAGAGAGCACCAATCTGTTCTAATGAGGCTGTTGGGATAGTGGAGGACTTGACTCATCTGTGTGTGTGTGAGGGAGATAGTGAAGAGGATAAGATTAGCCCCTGACCACGGCTCCAGCTGACAGCGTGTGTAGAGATCAAGAAAAGAAGATCAACTGTGCTTAATTTTATCGCACTTAAAAACCTCTCCTCTTCTATTTTTATCCTTCAACATTCATATGTGCGTTTCTCCCCTATAGGACGCCTAATAGGATTGATGGGTTTTTGTAGATTCACTGATACGACGACTAGATTTACTGGTGGTTTATTGATAAGGCTTGTTGTCTTTTTAATCAGAAAGAAGCAAAATTAGGCTCTGAAATGGTTTTCCAGTAAAATGATCTAAACATCCTTAAAACAAAACATACTTACTGTACTATGAGAAATTTTAAGAAATGTGAAACTTGTCAAAGATTTAATTTTTCCCAATGGCAATTTTCTAAGCCTATACTCTAAGTTACCATTCAAAAGTTTGGGGTGTGTAAAAATTAACCATTTTATTCAATGGTGACAGCAAATACATGTATAATATTTTAAGGTCATCTCAGTTTTAATCTATGTTCTTTTAATTCAGCCAACAGGTCATGTCATGACATATTGATCTTCTATTGAATGAATGTAATATAAATTTGCAGGTTAGAGTTCACTACTTTGGAGCACAGATAAATGTGAAAATGTAGCTTGAGCTTGTGTTTCTGCTCTCCTACATTCAAATGTGTATCAATGGAAGTCAATAGAACGAAACATTTTGTATGACTGGCTCTTTAAATTAGTTGACAAAAATAGAGTGTTTAGGCAAATGTGTCTTCGAGTTTGCAATTATATCCCAATATATGTACATTCATTAAACTTACGCAAAGAAACCATAACTCTAAAAGCTGAAAAACCTTTGAATAGGCACTTATCTGGAGGTAAAAATCTTCAATTGTCTGTTAGTAATATATACATAATAGAATATTCTTAAAAAAAGCTTTGACGTCACGGCAATTGATTAGACTGGTCAGCGGGGTTGGATTGATACCAAAATTTGGATTTGGTGCGATAGAAGCCTTTTGTATCTACTATCTTGGCTTTTTAGACTTAACTAATACCTTGGTTGACACCTAAACAGCCTTAAGTTAATGATGAAATGATATAATATATATAACACACTACTACAATAATATTCATGCATTATACAGTACATATTGTTTACAGACATCTGAAAGGGATATATTTCTGCAATAGCGCTCACACACATTCTGTTTTACAAACTCCATCCATATATATGTGAAATGTAAATTTGCAATAAATAATATATATTCTTAAAAAAAAGGTGCTTAAAAGGTTTTTCACAATGAGGCCGTAGAAAAACCATTTTAACAATTCACTCAAATTTTTGGCACCATGGTAGGCTACATTTTTAGTACAGATTTACCCCGCAATCCTAGTGGATCTTGCATTCGGTTTCTGTTTCTTTTGTTGATGCACTTTTTAAAGCCCAAGCGTGGACGTTGCCCTGCTGAGAAAAGTGTTTATGAGCACATTTTCATTATGAACAGAAACAATAAGGTCTCGTTCTGCCTCTGTGGCTACCGCAGCATAATCTCAGCCCTCTCTCGCTCTCCTTATATAAATTTATATGAACTGCGCCTGTGATTTGAATGTTGTGAGCACATTTCAATAGACAGGAGATGACACTCAATAGGCTGAAAGCGAGGCGTTCAAGCAGACAATAGCGTGGCCTGTGTCTGTGGATACTTTAAGATCAGCGGTGAGTCACAAACGGAGAGCGAAGATCCTCTCCCACATCTCCACACTCCAAAACTCAGCTCTTCACAATTACTGCACATTTAAACGCACATTAAGATCTCTCTAAATGCACTTTACAACACTCGCTTACACACATACACTCACAGCCCACATTCACACTCCAATTATGCAGATCAACTGCAATCACTACACATTTTAACAGAGAGAGAGAGAGAGAGCGAGAGAGAGAGAGAGAGAGAGAGAGAGGGATATGGAGAAGATACGGTCAGGACGAGATTAAAATACTCAATACTGAACATACTCAAATTCAAACTCAGTATTCCCACTTGAAAGTATGGAAGTGCTTACGCTCTCAGCTTTCTGATTGGTGGGATTCAGGGAGCAATGGGACACTTCCCATTTGGGCGGGAAATATATGGAGCAGCTCTTTGTGCTGTATTCCCTCTGCTGGATGCTTCTGCTATCTGTCTGAAAATGAGTCTCCTCACAGGTCTGCTACAAACCAAACTAGGATGTTAGGTTAGGTTATTCAAATTAGAAACTTTAATATTTTTGTGTTTGTGTGTGTGTGTGTGTGTGTGTGTGTGGGGGGGGGGGGGTGGGTCATATGATGCTGCTAAAAAAAATACCATTATTTGGTGTATTTGGTTTTTGGTGGTGTATTTGGCCCCGCCATTTGAAACACGTTGATTTTTACAAGGCTCAAACGGTCTGAATAGTGAGCTGTACCATGATTGGCCAGCTATCCAGTGCGTTGTGATTGGATGAATAATTCAAGCATGTGACGGAAATGTTATGTCCATTAGCATATTGTGATGCCCTGTCCAGCCAGAACAATGAGACATAAAGATAAAACTCATTATAAACGTGACATACACATGATTTCTAGTCGTGTCCTCTTTTGGAAGGACAAAGTAGTTTCGCTTTCTCAACGAGTGAGCCGTGGCTGGCTTGATGAGCAGAGGTGGACGGCCTTGAGAACGGCGCGGCCGGTGGATTCTATGAAGGAGCGTCTGTTGGTGCAAAGTTGATGTATTTCCTAAGCGACCAGCTTGAATCAGCTCTAGGCATGAGGAAGCAGATATCGTCCTCTTTTGGAAAGCCAAACAAAGTAGTTTCGCTTTCACAGTGAAACACACAGCGTCTATATGACTTCTTTCTGTGCGTGAACTTTTGGGCAGTGGTTTCCCACATACTGATGTAGACATGTGGGTGCATATCAGAACAAACGGTTTTAGTGGGGTGCGAACTTTTATAAAGAATATCTCTTTAGATTTGAGACTTTAGTCTTTGCAACTTTACAGATCTTCTTCATGGACCAAGAGCTTGTAACACTTCAAAGAGAAAGGAATAATCTTAATCGCATTATATGAGCCCTTTAACATTAAACAGTGTTGAAGATTGATTTACTATTAAAATTTAGATTGATATCTATATAGCAAAAACTTTTTCATGTTATTGCCATTAATAAAAAAATGTGGCCAATCTTAAATTCTATACAATTTAGTATACATATAAAAAAATACTAAAAAGTTAAATGTTACATTAATTTAGACATCACAACAGAATGTACATTCGTTTTGAGATTTGCTACAGATTGCATTTAACTGTGTTATTTTTTTTATTATTTATGATGTTTTTGTTTTTATTGATCTTAAAGTGTTAGATGATGTCAAAGGTAATATAAAAGTAAAAATAGGAAAATAAGCAAAAATTAAAGAAAGCAGAACATGAGAGAATATAAATGTCCAAATATACAAAATTTAATTAAATCATTAAAGATAAGCCCAAATAAACAACAAATTCACAGAATTTAATAAAAAAATAAATAAAAAAATAAAAAAGAAATGTATATGGCCCTAAATAAGCAATTTAGTCCAGATATAACGTGAATCCTAATTATCATTTCTGATGCATATTGCTGTCTGTTGTGATGGGCAAGAATTGTTCTCAGGCTGATAATATTTACTATTATCTTCTCTATCGTCTTCCTTTGTAAACATCACTGAAATCTGCACAAGGCACATAGTGTCTTCTTGTCATTTGCCCTGATATTCTAAAAATAAAATATTCAATATTTATGGACTTTTGGGTTTATGTCATTGGCCCAAGCAGCATCACATGTAACATTCATTTCTAATGTACATATTCACACAAACTGGCGAGTTTCCAGCATGAGATAGAATAAGATGCTCATCGTGCTAAATACATGCTAATACAACCCTGATCAAACATCTTTTGTCTGTGGAGATCGCAGTCCTGCCAAAGACTGACAATACCAAACCCAGCACGAAAACACAACCCGAGCTCTCTCTCCAAAACCTCCACAATGATCTCTCCATACAGCTGGAGGACATTAGAATATGAATAACTGTGTCAGGAAATGCAACAGCTGAGCCGACAGGGTTACGCCAGGACCTCAAGAGGTTTTTATTTGTATATATTTTTTTATTTTTGAAGGGTTTTCCTACTGAATCGACCTATTCCATTCCCTGAGAGTATTTATACAAAAAGAAAAATTGAATTAAAGCAAAAGTGGCAGCTTGAAAACTCTCCAGCTGCTCTGAAGAATAATTTGTCTGACTTCCTGCCAGGTAAGTGACCGTACATACAAACATCTCTAAAACATTTCTACATAAATTCTTGAATAATATATAAATTCTCTAAATTCTGTAATATTACATTTTACAGAAAGTGTTGCATGATTTATTATGCAATATATTCCTATTTAACAAGCTCTATAAACATTTCACAGATAAACAGCTGCTTATTTTTATGACTAATATCATTCTGAGGCATCAGGTATTTTGTGGAAACATTCAGTGGCTGTATTTCAAATGTCACAACTCTAAAATTGTTTTTTAGCAAGGCTAAATCCATCCAAATTACAATATTCATCATATTCCGCCTATTGTCACAGTGTAAATCAAATCGGAGAAAAGCAAATGGTCTCTGGCATAAAAGAACAACTACTTGTTATAGCAGTCAATCAAACAGCAGAACATTTTCAGCGGCGAGAGAGACTGAGCTGAGCCCTGTTTCTGGACTCTTGGGTGACCAATCATGACCAGTGCCAAATTTATTCATTGTGTCTTGCTGAAATAAAAACTGTTCATTATCGGCTGCCAGTTCACAGTAACAGCGATGGCTTGAGTGTGTGGAACATAATTATATATATATATAATTATCTGCTTTGCATGTAAATGAGTCAATTGGTTTCTTTACAGGGCTATTAAGTGTGTAGAGTGAGTCTTTCCCACTACTTCAAATCTGTGCATTACACTGTCACATATCATAAGTCCATTAAGAAACTTTATCTTAATGGCTTAAAGCACATCTAACAATGTGACAACAGCAACATTCTTCTTTCTGAAGGATAACTGCATAATTTTTGCTTTCATCTTCAGCTAAGTATGCTGATGCACCAGCTTAAATGGTTTCGCTGTTAAAACTTCTTTTCATCTGTGTATTATAAATGTCGGTACATTTCCTAAAAAACTAAGGGAGCAGAAAAAAAAACATTCAAATCTAAAAAGAACAAAAGGAAATAGATGCAAGAATGTCAGTTTATTATGTATCAGAAAACGTGTGATTGTTCTAGTGATTATGTTTTTTTATTACGATTGTTATTCATGTGCTTTTCAAACTGCAACTAGAGAAGCCCGTGTCCAAAGCAGTGCAAAAATTCTCCCTCCCTCTCGCATACCCACACAAAATAAGAAGAAATGGAGAAATCGTACCTGATGAGCCATTTGTAAAGCCCCACGTCAAAGTGTCTGAAAAGCAAAAGACAGTAATGAGTGAGCTCAGGGGTTAAACACAGATGGTTTGAGGTAACACACACACACACAAACTTCTGTAGAACATGACACAACACAAACATGTGTTTAATCAGTCAACACCCAGAACAGACAAAAAGAGAAGAGAATCTGCATAAATGAGATGCTTGAGGAAACCATTTTAATGAATCTCTGGGGACAAACGCTGGGATTTGGTGAGACAGCCGTAGCGTTGGGAGACATTCTCTCAAAGCGGCTGATCCCAGAACAGTTTTGCCTTTGTCTAGTTGAGCTGTAGTCTTTGTGGCAGGCTTGGGACACCCGCTTATTGATCTGGTAGGCAGAGATGATATTCATGCAGCCGTATGAAACTCTATTTGTACATTTTCAGAAGGAAATGTTAGGGAGAGGATGTACTTGCCCATGCAAGACTTTCCACCGCAACGCTAGTGTGTCACAGATCAGGGGGTTATTAGGATGTTGCCATAATGTTGTTAGGGTGTTTTGGGTGGTTGCTAGGATTTTTACTGGCCCAAATCAAGTGCAAATCTGCAAGCCTATATGGATGTTGTGGTCACTAGACCAAGAAATAAAAAAAGTAAATGTTTAAATAGTAAATTATTAGATAAATATAATTATTTAAAATGTAAATATAATAAATAAATAAAATGTATAAAAAAAAAAAACAAAAAAACAAACAAATATATTTACTATACAAGTAAATGGTCCTCATGGGGAAAATGTCTCAGTAAACATAGTAAAGTCCAATTATTTAGTGATATTAAAGTATTAAAAATAATAGAAAAAAAATTATAAAAAAAAATATATATAAATATAGATACATAAATATATGCAGCATAAAATAAAAACAAATATAAACCAATTAAATCAATTAGAATTAAAAAAAATAATGTTGAACTGGACTGAAATTCATTTAAATAAATACAGTTCAAAAATAGACTGATCTTTAGAAACTACACTTGAAGCTGGTTTGGATCTAAGCTTTTTATACTGTATGCTTCTAACAAACAATATAAAGTCACACTGTGTCCTTTTCTGTTTCACCAATAATCACACAGGTTTTCGGTTCTGCCCTTTGACATGTAGCTCGTATCACACCATCACAACAGCAAAAATATTGATTTGGCTCTTTGCAACTATCAATTTGTTTCACGGCAGGACTTTCTCTTCCTCCTGTTCCTCTGAACAGGTGTGAACAGAAGTCATCAGGTCATCACTATAGCCGCAGTTTCTCTTATTGTTATCCTCACTTTACTTCTAGTCATCCATCTATCCACATTTCATCTCTCATCCCCTTATCCTGACATAATGCTATTTGGTATTGATCAGCTGGATAGGACAGGTGGATGGATAGACAGGTCAAAATGTTCATTTTACAATTCACAGTGAAAAGAATTAAATGGATGAGTGAGGGGACAGCTATATGAATATCTCCATCATCTCATCCAATTAGAGCAAACACACAATCTGAATTTGACACCAACAGACGGTTTTCTGGCCATAAGGCTTTCATATGCAGTTCAGTCTGTCGCTTTCTGAGTCCAAATACACCCAGACCCCAGAGACCATAGTAAAGAGCTTCTAAAAACAGGCCTATATGAGGAGAAATGGACACGTGCAAGCAGATGGCTGCTAACATGTCAGAAAGCCCTGGCATGAAGTTTTCATGAGCCAACACAAACTATCAAAACCTTCAGTGCCGCAAAAATATCCATCTGGAAAGAGAAAGGGAGACCAAGAGAAAGAGAGAGAGAAAAAACAAAGGCGCAGAGTGATTGGGTCTGGGGTCTACGATACATAATGACTCCTAAATCAGACTGTCCAGGATCATTTGATTCATTCCAGCACTTCGTAGCATTCATTAGCAAGTATTGATGAAATCTGCTTCATCTCTGGGGAAATAAAGTCATCCGAGAAGGCCAGGAGAACAGATAAAGCAGAAGTAATTTCACTCTATATTAATAAAACATTATGTGGAGGCACACAGTTGTGCTTGTCTCTTCCGTTTAAGTCCGGAAATAGACTACGCAAATGTTTAGCTAATGCATTTTGTCGTACATACTTTAATGAGATGATTCATACCAAACAATTACCGTAAACTTTTGTCATTACCATCAGTTAGATTCAAGCTCTTTATGAACACCTAACAATAAAATCAAATTATGTAATTTATTATCATTTAATCATTATTAAATTGAAAAAAAAGACAAGCAGTAAAAGTCAACACAAATATGTGACCCTGGACCACAAAACCAGTCATAAAGGTCATGATGGTTGTTCATGTGTCTCTTGTTGGTTCTTCAGAAAAAGCACATTTATTTAAAAAGCTGTATACACAAAGTGTTTACTTATCTAATAAAGGAGCTGAATCACAATTAGCCATTTTGACTGTTTTTATTTTTATATTTTATAGGATTAATAAACCTACATTCAAACCAAAAATGTGATATGTCCAGATATATTTAGTTTTTACTAGTGGGTGAAGGACACTATAGTTATATAGGATAGCAAAATAAAGTGAACTGTGACATACTGTATCATACCAAAAAATTCTTCATACAGTGGACTACCAGTAAAATTTGGATCAAAAAAATATTCATACCCTTTAACCTGACCATGTTTTGCTTTATTTGCTGATGTGAACATTTTACACCACACTGAACAAAATTAAGCATTGCTTGGTAATAAGTTGACCTAAATTGGAATCATCTAATTGTGCACTTAAATTTAACAGCTGAATAGTTTTTGGTTGGTTGCAATCCATTACCAGTTATCTGACATTATCAAGATGAATTTGTTCTGACACAGTTTAAGAGTTCTTGTCATATTTTACTACCTTTTTTTAAACTATAGAGAATAAACTGTGATATAATGTGAGAAATGTGGAAGATATCTGAATACCTTTTGGTATGACTGTAAAAATCAAATTTTGCTGGTTGGGAAAACAGTACAATACAGCCTGTTTGTATATTTCAGGACTAAAGCACCACAGTTAGAATCTGCCATTCAACACATTCCCTCTGAATTGGCAATTTGACTCCACTAGATGCGTGTGGCACATAAACAAAGTGCTATTAAAACAGACGGAGAAAACAAACTCACGTCTGGTGTCATTCATAAGCTGTGTGAGTCAGATGGTGATTCATGAAGCTGAAAGTGAGATACACATTGGAACAGATTCACTCAATATCCTGCGGTTTCCAACAGATATGCCTTCTCTACTCCATACGTCTTCTGAAAAAGCAGACCTGAAGGAACAGTTTGTAAACACTTCTCACAGCTCAGACAGTGTTTTCCTCATGATCCCGCTAAACTACAAGTGAGATGATGAAGAGAACGGTGATCAGTTTAAGACCTGGTCTTGTTCTCACTGCATGTGTATGTGTGTGTGAGAGAGACCTAATGTCTCCACAAGGGTATTGTAAAAAGGGCAGTAAAAGACCAGCTAACATTCCCATGAGGATAAGGTGTCAATAAACATACTAAATAAGTTCTAATGAAAATCTAAAAATGGGTGGGAGCAGTTTAGGGATCAATGACAAACAATAAAGAAAAAGTCTTTAGAAGGCAAAAAATCTTTAGAAATTCAGTCTTTGTAGACATCTAGAGATCAAGTATTTAGAAATGCATTTTTTTTTGGTATTTTACGTTTTTACGTCCTTAACACAAAGTTCTTTCTATGATATTATTCTTGTTGTTATTTTTTCCTACTGCACATCTCTCGTAATTCAGTTAAACTACTGAAGGATTTTAAGAGTTAACTTTTTTAATGAGGCTATTTTCTTCATCATGGCATCAGGATAGCAGCTGTCAACTTTATACCTCCCCCAAAAATGTCCAAATGAATTTCGCTTTAGAAATTAAATGGCTATCAAACATGCCATTTATGACATTTTGGCTTAGGATCATAGTTAACAATGAATAGTTAAATGAAATATATATACACACATATACACACACATAACGGTGCTGGTCATATAATTAGAATATCATAAAAATTGTTGGGTCTGGCATTTCGCAAACTTCCACTTCATAATACCCCACAGATTATCCATGGGGTTAAGGTCAGGTGAGTTTGCTGGCCAATTAAGAACAGGGATACCGTGGTCCTTAAACCAGGTACTGGAAGCTTTGGCACTGTGTGCAGGTGCCAAGTCCTGTTTGAAAATGAAATCTGCATCTACATAAAGCTCATTCAGCAGGAAGCATGAAGTGCTCTAAAACTTTCTGGTATACCGCCGACTTGACCTTGGACCTCAGAAAACACAGTGGACCAACACCAGCAGATGACATGGCACCCCAAACCATTACTGACTGTGGAAACTTTACACTGGACCTCAAGCAACATGGATTGTGTGCCTCTCCTCTCTTCCTCCAGAGTCTGGGACCCTGATTCTCAAAGGAAATGCAAAATCTACTTTCATCAGAGAACATAACTTTGGACCACTCAGCAGCAGTCCATTCTTTTTTGTCTTTAGCCCAAGTGAGACACTTCTGACGCTGTTTGTTGTTCAAGACACAAGGAATGCAGCTGAAACCCATGTCTTGCATTTGTCTGTGCGTAGTTGTTCTTGAAGCACTGACTCCAGCTGCAGTCCACTCTTTGTGAATCTCCCCCAAATTTTTGAATGGGTTTTGTTTCACAATCCTCTCCAGGCTGCGGTTATCCCTATAGCTTGTACTTTTTCCTACCACATCTTTTCCTTCCCTTCGCCTCTCTATTAATGTGCTTGGACTCAGAGCTCTGTGAACAGCCAGCCTCTTTTGCAATGACCTTTTGTGCCTTGCCCTCCTTTTGCAAGGTGTCAATGGTCATCTTTTGGACAACTGTCAAGTCAGCAGTCTTCCCCATGATTGTGTAGCCTACAGAACTAGACTGAGAGACCATTTAAAGGCCTTTGCAGGTGTTTTGAGTTAATTAAATGATTAGAGTGTGGCACCAGGTGTCTTCAATATTGAACCTTTTTACAATATTCTAATTTTCTGAGATTCTGAATTTGGGATTTTCCTTAGTTGTCAGTTATAATCATCAAAATTAAAATAAATAAACATTTGAAATATATCACCATGTGTGTAATGAATATAATATACAAGTTTTACTTTTTGAATGGAATTAGTGAAATCCACTTTTTGATGATATTCTAATTATATGACCAGCAACTGTATATATATATATATATATATATATATATATATATATATATATATATATATATATATATATATATATATATATTATTATATAATTATTCAGAATAAGACCAAAAACGTGCATAAGACAACACGTATTGATTAAATGCCAAATTAACTTTTTAATTAGATTTGGAAATAATAGCCTTGTGTCATTGACCCATAAAAACAATAGATCCATTGAGAGTGATCAGATAGCTATAGGCAGGAGTCAGCAAAATGCTATAGAGTGTGTGTGTGTTGATGCCGGACTAAATGAAGTGTTTTATAGCAACCCATAAACCTTTCAACCACCGTCAACCAAGTCCATGATAGTGACAGCACTAAATCACACACATGCACACACAGCAATACTCACACATTCACGCACATGTGTGTAGACACATGCACACACACAAACAGCAATCTCCAGAGTTAACTACAGCCAAGAGGAACATTTCAGCCTCTCTCTCTCTCTTGCTCTCTGTTGTTCTCAGTCTGGTTCTCTCCCTGCAGGACATTTGCACTGTAATCAGAGACTTTGCTGTCCTGCAGTATGGGGTACTGTCTAAACGAGGTATGTTGCATCCGGCGGTTCTGAGCCATTAAACACAGAGATGAGAGAGTGAGTGGGGTTTGGCTGTATATCAGTGTATGTGAGTGTGTCGAGGCTATGTTGAGTGTATTTGTACTCCATCGGGTCCAGAGGAGCTGAGCTCTGTCTCTCCGTGTGGGATTGAAGCCAGACGGGGTCTTACAGCAGGTCCTGCTAAAGTCTCCGGCATACGTCTGTTCCCTTACAGCTCCCATTTATCACACTCTAAACGCCATCACCTTCAACACCACTCAGACACAGACACACTGGTGTTTAACCTTTCCGGCTCTCAGAGCTTCAGCAGCTGTCTGCAGCGCAGATCTGCTGATATACACAAAACATGCACGGTCACACAGGAAACAGAAGATAGTGTCACTCGATCTTCATGATGATGGGTTATGAAATTTAATCATTGGCTTAATGAAGTAGATACTTACAAAAACTATTAGGGAATATTGTTTGTTAAGTTATTAAAGATAGTCGTTTTTTTCTTGTAAAACAAATGATAAATTAATGAAACTCCTTCAAATTGTTTATTACACTTTCAGAATTTTTCTGTCATGATATTTAATTTGTTTAGTTTTTTGCAGTGGTGGTTAATACTGTAGTACATAACTATTGTAAACACAACATATAATAAATAATCTACCATTCAAAAGTTTGGGGTCAGTAAAATTATTTTATTATTAATTATTTTATTCCACAGGCATGCATTAAAATGATAAAAGCTACACTGCAAAAAGTATCATGGTTTCCATAAAAAAAAAAAAATAATAATAATAAATAGTAAGCAGCCTAAATGTTTACATTTATAATAATAAATGTTTTTGAGCAGCAAATCTGCACATCAAAATGATTTCCGAAGAATCATGTATATAAAAAAATATATTCAAACAGAAAAAAGTTAAATCATAGTAATGTTTCACAATATTAAATGCTTTAACTGTATTTATGAACAAATAAATGCGGCCTTGGTGCAGCATTCAACAATAATAATAACAAAAAAAACATTTTAACAGTATTCCACTAATTATTATTATTATTATTTAAATAGATTTGAGTCTTTTGCACATGACGCTATGGATTTATTAAAGTAAGGCAATAAATCAGTAGTAATGTGTGTATTCTACCAAGTTTAAAGACTGTGATGAAAAATCAGACAGAAAAAAATATCAGAAAATCTAAAACACTTCTGTTTCCAGACTGGTGTTGGTTGCCAAGGAGACCATTCCAGACTACTGAAGTTGAAATGCCGCACGTCTTCAACAAGCTTTCAAGCTTTAGTGTAAAATCCAATAGTCTAGAAGGAAGCCTGCATGTATGAGCCTGTTCCACATCATCTCATGAGACATCAGAGCGCTAAACTCCATCAGAGAAATCAAACACTCAATTCCATACGTTTGAGGCAAGATGTTTGTGACAAGCATGGATCTTGTTATGCTGCTATAATGTGCTTGTAGATGGATGTAAGTGAGTCTTATACCATTGTGCCAATCGTTTTGCGGCTTCAATCAATTATAGTGAATGCAGTGCAGCTCTGCCCCTTGCTGGTACACAGACATACTGCAGGAGATGACTGAATCGCTTCAAAATCAATCCAGTCCAGCTCTATAAAGTCTTTTTGAGGTTTGACAGAACACAGAAGTGTGTGTTTATTTACCTCCACATCCCAGTGAAGCTGTACATGATGCTGACACAGCGTGGTAACTTTGGCGGCTCCAGTCCATCCAGTCTGACAAACAGAGACACCGCTCCAAACAAGACCAGGTACTTTATGTAAAAAAACTGGACCAACGCAAGAGCCAAACCACCTGCATGTGAAAAAGAGAGAGTGGTCGGATGACATTAAAAAGTAAAGCGGTTCACATTGACATTTGCCCTTTAAACATCTAAAATGACAGAGCTGTTTGGTCACATCAGGTGCCACAGTTTGGGCCGTGAAGTTTAAGTCAAGCTCATTTCGTCGCTTCATCTCATTCTAGCCGAGAAGAACCACAGATTTGATGATTTATATCAGATTTCAATTTTATTCCGAACTGTTTCATAATTTAGTTCGATCATCCTCATCCTCTCTAGTCATCTCTCCCTCTTCGCTTCTCTCTTTCTTTGTGTCAGTGGAAACTGAGAACAGCATCTGTCTTTCCCATATCCCACTGGTACAAGAGCTAAAAGCCTGTAAAAAAAAATATGACAGAATCTCTGCGAGCCCTTTCTGTACAAAACAGGTACAAAGTGGCGATAATGACTTGACGTTCTTGCTGTATAGACCCTCTCTACACCGCTCTCTCTTGCAGAGTCTGTGATTTTGAATCAAAGTTCAGGCAGCACGAATCAGCAACTTCTACAGATCAATAGACAGCAAGTGTGGAGGTTAAGATGCTGCTCACGGCTGAAACTGTGAGTGTGTGTGTGTGTGTGTTGGGGGGTTCGTTGTGAACATCTGTGCAAGATAATAAACACTTTAGCACCCAAAATAACACCAGTTATACCAGGACAGACTGTATCTATTTTGAAAGACTTCCCTGCTTCACAGTATGCAAACAGAAGTATGTCAAAAAAAAAAAAAAAGTAAAATTCTGAAAAAAACACCAACATGGCAGATGCAGTATGTCTTGAAATGCATAAATGCACACACTTGCATTCCTAAAGTCTGTTGAGACATTCTTCATCAAATTCAATATATACTATGGTGAAAGTCCATGGATTCATAGGCAGCCAGAAACGTACCCAGTGCCCAGGGCGGCAGCATCTCCAGGTAGGTTTCGTTGCTCTGGATGGCGTGCATGTACATGAAGTGGATCATGAATTCGGCTAAACACCACCAGACACACACACGCAGTATTCCACTCAGCACGTACACCACAGAGACTTTACACACTGGCCTCTCTATCTGCAGAGACAGAGAAAGACATTCACAGTAAATCTGGATAACGCACAGACCTTGCGGCCTTTTATGAATCTCATTTTCTTCTACCTGTTCACTGAAGTCTCTGTAGGTCACAATGGGTCCATTGTAAAACAGGGGGTGATAGAAACAGTAGGCAGTGAGCTTGTAGAACTGAAAAATCAGAGTTTTCAGTCGTTTTTCCTCTAGATGGGAGCAGTGGTTTGGTCCTCCGGCCTGCAGTGGGTGCCAGCACAGCTCCAGACTGAAGCTAATGCAGCGCAAGCTACAAACAGCAGTACTAAAGAGCAAGAGGTAGTACTGGTCTTCAGAAGTGTACAAACCACGCTAGAGACCAATAAAAACAGAGGGAAAAAAATGATTAAATTCACAAACTAATCAGCAAACCACACATCAGTGGATGTAAATCTAAACCGAATCATAAGACAAGTAAATTGATGCTACTGGGTGTACATGGATTGCCTCAGCAGGAAGACCTTGTTTTTTTATTTTTTTTATTTAATAAGTTTACTTTATTATTACGTCAGATAGAGTTGCCACGGGTGTCAAAAACAAAAAGGAAGACAATCTTGTCAGAACTGATGAAGCAGGACCACAATCTACAAAATTCATATATTAAAAAAATAAAATTCACAGGCAGAAGGCACAGCCTGATGACAAAAAAAAAAAAAAAGAGTGGCCTGATATATTCAGTCCCTCAATACATTTCTGCTAAAACACCCAAATAAAAATACATTTAGTATATTCAGGATTACAGCTTATTTTATTGGCTCTGTGGGCCTTTATGTTTTTTTCCAATTTTGGTGGGAAATGCCATCAGTGAGACAGCTGCTTGGATTTTCTTTTCTCTCTCTCTTTTTGTACGTTACACTCTATTATATAGTCGTACTCTTCAAGCTTTTCGGAAATTATAAAATGATGCTAATATTCTTCAAAATGCAGCATAGTTTGACACATTTAAGATATTGTAATAGTACATAAACAATACCAAAATATCACTTGAATCAGCTGAGAAAGATTTGATTCAAAAGAACAATTCGTTCAAGACAGGTATTGCTGATTCCCTCATGAACGAGTCATACGATTTTACAGTGGTTTTGCATACTTTATGAAGCTTCAAAGATCAAGCTTGGGACCAGTTAAAACTTAGTTTGCTATATTGTATACAATACAATGTCCCTCTGAGATTTTAAGTGTAACTCAAGGATCCGAACGTGTCAAACTAGTCCTTTGTATTTCATAAATAGGGCAATAGCATCTCCGTAATATTAGACTGACTAATGTTTACAAGCCTACTGTGTAAGGGATGAACAACCGCTGTAAACCACAGCTTCCCAGGATACTCCCACCTCAGACCAGCTTCCACGCGAAACTAAACTAATATGATCTACTGGGCATGCTCAGAAGATGACAGCTGGCATCTAGCCAGGAGACACAGCAGCAGCCACTTTCAAAACTCATTATCGCCACTCAAAAATAAAGCTATAACCGCCTCAAAATTACAGTACACCAAATGACAGGGTAGCGTTGTGAAATATGAAAAGCGTTCTTTGTATGTCATTATGGCGATCTCTGCGCTGGCTGCATGGGTATTCTGCTGTCTTCCTGAGGGTTTTTCACAGCTCGTAAGTAGCTGAGGTAAACAGATGTACTGAAAAAAAAAAGAGATCATTAAAAAGCGAATAAAGATCACAATTGATTACATTACAGTGGTTTGTTCTTCAGATGGGTATGTTAATGACTGCTTCGGAGTAATAAATAATAATTAAATGAAGGTTTGAATAAGAGGGGAAGCTTTGGGCCTGTGTCACAATTAATCAAGGAGACACTCAAGGCAAGAAGGAAACTCATTTGTCACTCAGATCAATATTCCCTCCGTCTCTTTCCTCCTCTCCATTGGCACAAGCTTGTTGATCTCGTTGCTTTTCCCTTCAGACGGATATCTAATGACAGCTGTCAATCAATCATTCACTGTGTCAAGTGACTAAGCATTTAAAGAAACAAACAAAAAACAAGACCTTCTGTGAGTCAGCTGTATGACATCTAAATAGGAAAAAGGAAATACATAACCAATGTTGTGCATGCAAATGCTTGACTTTGAATTTTGCTTGGGAGACTGTTTGAGTGTGTACGCCACTGTGTTTGTAAAGACAATGCTGACACTTAATGCAGGCCTGTTTCAGTCTCATCTCCATTCTCTCTGCGGAGCTCTGCAGATGTGCTCTGAGAAAGCACAGACTCCTGATCCTGAACTAGACAAAGCCCTTACTTTCGCCGTCACACATCACCCCATCAATACAGATAGCTTGAAAGAGATGCAGGTAGTTTGACCAAATACAGTAATTCTGTAATCATTTAATTCTAAAGTAAATACGTTATAAAGGTCCAAAACTGTATTACTTTATTTATTTTGAGGAACACAAAAGAAGATATTTTGAAGACTGTGTTGACCACTCTTTTACATGCAATTACAACAAATTGGAACTTAAGTTTTAAATGTTCAATAAAGGGCACAAAAAAACAACAAAAAACTGTACAATGTGATTCATGTTCTATATTTCAAGTCGTTTGAAGCCATACAACAGATTTGTGTGAAAAACTGACCAAAACTGAAGTCATTCACTAATAATCTTCACCTCCAGGGAGATTTTAACTTAAGAATTGAGTTGAATGATTCAGTTTGATTTGTGCATGAACCATTTAGAATGGTTTTTACAAGCAAATCAACCTGTTTTGTAATTATTAACTAAAACTGAAAACAACTAAAAACAGTTTTTGTTATTTGAAATAAAGCTGAAATAAATAAAATATATATATATATATTTAAAAAACTTGAAATATTTTAGTAACATAACAAAATTGCTCAAACTTAAACTAAATTTAGCAACTGACTGAAAAATATGTTCAAGTCAGGCACTGCTATTTCCCCCATGAATATTGAGTATGGCGCACAAGTCATTTATGATACTTTTATGTGGTTTTGTATCCTTTTTTGAAGCTTGAAAGATCTAGACATTATTCTTGATATGGTTTCATGGAAGAAAAAGCAACCAGCACATCATTAAAGTACCTCCTTTTGTGTTCCAAGAAAGAGAGAAAAAAAGCCATAACGACTTGGAACTACGTGAAAGTGAGTAAATGAGGACAGCCTTTCATTTTTGGGTGAACAATCCCTTTAAATTGGACACTTTTAGCAGCTTTAGATGAGGAGAAAATTTGGCGCCTCACATATATGGTTTACAGCTATTACTAACACACACCTGTAAATCCTGGAGGGCAGTGATATTGAGTGTGGAGAGTAGCAGGAGGGAGCAAAACCATGAGAGGATGGGGCTACGTAGCTGAGCAACCACCAATGAGATGCTCAGATGCAACATCAAGACACTCAAGCCTCGCACGCCGAGAAGCCACCCAGCTGAGAGGAAGCCATACACCGTTATGACTGCCAGTCGGAACTGAAACACACATGCACAAGGAAAAATTATGGAACATGCAAACATCAGATGAGTACATTTGTTCTGAATTAAACTTACCTGAGGCAAAAAATTATCTGCCAATCTAGAGACCACAGCATGGCCAATCAAAGACCACAAAAGAGATTGCCATGCCCACTCATTCCAAAAACTCCACTCAAAATCTGTAGGGTCCTAAAACAGACACAGACAGAAACACACATGTATACAAACACAGACACACATAAAGTGTGTCCGTTTTGCATGTCTGTATAAAAGGAACTTGATTGAGCGGGAAACAGGAAATTGGGCTTGGTGGGGTGCATCAGCCAAATGTGTCACCCTGATTAAAGTCACTAATATAATTATCATTTGTTCTCTCACCTTCTTGAATCCCCATATAAGGAATCCTCTCTCCAGCTGCACCTCTCTGTCCAGGCTGACCTCATGCTCTGTCAATCACACACAGGACACACATTTCTCTCATACTATTCGGGAGGTAAACAAAGTCCACACACAGGACTATTTTGGATTACTAGAATCAGACATCCACTTCATTCTCCACTAATACGGACTCTACGGGATGTTAAAGTTTCAAAGCACAACTTCTTGTAAAGAGATACTTCATCCAAAAAGTAGTGTTTTGTCATTCCAAAATTGTAATGTTTTCAAGGGAAAGTTTAGCAGAACATCCAAGTTGTTGCTACAATAAAAGTGAACTTGACAGCCCCTGGTCCATACCCACTTTTAATGTCAGAGTGAATACAGCGCTTACACATTCTGCTAAACTTCTCCTTGGTTTCCCATAGAAGGAATTAAGTCATACAGGTTTGAAATAACTTTTATTATTTTTAGGTGAACCATCCCTTCAAATCCTCTTCGAGGCATGTGTTGCAAAATGGATGAAAAAAAATTCTACAGAAATTGGATCTTGTAGTTGGAAGTTTTAGATGAAGCATATTCATATTCTTTACACACATGCATTAAATCTCTCCTTTCTCCCCTGCAATGCAGTGTCAGTCTGGTATTGTTTTCTCCACCCCGCCCCTCTCTCTCTCCATCCCTCTCTCCCTACATCTCTTTCTTCATCCAGTTTCTCAGGACGGACCTCTCATCACCTCGACAGACGGTTTTCCTGCAGGGTGTACTGGCAGGCAAAGATCTATTCACACTATCATAAACACGCACAATTTTTTTCTGGAAATGAAAGTGTACATGGAAATAGAAGTAAGACCACAGTGCCATCTGTTGGTTTCACGGTCTTGGAACACACAGATTGCAAAAAGTCTTCTCATGGGCATGTTTGCTGTGACATAAATCTTAAGTGACACTGACCCAGAGTCATATTTTGTATATTGATTCACAAAGTGTCTTCAACATGAAAAGCAGTAAGACACAAAATACAATATTTAAGATACAAAATAAACGATGTAGATCCTGTGAATTAAGTTTAAGAACACTGACCGATTGACTTCCTTAAATTTATTCACAAACATATAAAGTTAATGTTTTGCTTAATATCTTAAGCATTCAATTCAGCTTAATTAAAAATTATTACTCTGATTTACTGTAACAAAGTCAGCTGGTTGGTGTTCTTTAAAAATCGTTTGTCTTATAGCTAAAATATTTAGGTTTAAATGTATCAGCAATTTCACGCACGTTATTATTTACAGTATGCAGTGTTTTCTCTGTGCATGAGGAAAGGCTCTATTTTTAAGCTTTTTTGACTGGCATGTTTTGGTTGAAAGAGATCAAATGGGTGCTGTGTGGTGTCTTTTGCTGACCAGAGATCCCCTCGTCCCTCAAAATGACAGCACAACCTTTTCAGAACCCTTAGAGTCAGCAGTTAACACAACAGGAACAAACCCCCCCCCCCCCCCCACACCACAGTAGCCCTTTTGCCGTACAAACGGAGCAAATATTATTTTAGAGTCATTTTGGATAATTTCATCTAAATAAATGATTCAACAGGTATATTCATTTAATAACATTCTATATGTTTGTATGTCTAGCTGACAAATTTGTGGGGTGGTGGTTGTCTAATGTTCTGTTGCAATTTTGTTCTTTTTTAATTGTATATTAGGTTTGGGATTTTAATCTGTTTTCCTTTGATAACTAAATATGTTGCCACTGAACCATTGCTGAGATGTAAGACACCCTGAGATCCTTTCCTTTTTTTTCTTTTTGTTCTTGGCAGACGGCAGCTCACCTTTGGAAAACCTGTGCAACTGGTAGAAAGAATAGAGATGGGAGGAGAAGGAGAGAATCCAGTATGCCATCATCTCCCATCGAGGGAGAGATACCAGCTCCCATTGTGGAGTCATGAAAGCTGAATCTGCAAGCTAAGAAGATACACACTACTTGGTTAGTCTTCAAACCTGTAATGGGTCAGGTGTCATTTGGAATGTTCCTGTTCTGCACACAACTAGACTTCCAAAATTAAGCAGCATAAGTAAAGAAACTGGCCTAAAAGTAAGCTTAAACTGTATTTCAGAGGATATTACCAAAGCTGTTTCACAGATAACGATCATGCATTATCAAACTTACATATTAACATTTCAAAAATATGCCATTCTCTGTAATACGAATAAAACATAATACGTTTTATGAATTACTTTATCACCATTTCACAACGCATTCTACAAAATACTTAATTACGTATCAAGGAATATATCGATTATATATGCATCAAGGAGACTGTGGTCTGTTTTCATGGCAATACATTTCAATAGTTCAATCGGCAAGTGAAGTGCAAGGTTTTTTTTTATTTGCTCAAACAGTCATTCACATCTTTAAACATATGAAAATATTTTTTTTTTGCACAAGCTTCCTCGTTACATTATCATACTGCAACAATTACTACACTATAATATTTGCATATTTGTTTCAGTTACTCACAAAATCCAACAGATAAACTCTCGTGCCAGCCAAACACTGCCGCGAAGCTCCGCCCTATGCTTCCGAGATTTATCACGCCCCTACAACCTGATTGGCTATCCCGACCTTTACGTCCTATCACAGTATTTTAACCCCATGAGTCCCTTCATTACTGTAGGCAGGGATTTTGCTGCAAATTACGGTAAACTGTAGCTTTATAATTGATCATCACAAATACCTTCACTTCTCGTTATGCTGGACGTTTAATGAACAATGAATCAATACAATGCAGTGTATAACTAGTTCAGAAAAGGTTATCTTAGGTTAGGAACAAATGTCAACAAAACGTTCACAGTAAAATAATAATTATTTACTGGTGAAAAGGGGAAACCAATAAATAAAACACACATTCAAATACACATCATCTCTCAGTATCAACTCTGCCAAAGGGCAGCACATTCTGCAGAGGGGCCCAAAAGGACAGATACTTCCTGAAGATGTGTTTGGGGAACTAAAGTCTATGGTGCAATGCAGTTTATTGCCACACACACACACACACACACACACACACACATGTCTGGTCAGCTATCCTTGCGCGCACACACACACACACACACACACACACACACACACACACACACACACACACACACACACACACACACACACACACACACACACACACACAGATAGAGTGTGTGTGAGAGAAGCACATTAGATTACCAATTTCTAGGGCTGCGTTTTGATCTATCTATCTATCTATCTATCTATCTATCTATCTATCTATCTATCTATCTATCTATCTATCTATCTATCTATCTATCTGAACTGCCCCTCCTCCAGACCTCCACTAGGGGGCAGCAATAGTTTGGGGTAGGAGATGACATCCAGAGCGTGTCGCATTTATGATCCAGTTTTAGAAACTTAAAAGTGAAACCGTTTAATGCAAACGTCTTTATAAATTAATCACTATAACCTGCGATGGAAAGACGGTTCACGTGCTGATGTGCAGCATGTGGCTGTTTTGAATATGTAAACAGAACCACATTTACGCGTCTTAATGTGAAACCAGTGAAAGTCTTTAAAGTTTCCGATGATTGTGCAATAAGTGCACTACGACCGTGCAATCCAATTTCATGTAACTTCACTACCAATAAAGGAAATTCCAGCGTTGAAATCGATTGTGAAATCCAAAGTTCGTATGATCAATGACATGGTTTGTCCTAATGAAGCTTCTTTTGGGGGCGGTTTGTAGTGAGCTTTTCTTCATGCTAGCACTTGGTCAACAAGTTTCCTCCTCCCTCTCTCTCTCTTCTGAGGAATAATCACGGACTGAGGAAACTTGCGCAAACTTCGCTCCAGAGACTGAGTGTAATAATGGCTGGATGTGTGAGCATAAGTTTGCTGAATTCTTTGGTCAGGAGAAATGTTATCTTTCTGAACACGAAATGTTTGCGCAAAAGTGTTGTGTTGGTCTCACGGTGTCACGTGAGGTCTCTGTCCAGCAGCAGCAGCATCAGCGCGGCTCAAGCCGACCTCAGCTCGCATCTCGCTGGAAAGACCTATGCAGATTTATATGAACTGTCAGTTAGAGATCCAGAAACTTTCTGGGGATCCATCGCCAAGGAAAGGCTGACATGGACTAAACTTTTCGATCAAGTGACAGACTGCGATCTCTCAAGCGGAAAAATCAACTGGTTTCTTGGAGGGCAACTGAACGTCTCTGGTGAGTGTCACACCTTTCTTCACTAATATATTGTTGATAAACTTGCCAATATGCTTTATAAACGATATCCACTAGAACACAAAGTTACGAGTGTATTTAACTTATACTAACATTATCACATGCTACTTTATAAATGCATAAATAAAATCTTTCTTTATTGTCAACAGTAAGCATAGTACTTTTCTCTTACAATGATTGACAGTGAACTGTTTGGATGTACACGTGGCAAAGGATCCAGACAGAGTGGCCTTGATTTGGGAGAAAGATGAACCTGGCACAGAAGAAAGGATCACATACAGGTACATTAGCTCCTGAGAAATTCACATATGGCTCTTTACCCCACCCCCAGTACATTTTCAACTCACAGAAAGCAGTTTTAACTTTTAACAGATGTCTCTTTAAACTAACCAGTATCTACTTTTATGATGACTTATTTTGGATCTGCCTGTACAGAATTCATTCCAATAGTGACTGGCAATGAATTAGTCACTACTGCCTATTGATTACAAACTTGTTGCCATTGCCAATAATAGTAGTAGTTAGCAGTTATATTTTAGTATTTATAGTATATATTCAGTTGTATGCATTTATTTTTATTATAGATGTTGTATGTATTTATTTTTAATCCTGGCCGTGCTGGGATTGACACGGTTACCATGTAATATGAGAGCATGCTACTGCAGTTTAGGGTGAATTCCTCCACATGCACTTTCTTACGGAGAACAAAGGCAGATCTTGAGGGTCCTGTGATGGAATGTGCGTCTCCCTGCTCTCTAGTGCTTGAAATAAAGATGGAATATTCCTGGCTGCGGTTCAGATCACTACTGTTAACAGTAGGCTAAATATTTACAGGATCTACTGCCCGCACTGTTACCAAAACACGAGAGTCAGCAGCCCGTTTCCCCTAATCTAGCCTGCACACTGAACCTTGAAAATGAGCTATTTCTCATCTTTTATTGCAGAAGATTAGTTTCCCAGTATCTCTTTTTCAAGATCAGATAGGAATCATTTGAGGGTGTATGGTGAAGAAGCAGACAGATTGCAGATTTAGTCATGTGTGTAAAGGACGACACCCTTAGCAGCGTACATGCACACGTCGCGTTACTGCTTCCACGGGTGAACAGGAAGTTAAAATACGTCGATGCGCATTAGTATGAAAGTGAAAGTGTTATGCCGTGATCTCACAAGCATATGGAGGAGGCCTGACAATAGGGCCTTCTCAGATGTGTCTGTTTCTCATCCATGAGCCTTTGAATCTAAGTTGAGGCAAACTGTTTCCTCAGACGCAATCTGGCATGATAATATGTTCACTAGGCCAACAAAAACTTGCCTGCACTTTATTATAGCATAAATACAATATTAAATTTCACCCTATAAATGCCAGTTTGGTGCATTATGACCATATGACCTCAGTGTTTCCGTGACCGTTTGCTTCAATTGCACACTTGAATCACTTGAAATGAAATGCATTAATCCCACCTGCATGACTGCTTCTGTTACTCAGCTGTATGTTTATATCTGTAAAACTTACAAATCTCAGGGAGCTTCTGGAGATGACCTGTCGCCTTGCCAACACTTTAAAGAGTTATGGCATCCAGAAGGGAGAGCGGGTGGCCATCTACATGCCTGTGTCTCCTATGGCAGTAGCAGCCATGTTGGCCTGTGCCCGTGTCGGTGCCGTACACACTGTGGTGTTTGCAGGGTTCAGCTCAGAGGCTCTTGCTGGCAGAATTCAGGATGGTGAGTAAAATAATGCTCTTTTGTCATAAAGCAGTGAACTGTTGGTCTCAGCAGTTTTTACTAGAGTGGTCAGTTACACTGCTTATATTCTTCAGGGCCCCCACTATTAAAAGTGATATAGCAAGAACATACTTTTATTCATTTGTTTTTTTTAAATAATATTTGTAAAATTGTGTTTGAAGCCATCTAAAAATACAGACGTCAGAAATTAGCAGAACCTTGTTTGAGAAAATGGTCAGTAATTGGTCAGTAACGGTTTAGGGTGGGCCTTATCAGCAAAGGGTCAGTTGCTTTCATTTCTGGTCTATTTAAAGGAAACATGAAATGGCACATTCACAACACATTTTAGGAGGATATTTAATTACAGAAATGTAGTGTTTATGCAATTTTAAATAATTGATTAAAAGTGTTTTTTATAGAAATAAACATAGGTTTCTGTAGAATTAGTTTAGCTTATATGAATACTTTTCAAAAGTTTTTTTCTTGACAGAAAGAAATATCATGCAACACTGAAGACTAATACATTTTAAAATATATTAAAATATAAGTTTTTTTTTTAATGGTAATAATACACTAGTTACCAGGATCAAAACCTTAGTCCAAAATGTGGGCAACTTTGTTTAACTTTTTTGATTCATTTTAAATGTTGACTACTATATTTCACAATTTTACTGTTTTAACTGTATTTATATAGATTTCTATAGAAATTTAAGGGTGATGTCAGTCAAGTCACTTCAGTGGCAGAGCAAGTTATTATAGTTTGGTAAAAGATGACGACTATTTATGACACAATTAAAAGCACATTAAAATTGTATTTAAAAAGTAAATATGTTCACTGGTCAGTTTAGTTTCTTGTTGACTATTAGTCGTAACTAAAAGTTTAAAGTCCTCTGCTGGTTATTCAGTTCTAATAAAGTTCTTGTATACTTTATCAGGAATGCTGAGCTCGACAAGAGTCAAGTGTGTTTCCATGTTGTGTTTTATACAAACTAAATTAGGTAAAACTAGCTACCTCAACAGAAACCCTGCATTTTGGGATATGCGTGTGTGCATGATGCTCTGGACAGAGATAAGTTTCAGAGGGCGTTTGTTCTCTTTATCTTATTTAATACAGCAGACACTGAGCAGATGTTTCTTTCTGATCCTATTATGAACAAGAAACATCCTGTGACAGTGGTTCAGTTGAGACAGGTTTCCTGAAATAAGGGACTTATCAAATGCATTCTTTAAAAATGACCTAGAATGTTTACACATGCAGAGCCATCATGTCTAAATTTAGCTCTGAGTGGTATATTGTACATTGTCTGGTTAGTGTCTATTTTAATTTTTTTCTCTCTCTTCCATTCTCACAGCCCAGTGCAAGTTTGTCATCACATGCAACCAAGGTGTGAGGGGCGGCCGTATCTTCGATCTGAAGTCCACGGTGGATAAAGCAGTGAAGAGCTGTCCATCTGTCCGGCATGTGTTTGTGGCCAAGAGAACTAACAATAGCGTGCCAATGGGCAAACTAGACATTTCACTAGATGAGGTAAACCTCACAACAATGACCTTCTGCAGTGCACAGATTAGAAAGCCAAAAAAAAAAAAATTCGAACATTTACATTATTATTATTATTATTTGGGTTTTATAGACCTCTGCCAAGACCGGCAATTAAGGATGATCTGCAACAAAGGAGAATAAGTAGGATATTAAAAGCGTTTACATTTGCCTAATCATCAGCTGTTTTCAAGTATTTTATATTAGTGCAGCAAGCCACTTTCTGATAGGTATACACTTTGTAATGCTTCATCTATCAGAAACAGGGTTTTTGCAAAGCTTTGAAATGGTTCGTGAAGTGGAGAAGGAACGTGTCCCTAATTTTTGCCTAAGTAGGACACAAAACTAGGAGTACTGTATCTAGTTTCTAGTTCATCTTTGAGGAGTTGCATAGTTCACAGCCCACCTTGTTTTGTTTTGCCAGAATTGCCTGTGTTTGCCTGTCTCTATAGTGATGGTCTCCCACTCTGTACAAGGGCTGGAATTTCCTTAGAATTGGTCGTAGTGGTTACATGTTGGACAGTTTGGCACTGTTCTATTTGTAAAGACAGTTCAAGGAAATACTAGATTGCATGTGATAAAATGAACAAACAAAAAAATGGCTGTGCAAAAAAGCTCATTTGGGCCTCAGTAGACTCTCCATATGCTGTTAAAATGGGCTTTAGAGGTATGTTTTTAGATTAATGTTTTGGTTGCAGAATAATCTCATTATTTGCAAAAAACACATTAGTCTTCAACATAAACAGTGGAAAAACAAGCGGATAATCAATTAAGACTAAACATAGATTGTTTTTTAGATTATTAAGTTACACAACAGATAAATAAAAGAAAACAACAATGAAGTGAATAACCGCAAGTTAACCCTTTTTATTCCTGCTTGGAAGCCTGAAAATGGACAGTGACTGAACAGAAGCTCCTATTATATATCCAGGTGTCTGTTGAATCTATATTGTATTTGAGCGATTATGAATTCATTTCTGAAGAACACCAAAGCCAATTCCTGCACCTGTACAGTCACAGCTGCATGTGAGAGTGTGGCAAGTTGCTTTTCCTGTTCTGTGCATCATCCATATCAAATAGATCCTCTGTCATATCGACTTTGCATTTTAACCGAATGATTAAAATGGCTTAAAAAGTAGTTCAAATGTATTCGATTAGTATGCATGATTTGATGATTAATTTCATGCAACGAGAATTTTTCTTTCACTCAGTTTTTCAGTTGCAAATTACTTCATTAGTATGATTGCTTTGTAGCCTATATAGTATTTGCCAGTTATACAGAAAATACACAATAAAAAATAACATATGGTGCTGATAATGTAAATATAATGCAGTGTACTTTTATCTGTCTGTGTCAGGTGATGGGGGGACAGTCTCCAGTGTGTGCTCCAGAGCCCATGGACAGCGAGGAGATGCTGTTCATGCTGTATACCTCAGGCAGTACGGGTAAACCCAAGGGCATCGTGCACACACAGGCCGGTTACCTGCTCTACGCTTCCCTCACACATCAGGTGTGCCTCTGTGCTTCTCTGATCACACACACAGCTCATTCTAATATGCTGGTTTGGTTATTAAAAATGTTAAATGGTAATAATATTGCACAGTATTCCTATTTTCACAGTCAAATCGATCAAATCTAGTCATTCTTTCAAAGATGCGTTCCAGTCTTTTGACTGATATATATATATATTATATTATGATTTATAGCCGTATGATTTGTCTGTTGTTGCAGTATGTGTTCGACTACAGACCTGGAGATGTGTTTGGCTGTGTTGCTGACATCGGTTGGATTACGGGTCACAGTTATGTGGTGTACGGACCCCTGTGTAACGGATCCACGTCTGTTCTATTTGAGAGCACACCTGTTTACCCCAATCCAGGTGAATATCAAGAGAAATGATCAATACTAATCAACCATGTATAGTAAATATACTTCACACACGGCATGATAAACATTTATCGCCATATTAAATCATTTGCATTCTTATTTGCCGAAGCATTGCAGCTTATCTGCAGACAACAAAAACTATTTAATTAAATGTAAAAAAATAAAAAATACAAAAAAATGTAAATGCATCACATCCTGTTCACGTTCACACTGCGAGCCCTTTAGTGCTCAATTCAGATTTTTTTCTCAGATCCGATTTTTTTGTATAGCTGTTCATATTGTTGTCATAAATGTAGCCAATATTAGATTTCCAGTGTAAACAGATCATGGTTCTGAACTGACCCGCATGCGCAAAAGATTGATACGAACAGGGTTTCCAGGTTTTCCCAACAAAATCTGCCCATTTGTTTCTCAAAACTAGTCCAAAACTAACCCAATCATGTTCAGAGAGGTAAACATTACTACAGTGGGGTCGCGTCAACCTACGAAGTTGGTTCACTGTACTTCCACAGACTAACTTTTGTAACTGTCTTGATAACTTTGGGTGTGTAAAATCTTTGAAGTGACTCCTGTAAGCGTGGAATTATGATGAATGTCCATCTAGAACGACGTAAAAGTCACATGAATTCCGACATGACCTTTCACACTGTGGTCGCATTCGAAAACATCTGACTTGTATCAGATTTAGCACCACATGCGGAAGTGGAAAAGATCAGAATTGAAAAGATCAGATTCCACGCTGTTTGTGCTGTTCATACTGTCATGACAAAAACAGATCTGAGACACAAAATAAAGAAACGGATTTGGGCCACATTTGCATGCAGTGTGAACAACACAGCTATTCAGTCTTGAAGTTAAGTAGTTGTGTCGGTCATGGGGATGACCCCTCTAGATCGTGTCAGATAGTGTTACTGTCCCTCCCAGCCAGTGAATGAACTGCTTTTGTTCAATCCTCAGATAAAATCATGTGACACATTAACCTGCATATCGAGTCTTATCTGCCTTTATGAGTGCATTTTAATGGAAATGATCATTCGTGAGTGGCCGTAAAGCAGCGTGCTCTTTACACTGTGACCCCTTGCAAGAAACGTTTCCTCTGATGTCCCCTTAATAAAACCTGGTTTTCAAAAGCTGGTATCAATTAGGAAATGTTTCTGTGTAACGGTTGTAGTCACATGTTACTGTTTATGTTTTAAAACTGTTTTTGTGGTTTTGTTTTAGTTTTAGACGTTCGGTTCAAGTGCCATCTCTGGTTGTAAATCAGACACTTCATTATCTTTGTCTTAACTTTTGGAATATGTTTTGTGACTGTTTCTAGGTCGTTACTGGGAGACAGTTCAGAGGTTAAGAATAAATCAGTTTTATGGAGCTCCTACTGCCATCAGATTACTTCTGAAATATGAGGAAAACTGGGTGAAGAAATATGACAGGTCATCACTGAAGACACTCGCATCTGGTGAGACTACAGAGATTTAGTAAATAAATAAATTAATACCACATTTTTTTTTTATTTATGTTTGTTTAAATTGTAATATTTCACATTTTCGATCAGATAAATGCAGGCTTGGTGAGTATGAGATACTTTTGTGATAACAACAACAAGCTTTGGAAGGGTAGCGTACATTAAAGATTCCTGTTTTGTTTACAATAATCTACTTTATTACTTGTCATGATCTTTAGTTTTTCCAAACATCAAACAAAACAAAACAACTGACCTGTTATCAAATACATTGCTTCAGTTTGAATTTTATCAAATGTTTGCGAAAGTCTGTGTGCCTTTTTAGCAACTTAAACATGGGTTGCTTCATGGGGACTCTGTCTCAAGAGGGATAAGTGCATTATAAGGTCACAATGGGGAAGGGGAACTAATCAGCTCTTAAGTGTACGGGTCACCCTTTTCAGAGTTTGAACCGAAGACCTTTGTGTTAGCAGCCCAAAAAATGTACTTCCGCCACCCTGGTATACTCAGCTCTGCATGGGAGAGAGTCTGGCTTCAGTTAAAATTTAGCCTGCTCGCTCTGGATGATTTTTAATGAGTCTAGTCACAGCCTTTGAGATCAACAATGGATAATCTAAATTTGTGCCAAACATCAAGGACACTAGATTGTATGCGCAGGCCAGTCTCTTTAGTACCTGTCAGTTCCACTTGAAAAGACAGTGCTAAGATTTCCTTGAATTGTCAAGTGACTCAATCATATAAATGTAGAGGCAAGTTATTAAGTGCATTGTTTTGGTCAATGCATTTGTCTGTAATGACCATGTGAATGTGTGATCTGTTGGCAGTTGGAGAGCCCATTAATCACGAGGCATGGGAATGGTTCCATAAAGTGGTTGGGGATGGACGGTGCCCTCTGGTGGACACATGGTGGCAGACAGGTAAAATGCACTCTTTAAACAACTGTCAATTGCTGCATCTTTTCTTGTCTGTGTATAGTCTGTATATATCTTTGATCCTTAGACTGGCAGCACTGATAGGATGATTTACATCAAGTGTAATGTTATTATGAAATAATAAGATAATTCACCAGCTTATCTCTCTTCAGAAACTGGTGGAGTGTGTATCGCTCCACTCCCAGCTGAACCGGGAGCAGAGATCCGGCCTGCTATGGCTATGAGACCCTTTTTTGGGATCCGGCCGGCACTACTCGGGGAGAAGGTGATCAATGCTCGTTTAGTTGTGTCCTGACTCACTGCTTGGTCACTTGTTTTTAAGTAACTTGGGGTGCATTTATAGCTGGTTAAATTCTTCAATTACACAGTAATATAGGAACGTGTCCACCTCAAAGTAAAAAATGCCAGATGTAATTGTAAGCCACACAAAAAGTCAAAACTGTCAGGTATGAAATGACATTGTGTGATCGAAAGTGAAAATCTCTAGAAATAAAGTAGCAGTTAAATAAAGATAAATTCACAATTGTGAGATATCATAATAATCTAAAATATAAAGTTAAAATTGTGAAATAAAAATTCTGAATTGAGGCAAATAAAACTGCAATTGTAAAATATAGTTATAACCTGAAATAAAGTTACAATTGTAAAATAAAAGTCATAAGTATTAGAAATGAAAGCACAACCATGAGATATAGTCATCTGAAATAAAAAGTTACAGCTGTGAAATAAAGTCACAATTACTGGATGTGAGTTGTGAGAAATAAAGCTGCAGTTATAAGAAATTAATCTTAAAAAGCTCCATTTGCAAGAAATAAAATAAAATGCAAACTCACACTGTAAAATGTCAGTTATGACAAATAAAGTCACAGTTGTTATATATAATGTCCAAGTCTGATATATAAAGTTGTGAAACAAAGTCAAATTGTGTAATTCAAAGTCAGTTATGACAAATTAGTTCTAATTAGCTCTTTACTTCTTAGTTTTTCTAATGTAGTTAACAGCCGTTCTGGATCATTGCTAGCAGACTGACCGAATCAGACCTAAACATGGGTTGTATTTGTCTTTTGCTCCGCCTGGCTCTGCCTGGATCCATGCGTCCAGCCTCTTCTGCTTCGATTAAAGAAAGCTTTGTGTTACAGACAGTGATGAACTTTGAGCCCTAAAATTCTCTACTGCATCTGGAAAAAAAAAGTAATAATGCATGCTGGAGCATGTCCACTCTCCTCTGAGGCGCTCTTTTGTTAGGAGATTTTCACCCCCTCCTATTAAGATCAACCCAGGAGAGACAGAGCCTCTCAGTGCACATGTTTTTAGTTATGTTGAATAATCAATTATGCTTCATCAACAGGGACAATTAATAACAGGCAATGATGTCAGTGGAGCTCTGTGCATCAGCCAGCCTTGGCCTGGAATGGCCAGAACCATATTTGGAGACCACCAGAGATTTGTGGATGCATATTTTAAACCATACCAAGGTGAGCAATACCCCAGAGGCTCTTGAAGCTCCTTCTTGCTATGAAAGTTATGAAAAATAAAAGTTTGGATACTTGTTGAATTATTCAGCTGTTCTTTTTGACTCTGACTTCAAAGCGAGGGCATGAGTAGAATGTTAGCAAGTTCTAACTTTGAAAATGTAAAAAAAATCAGTTTGGATTTTTCTAACATGCCTTATTTTGTTGTAGATTCATAAAAAGTTAACATGATAACAATCAGAGGTATAAGCTGTTATTAAGGTGTACATCTGTCATAGGTCAGTATTTTACGGGTGATGGGGCGTACCGCACTGAAGACGGTTACTACCAGATCACAGGACGCATGGATGACGTCATTAATATCAGTGGGCATCGGCTGGGAACAGCTGAGATAGAAGATGCACTGGTGAGACCCCCGTCGTCGTAACCCCCCCCCCCCCCTCCCCTTTTTATTGTGGCCAGCCTAATAATCTTGCTGTCTAATCAGCGTCTTGGTATGCCACATCTGTGATGTGGATGGATTATCTCGGCAAAGGAGAAGTGCTCGATAACACAGATTTAGACAGATTTGTAAACAATATTTGAGAGAAATAGGCTTTTTGTGTACATAGAAAAAGTCTTAGATCTTTGAGTACAGCTCATGAAAAATGGGGGCAAAAACAAAAGTTTTGCATTTTTTATTTAGTTTAGATTATGTATCTATATATATATATATATATATATATATATATATATATATATATATATATATATATATATATATATATATATATATATATATATATATATATATATAAATGTGTATACATACTTTATGTATGAATGTGTGTGTGTGTTTCTGTGTACTGCGTATGTTTATATTTACATAAATACACACACATACAGTGTATATGTTGAAAATTTTTAACATTTATATTCATATAATTTATTTGACATATAAATATATTTAATATATAAACAACATTTCTTAAATATATACATGTATGTGTTTGTATTTACATTTAAATGACAAAGACACACAGTACACACATATAATGTAAACAACTTATTTTTGATGCGATTAATTTTGATTAATCATTTGACAGCAATATTAAGAAATATATGCAATATTTTATACATGTAAGTATTTCTTAAATATATACATACATGTATGTGTGTGTGTATTTATATATACATATAAATATACACAGTTCACATACATATTATGTAAACAAACTTTTATTTTAGATGGGATTAATCGATTTGTGAGAACTAATTTCAAATAGATGCTGTTCTTTTAAACTTTATATTTATCAAGTATTGATATAAACTAAAATATTAAGCAGCACTACTATTTTTTTTACATTCATAATAATAAGAAATGTTAATTTCTTAATATATTGTTAATGTTTGGGGGGAAGTTGTGGCCTAGTGGTTAGAGAGTTTGACTCGAATCTCAGGCGGGCAATACCACGACTGAGGTGCCCTTGAGCAAGACATTGAACCCCCAACTGCTCCCCGGGTGCCGCACTGCTCCGGGTGTGTGTTCACAGTGTGTGTGTTCACTGCTCTGTGTGTGTGCACTTTGGATGGGTAAAATGCAGAGCACGTATTCTGAGTATGGGTCACCATACTTGGCTGAATGTCACAAAAAAAAAAAAAAAAAAAAAAAAATATATCATTGGAAAATGTATTTCTGCAAAATCAGCTTTGCATCCAAGGAATAAATGACTAAAAAGTAAATTATAAAATGAAAATGTCTTTCTGACCACAGACTGTTGAATGGTAGTGTATAATTAAACTTTTGGCTGAATGTGTGCATTTCTCTGTTATCAGGATGAACATCCAGATGTTCCTGAGACCGCAGTGATCGGAGTTCCCCATGAGATCAAAGGAGAAGGTAAGACCCCTGACAAGCCCTCAATTTGTTTTTCATCTCTCCTTTTTCACTCTTGAGCCATCTGGAACCCGCCCAGCAACCAGAGACATTTCGACCCCTTCCAGTGTGTGCTTTACAACACCCTTGATCATTGTGGAAACAACGTCAAATAATAAAGGCATAATTGAGTGTCACAAAATCAGTCATTCATCTTTAACTTTGCCAAATGTTTATATGTCTCTCACTTTCTTTTCCTGTGTTTCTATTTCAACAGTTCCATTTGCGTTTGTGGTTTTAAAAGAATCTGCTACTGACAACCAGCGTGCTGTTGTGGAAGACCTGAGACACCTAGTGGCTACCAAAATAGCTAAATATGCTGTCCCAGATCATTTCCTGGTAAAATCATTGACTTTGTTTTATTGATCCTTGTTCTACATTGTAAACTCTTGATCTATATTATTCTTTTATCATTTACAAAAAAGTATTATGAATGATCACTGTCGGTGCAGATCTGTTGGAGATTTGTTTTGTTCTGTGAGCTCATCTCTTCTCTCTTCTTAAAGGTTGTGAAGCGACTTCCTAAAACACGCTCTGGAAAAATCATGAGGAGAATCTTGCGAAAGGTCGCCATGCAGGACACGAGCAACCTGGGGGACGTCTCCACACTGGACGACCCCTCCGTCGTTTCAGAGATCATTGAGGCCCATAAACACTACAGAAGTCGTGCAGCTAAGAAGTAGAAAAAGACTGTTGGGATGTTGCAACGTTTATTTTGAGGAACTATGAATACAAAACTGTGATGACAGGAAATCATGTAAATGTGATTGTGCCGTGTGTTAGGAACACAGAAGGCATAAATTGCAGATTAAATGCTCTCATATGTAGTAAAACACACTCATGAATCCCACCTGAACTGGATATTAGCCCCTCCATTAGACTGTTAGTTATCATTTGAGGGTTGCACACTTGGACAAACCTCTTTTAAAACATTAATTATGAAGCATTTTGCACAGTGTTCTTCCTGTAGCCAGAGACTAGCTGAGATTTGCTCTGTACGTCAGTATTTTTTGCTTACGAGATGATTTTATTTTATTTTAAATGCTCAATCAGTCTGTTTCAGTAAATCTCACCTCTCTCATATTCTCTTTTTCTTCTTCTTTGAATTCTCCTTTTATGCCTTAATCTCCTCATGTTTATGACAAGATGAACATGATATGACTGGTTAATTTTTAATTATTAAGTGTAAGTCTAAATGTTAACATCCAATTCTTAGAAAAAAAAGTAATAATTTCTGAACATTAAAAAAGTTTTAAAATATAATTTTGTAAGGTGGTGTGTCCTATCTATCTATCTATCTATCTATCTATCTATCTATCTATCTATCTATCTATCTATCTATCTATCTATCTATCTATCTATCTATCTATCTATCTATCTATCTATCTATCTATCTATCCGTCTGTCATTCTTTCTTTTGCTCTGTTTATTCTTATGTCAAATTTCAAATTCATTCCTTTCAGCAGTTCTTTTTTTCTACAATCTCTGTCTGTCTGTTTATCTATTTTGTCTCCTGTTGTTTTACCGACTGCGAAATGTTTTCCCACATTTAACCTTTTCAAGGTTATCTGTATCATTTTGTTATTATTTTGTAATAATAACCAGTTTGTATTTTGACTGGAATTATATTTACGATGATAAATGTGACTCTGCTACTTTTTTGAATGGTAAAACTAACTAATTCTGTCAAAAGACACTACTGCCGTCTCTCGCCGGTTTATTAAAAGCGGATCGCTTATTGATAGTACTTAGGTTAGCCCAATAATCAAAAACAATCGCTTGTCAATGAACGTTCAACGAACGGTGGCTTCACAATAACGCCATCTCCTGGTGAGACAGGAAACGTTGGTGTTGCATTAGATGTAATGTGCCCAAATTTAAAATATATTGCCTAAACTATTACTTAAAGAAATCTAACGTTTTACATACGTTTTTCCGAAAGTCTCAGAAATGTGAGATTTCATATTTTTACTTTGAAAATGATCTGCTACATGATATAATGCAAGGTTCAAGACCTGTCCGACCTCACCATGATGAAGCCCCGCCCAGAAGTTGCAGTTGTCCTCCAATTAGAACGCGCCTTCTTTTCCATTTCATCCAATCGGATCTAGGTTTGCTGCGCGGACGTTCAGTGCGTGCATTTCTGATTGGTCGAGCGGCGCTCTGGTGTGACCCAAGGCTTTACGCCGAAGTTGGGGGCGGAGAAGGAGGGGTGACACTAATGGCGCATCGCTGTCCGACCGATCCAGCTCTCCACAAATAAACAACAGCAGTACTTCACGATCTGGCCTAATCTGTGCTTCTCACAGTCGCACCGCGCTGTAGCCTCGTTTTGCGCTTTTGCTCATTGAGCAGATCGCCTGGACTTCTTTCTAGCGGCTGCCCGGAGCACAGAGGCCCAGTGGAAATACTGTGGCTCGGTGAGTGTGCAAACATGTAACGTTAACAATGTTTCTGTTCGAAATTTTAGTCACTAAAGGGTTAGTTCACCCCGAATCACACATTCTGTCATCATTTACTCACCCCGTGTTGCTTTAAACCTGCGTGACTTTATTTTGGTCGTGGAACACAAAAGAAGATGTTATGCAGAATGTTAGGGTCTGACAGCCTCAGTCACCATTAACTTTCAGTGTATCTTTTTCCATACAAGTAAATTGAATGGTGACTGAGGTGTCATTATGGTATCAATCCGTCTAAAATCTTTTTTTTTGTTCTTCTGAAAAAAAGTTTGAAACTGCTTAATAATTCGTGAACTATCTGTATAATGTTTTCAAAAATATGTTATTGAATAAAGAACCTGTGCGCAAGAAATATTACCCATCAGTGTTTGTTTATTTGTATTTTTACACAGTCTTTAGGCTTTTTACTATGGTAACCCTGTAAAGCCTGATTCAATTCAAGTTTATTTGTATAGCGTTTTTTTACGTAAAATATCATTGCAAAGCAACTTTACAGAAATTTAAGTTTCTACAATATTTAGTAGTAGCTTATAAGTGGTGCCTGTCAGTTTATGTGCATATGATAGGAATTTTCCCGAAAAATGAATACAAGACATAGTCAACCAGACGATGAACACTATTAACAGCAATTATTATGTGATTGCATAGTAAGTAACAATATTTGTTAGTTCTGTATGTTGTTTCAGGGTTAGCGGGATTGACATAATTAAAAAATAAAATCGAATAAATATAAATATAATAATTGATGTAAAATCAAGTAAGCCTAATAAGTTATTGCTAAGTCATGGTATTGTTACATTTACTTAATGCAAACTTATTGAAGGTTTTACAGCATATAAGCAGATGTATCATAACCTGAAAACATTTAAATATATATATATATATATATATATATATATATATATATATATATATTAAAAAAAGAATGAACTCAATCAAAGGCATGTGGTAGATTGTGTACAATGTTTTTTTTTCAGCAATGTCTTGATCATGTTGATAGTTTAGAGGACTTATAAATGTATGTATCAAATATAATACAGTAGGCTCTATTGGGTTAAATTGAACATATTTTTGCATATTTATCTGTTTCAGTTCCATTGTAGCATTTAAAACAAGGTGCGATATGCACAAATCTGTTTGCTCCTACATACTGAGATACTGACATGAACTTTAATTCTTCCATGTCTTCTGTTTCCTCGTAGAGAATATGTAACAAACGTCAACATGACGTCCAGATTTAGTAAAACATATACTCGCAAGGGAGGAGAGGCCAGCTCCAAGTTTGATGAGGTGTTTTCTAATAAGAAAGCTACGCTTAGCACCAAATGGGGAGAGACCACCTATAAGGCACAGTTGGGGGTCAAACGGCCCTTGTTCAAGCCAGAGGTTCCCGAGCTGACTAAACGCCCCCGCTTTGAGGATGATGACAGCTCAGAGGACCCGTTTGGGTTTGATAGCGACGATGAGTCCAAAACTGTCACATCGAGAGATACTCCACAAACTGAGACGAGCACAGATGCAGCAGGATCTGAGAAGGAGCAGTTGAAGACCCAGGCAGAAAAGCCCAGTCAGAGTCCAGCGTTGACCGCCGTGTGTACTTCCACCTTGGGTAGCAGCCAGAACGTCAGCACCAGGGTGGTTGGTATGAATAGCCCAGGTGGGAAATTTAACAATCAACAAAGTTTGTTTGTGGAACACACTGTTCATGCAGAAACATGTTAATTACCCGAGACAGTTCACCAAAAATGAAAATTCTGTCTTTATTTACTCACCCTCATGCTGTTCCAAACCTGTATGGCTTTCACAGTCACTCTGTGACTCTCCACTCTGAAGGGCTTAATTAAACCTGTGCAAAGAATCATGAGAGTAAAGTGTCCACCAATTACACCCCTCGAAATTCTTAATTCTGAAGAGCCCTTTAAAGTGGCCAGTTTTAAGCACTTCAGTTTTGGAATGACTCCTTAATATGGCAGCCAGGATTGCTGCTTTCACAAAATGAAAGCAGTTTTGGCTTTAAGACTCTTGAAATGATAACTATCCATTGAAAGTCTGCAAATCGACAATTTTTAAAGCTTCATAAAAGATAGTATTCTATATGAATCAAGCGGTTTAATCCAAGTCTGCTTGAGAGAAATGATTTAAAAAAGATCAGAAAAGAGTCTCATGGATTTGAAATGACAGGAGGGTGAGTAAATTACAGAATTTGAATTTATGGGTAACCTTTCCCTTTAAAATTAGGTGTAAATATGTATAATTTAGTGTGTCGGTAAAATAAAAATCACATTATGGCTTAATCATTATCATCCAAGAAATGATGACATGACACATCTATTATTGTCCCTGTGCCATTGTTCTAATAAGCTCAAGTACTTGGGTTTTGTAGTAATTTAGGGTGTTTCATTAGTCTTACTACAGCCAGGATATTGAATATGACCTTGATCACTTCAGTCAGACACCTTATGATGTCTGAGTCATTATGATGACCTCACACCATTTTGCTACGGTGGGGTGAAGTCACTGTGTCTTTCTGGAGCAGGGTATACTGGATTAATCAATGCTGAGAATAGCAGTAGCTCTGCTGAAGTCTTCACTTTGTAGTCAAGGTGCTCGTGTAAGCACTAGCATGGACTATATAGGGCTCAGCAGGATATTTTCAAACCTATGCAGTTTGATACTTTCCCTCGGCTCTTAAGCATGGCTAATTACAACCATTAGAGGAGCAGTGAAACAAGGACTCAGGTTATGATAACCCTCTAAGGATCACAAAACTTCTAATAGTAATAATTGTATCTTCATCCGACTGTGGAAACATTTATTACAAGGTTTGAAGGAAATGCGCTCAACCCTTTGACGGTCCAAACATGTGTGACTTTATTTCTTCCGTGGAGCATAAAAGAAGATATTTTGAAGATTGCGCTGGTTGCTCCTTTCTGTGCAGTTGTAGCTATCAGGCTTCTAGAACAGGGGGCCCAAACTCAGTTTTAAAAGGTTAAAAGCATCATAAAATGGTCCATATTACCCCCTAATGGATTTATAAAAGTAGTGATTTCTGATTTGTGAACTAGTTCTTTTAGGTCTTAAATTTATCTTATGTTTTCAGTAGTTGATTGATCCAGTTTACAAACCACTGTAATGATTTAAAACACTTTATTAATTACACACCTTCAATTTCTTACTACCTTTTTTTTTGCTGTAGCTACAATATCTCCAGCCTCATCACATGTCACTGGCTCTGTAGGAGCCTGGAGCAGATCCAGTGTCACAGTAAGTAAACCAGTCTCCCAGATCTCCAGCTTAAAAACCCACAGCAGAAACATCTGCGATGAGTGGGACCCTTTCGGGGAGGACTCTCCTCCAGGGGCCGGCGAGGGGAGTTCTACCCAGGCTGGAAACTCTTCTGATGGCCTCAAAAGCTCTGAACAGTGCCCCGCTGAACCTGAACCTCCAGTGGAGCCTGTTGACTTTGAGCAGCTTCCGCTTCTTAAACCATCCAGCGACAGAGTGTACCGACGGCCACGGTATAAAGGGACGGATAGTTCTGGAGCCAGCGACGTGCCGGTTCCTGCTGTGACTTCAACACCAGCCTGTGCGCTGGTTAAGAGCACCGCTGCAGGGGTCGCTGGGACTTCTGAAGTCAAGCCTGCAGGTCGGGGCCGGGTGAGGGACTACACGGTCCTTCACCCATCCTGTGTGTCTGTGTGTAACGTGACCATCCAGGACTCGATGGAAAGGAGTGTGGATGATCTTGTCAGCCCAGTACAAGCTGACATCGGAGAGGCGGGAACTTTCAGGAGGAAAACAGATGCCCAACCTTCCAAGCCTACTAGGTATAATATAAACCTACTCTCTTGATTATCCTAATTTTTTTAATTTGCTCAATTAGAAGACTAGCATGTTGTCACCTGGATTTCCCTTTTCATATTCCCTTTATAATTTTTTTTTTAGGTTCAGAACCACTCAGAGTAAAAGTAAAAAAGAGACAAAACTGGAGTTTTTCGGCTTTGAGGAGAATGAGGCCCAGGACACAGATGGAGACGCCATTGCATCCGGCAGCACCAGCTACAAGATCAAATACTTTGGTTTTGACGATCTGAGTGAGAGCGATAGTGAGGATGAGGACGACGTGGCAGCTAAGGAGAGGAAGAAGAATAAGAAATCAGTGACGGAAGCTTTGGCAGCCAGCGTGGGCAGTCCCCAGATCGACGACTCGCAGGAGAGTCAACAGAGTCAAAGCAGCCTAAGCACAGGTACTCACAAGCACACATCTTCACCAATGCATGGTTTCATCATTTCATTAGAGCTTGATGGGAAATTTAAACTATAATTATGGATAACGATTATTTGTAGCGCTATCTCTGAATACATAATGTCCCTTTTTTGTTTTTTTAAATTTGTTGTCAGATTCTCAGGAGTCGCTGGATGAGACAGGTGCTACAGACTCACAGAAGGAACGACATGGAAAGCAAAGCGACAAGTCAAAGGACATCGGACGCAAGATCTTCAGCGGGCCAAAAAAAGTATAGCTAAAAAAGCTTAAGTAGAAACAGAGTAACTTTATTAAAAAGTTACATTTGAATTTTTAACATAACAAAGTTGTGGTTTTGTTTTGTTGTGTTTAACACAGTCCCCTGCTAAAGCCGTATATAACGCGCGTCACTGGAATCAACCCGAGCCGGAGGAAGTGCCTCCTCCTGCTTCCTCTCGTACTGTGGCTGTACCTGTTAGTAAAGCACTCGATTCACAATCGCTGAATTTTATACACTAAAATTTCCTCTGCCTTTGCAAACCATAATGCTGTTGTTGTTGTTTTTCTTGCAGAAGGCTAGTGTGTCCAGCAGCAGCAAAGACACAAACTCCCATAAAGACGATGGTGTGTTTAAAGCCCCGCCACCTCCTCCTAAAGTCATCAAGTCTGTCACTATCCCCACTGAGCCATACCAGGACATCGTCACTGCACTCAAATGCAGGAAGGAGCACAAGGAGGTGAGCACTGCATTCTGGGAAATAATGTTAATGATTATTTTTACAATTTGTGTCCACTTATGTGTCCGTGTTATTTTAGTATTATTTATGTACTATTATAGTAGAAGTTTTAGATTTTTTTATTTGTTTTATTCATTTTGTCTGCTTTTAGTTATATTTCTAGTCAAAATCACGATTCCATGATTTCTAAAAAAAAAAATTGTGGCAAAACTTTAAATTCTAATTCATCAATAAAATCAGAAAAATCGCCCTGCCCTACACTGACTGAAGGACTTGTTTGTTTCTTGCCCTGTGTTTGTGTGTGTGTAGTTGTACACCGTGGTCCAACATGTGAAGCACTTTAATGATGTAGTGGAGTTTGGGGAGAATCAGGAGTTCACTGATGACTTTGAGTATCTGGAGACGGGCCTGAAGAGCACACAACCCCTCAACACACGCTGCCTTAGGTGAGACAAACGCTGAATGGAATATTCTGGGTAATTTTCAACCTCAAGCTTATGTATCACAGCTGCGATTTGCTGTGAACTATTACAGATGATCAATATTAAAATATGAATATTCATATAAATTTTACATTTATTTCCTTTTTATTAAACAATGGTATACAGAACAAATTGTAGCTCTGTCTTTAAATCAGTTAAATTGTACAGTATTTATGTTGTATTTTATTTCAGCTTTTCACATTTATATTGTTTTAGTAAACCGAAATAACACTGATGCACATTGGATTCCCCATATATGCATTTTTACCAACAAATACACATTTATATCATAAACTACCAGGGCTCAAAACTGTGACAAAAATTGTTGCATTTGTGACCATAAATATTAAATTGCAAGTTAAGTTTTTGTATTTGCATGTTATAACTTAAAAATGTGCATGTAATGGCTTTTTCCTGATTGTTTAGCAATTTTTGTTTCGTTATGTTCGCGTATTAAACTGAGATGGCGCACATCAAAGTTTTAGTGGAAAAAAAGAGTTTCAAACAGTCCTTATCTCTGCCGCGCAGCAGCGCTGACACACTCCTGATAAACACAGCTCAACTGTACAGCACGAGAGAGATCGAAATGATGAAGATTGAAGAGAAAGTGCAGAAAAACAGTGTTTATTTCGTGCACAACTTAAACAAACTACAACCGGTAAAGCTGTCAGCTGTGTGGATATTGGCAATATTGTTAACAATTCTCATTTATAATCATTACTAATATGGCTTGTTATTAACAAGATCTTAGGTCTATGCTGTGTTATGCTAATGCGTAAACTTCATTATTTGAAGCGCACTTGCCATCCAGTAATCGCAAAAAGCTTTAATTTATAATAAATAAAGTATCAGCTTTACAATTATTCCCAATTCATAACAGAATTCGAACAATAAATACAGTTTTGGCTCTCTTTAAGTATGAGTTAGTGCCTCAGTTCAAGGAGCACATGAACCTACAGGATCATACTTTTCTCTTTACTAGTAAAGTACATAATGAACATGAATTAACATCAAAAGGTAGGCTATTTTATAAGCGAGCCTACAGTACAACAGTTTCAAACTGCGGAAAATGTGTAAAGATTGTAAACATTGCAATGTAATACACATCCACATCAGTAACCATTCGGTTTCCATAAGCTCATCAGTCAGCTACAATAAATATAAAGAGGAGCATTTTGCTATATTTATTTCTAAGTATGCCATTTGCTGTACAATCGCGATTTCAAAATAAAAGTTCATAGCCTCGCTCTGAGTTTGCAGGTGGGCAAATATTAAAATTAAATGGATTTAAACGTCCTTGAATCAGCTATAAAGTGAAGAATGACTAGGCCATGGGTGCCCTCTGCAGGTATTTGTTATAATACATAATAAGCTTAAATTTGCTATGTTCATATTTTGTGTATGCATATTACATAATGTAGGCCTATTTTATCAGGATTGTTCAGTAAAACCATGTAATTACTTGGTTTTGATACTTTTTTTAACCATTAGTTAAACCACACACCCGAGTGTTGATAAGTGGGGATAAAGCTCACAATTTCTCAAGAGTATGATACAGCTTTCATTTTTCAGGTCAGTCATATATTCCTGAAAAAGAAAATCAGTTTAAATAAGGAAACTTTGCCATAATATCCTTTCAAATTTTAAAGTTGCCACAGTCAGTGGTTTATTAGAATTTGAAAGATAATAACAATATTGTTTGATAAGTGAGATCTCTGATTTTACTTTTTGAAAACTGAAAATTCAAGAAAATTCAAGAACAGATATATAAACACATGACAGTATGATTGAAATAATAAAATAAATAAAACCCTTTTATTCTGTAGCACCTTGAAAAAAATCATTTGGCACCCAAGTTTTATCGTATAGGAGTCTATGGCTCCTAACTTGATATTTTGTTTGGAGCCCTGAACCACTGATCCTTTTTTCCTCCTTCAGTATAATCACTCTGGCCACACGCTGTGCCATGCCGAGCTTCCGCATGCACCTGAGGGCCAGAGGGAAGGTGGCCCAGGTCTTTAAGATGCTCAGTGATGCCCAACAGCACCCGGTGAGTGTCTCATCATCAAGCACCCAAACATAAACAAAGACTTTCTTTAATTTACCAACAAACCTGTATAACCAAGCATCATTCCAAACTGTCACAGCTCTATCATTATGAATGAACGCAGCTACAGTGCTGTTTGTTTACTTCATTAGAACACATTAATTGGAGATGTAATCATCTCTGCCGGCAGACAAGGGAGAAACGCAAACAGACGCTGAGACGTCACTCTGTGAATCTCATTTGTTCAGTTTACACCGTAGGAGCATGAATGTTTGCCTTGACACTTCCAGCCTGACTTTAATTTATTTGTGTATTGAAGGATGTTCAGTTAAAATGTATTAAATCCCTTTAATGAGTCAAGACAGATGTTTAGAATAAAGCCACTAGAGTCACTTAAGGCCATGTCTTGCAGTTATGGGATGTTTTTATGATGCAAAGTGACTGTGTTTAGTGTTGTGTTGTTTTTAAAGTTTTAGTTCATCTTTTGATGCAATCTTTAACCTAAAAGTGGTGAGATGTCTCACTGTTCCTCTGGATCTGGCAGAACCTGGCACTCTGCACAGCGTCTCTGATGTACATCCTGAGCCGAGACCGGCTAAATATGGATCTGGACCGGTCCTGTCTGGAGCTGATGATCAGGCTACTGGAACTAGAGCAGGATGACGTCTCCGTAGCAGACCAGTTAACCGCTAAAGAGATGAGCCGAGTCAAAGAGAAGATCCGCAAACTCTGCGAAACAGTCCACAACAAGCATCTGGACCTAGAAAACATCACAGTGAGTGACTGCTGTTTCTCACACCTTTGATGTCAGAACCGACACGGAAAACCAATGCATGTTTTAGATAGAAGAAGTGTTCTTCCATTCACCTTGGCTTTGTTCAGACAGGCTGCAAAAATCTGTCTTTGTTTAGTTGTTTGTGGACTGAAAAGTGAAAAAAGCATAAAAAATCAAATGCAGTCTTTGATGCATGGCATTTTCATTTTCGACAAATTTCCAGTGCATATTTCATTCACTACCTATCAAAAATCAAGAGGTCTCTAAGATAAAAAACAAAAGTAATATTGTTACAATTTTAAATAGTTTTTACAGTGTAATATCATGTTTTCTATTTAAATATATATAGAGATCTAATTTTTTCCTTTGATGGCAAATCTGAATTTGAAGTCATCAGTGTCACTTGATACAGCAAAAATCTTTCTAATATGCTGATTTGGTGCTAAAGAAACATTTCATTTAATTTTGTGGAAACTGGAAAACATTGTATTCTTTAATGAGTAGAAAGTTCACAGATCGCATTAATTGGAATAGAACAGTTATACAGTTTTGTACAATTATGCTTTTACTGTCACTTTTTAGTTAAATGTAATGCATCCTTGTTGAATTGCTGAGAGAATGCAATTTTTCACATTTTTCATTTCAGGCGGGTCACTTAGCGATGGAGACATTACTGTCTCTGACATCGAAGCGAGCCGGAGACTGGTTTAAAGAAGAGCTGCGCTTGCTCGGGGGACTGGACCACATCATAGATAAAGGTACCCTAATTGAGCCACTCATTTTTCATGATTCTTTTTTTAAGAAAAATGGCTTGAAATCTTGTTTTTGCCCTCAGTGAAAGAGTGTGTGGAGAACTTGAGTAAAGAAGAAGACAAAGAGAGTCTGGTGGCATCGCTCTGGGGAGCAGAGCGCTGTTTACGAGTTCTGGAGAGTGTAAGTGTGTAACAATAACAATTTTAATTGATTTCCTTTACAGAGAGACCTGTGATACTTAAATAACCTGCAGTAATTAATAACACGGACTTTATTGTCTTAATTTGAAGTGTACTGATTGCTGCAGGCCTCCACTGCGCTTCTGAACTGTCGAGCTGATCAGTTTTGAGAAATACCACCAAACGGAATTCAATTTGAATAAATGCATTTATAAGCTAATTAGCAGCTTTGAAAATGTTGACTGCAAGTTAATGCGCTACCTTTGACATCCCTCGAGGAAAAAGCATGTTATTTTATGTATAATTAATTTAAAACCTAATTCCAGGTTTCAGTCCATAACCCTGAGAACCAGGCTTATCTGATCGCCTACAAGGAGTCCCAGCTCATAGTGTCCTCGGCAAGGTGTGTGATGATTCAGAAAGTTCTGAGTTGCCTTGCGCGACAGGACATTTGTCATTCTGGGGTTGTGTTTTGTGTGTGTAGGGCCCTGCAGCATTGTGAGCAGATGATACAGCGTTACAGCCGAGAGGTCTCTTCATCAAGCTCCGCCCTCCCGCAGAGTAGTCATAGCAACGTGGGCAAGGCCGTGGAGGATTGTATGAGAGCTGTTATCGGAGTTCTGCTCAACCTCACACATGATAATGGTTAGACACTGCATGTGACGGAGAGAATTTATACAGTGCTCACCAAAAACTGCATTTATAAAAGCAGAATGCAGAATAACTGCACATTTCTTTTGCTGTGACTTCTCAGAGTGGGGCAGCACTAAAACAGGGGAGCAGGATGGCCTCATACAGACAGCACTGGACTGTGTTCTGAAGGTCCCACGTTATTTGCCTCAGGAGCAGAGATTCGATATCCGCGTCCTGGTGAGAAACTCATGACACTAATAACACAGCCCTGTGTCTTTATGATGCGGAGTTCAGAAATATCAATAAGAACATTTTAAAGAAGTTTCTTGTGCTGCTCAAGGATGCATTTATTTGATCAAATACATTTATTTGATACAGAAAAAACTTTAATTTTTTTGAAACATTATGGCAATTTAGATTTCCTATTTTAATATATACTAAAACATAATTTGTTCCTGTGAAACAAAGCTGAATTTTCAGTATCATTACTCCAGCCTTCATTATCCAGTGTCATGTGATCTTTCAGAAATAATTCTAATATGCTGATTTATAATCAATGATGGAAACAGTTGTGCTGCTTAATATTTTTGGGACCTGTGATACTTTTTTCAGGATTCTTTGATAAATAAATTGTTAAAAAGAATAGTGTTTATTCAAAATGTACATTTTGTGTTACAATACACACTACTATTCAAAAATGTGTTTTAATTTTTTAAAGAAAGACCTTTGTTCGGTGAGGATGTGTTAAATGGATAAAAGTGAGAGTACAGACAAAGGAAAACATTTTTAGAAAATATTTCTATTTATAGCAAATGCTGTTCTTAACTTTTTTATTCTTCAAAGAAATAAGTATCACAAGTTCAAAAACAAAAAAACATCTTTAACACCATAATAATAACAGATAATAAATCGGCATATTACCGTAGAATGATTTCTGAAAGATCATGTGACTCTGAAGGCCGGAGTAATGGCTGATGAAAATTCAGCACTACGTCACAGGAAGTATATTAAAATAGGAAACCAAGATTAGAAATTGCAATAATATTTCCCAATATTACTGTTTTTTTTTCTGTATTTTTGATCAAATAAACACAAGCCTTGAAGAGTGTAAGAGTCTCCATTTAACTGTACACACACACACACATACACGCAACCACAACAAAACTTACAATCTCCAAAGGAGTGTTTCAAATACTCCCATTTAATATCAAAGGAATTTACATGAACCAAAATTTTTTTGGAACCAGTTTCTTTGAAACCAGTTTGTTTGTGAAAAAATACCCAGAGATGTAGCCAAAAAACCCCATCTGGGTCATGTTTTCAGTTTCTTCTGTCACTGGTTGTAAATCTAACCTTTAAATCAGGATTAGGCATGAAATCATAATCTCTTCAGAATCACTCATACATGTAATAATTGGCTGAGAATTAATGAAAACAAATGGTGTGACAAAAATCAGAGGTCACACCGGTTTACTGGGCATGCGCACATCAATATTGCGTCCTTTTTCTCATGCTACACAACGATATTTAATGTATTTGCATTATTGTAAGACTTAGGGAAGGTGTAGACATTAATAAAACACAATCTCATAGGTAGAAAAAAAGATTTATTGCTGGTTTCCTGTAGCTGCATCTTTTCTGGCTTTAACCATGAATATAACACAGTATTAATGAATTTGCTTTACTGTAAGGGTATGTTTAGGGTTGTGGTAGGTGTAGACATTAATAATCCGTGATTTTACTGGTAGCATTTTTCGTTGTCAAATTGTTGTCCAAGTCTGGAAGATTTTGATGCTAGAGAGAGTGTGGTCAACTGGTTTAGCCAAGGCCAAAGATTAAGAAGGCCAAACTACAGGAGCTGGCCATCCAAGGGGCATGTGACTGCAATGGAGGATAGTCCATAAGACACTGAACCATGAGATGTTCAGTTTGAAGAGCTTAAAACACTTAATAGATTGTCTTTTATTTTTAATTTATCTTGAGATATTTTAAGTTTAAATTTCAGCTCAGTGAAGCACTTCAAGCACCAACACTTTTCAGTTAGTTACCTTTCTTGTAGAATTGTGCTTCAAATAAAGAACTTTATGTTGACCAGATTGTTAGTTAATCATTTAGACTACAAGTCAATATTGCCTATATGGACAGCTATTTAAAAAAAGAAGAAAAAAAAATGTGACCTTGTAAAACTGCTGTTAAATGCGATGTGGTTGAAAATTTGGTGCACCTAAGAAAAAAAAGTGTAACCATTGCAAAAAGTTAGTCTAGAGCCCTGGTTAATAAAACCTAACATACATTTTTTTTTAGCAAGATTATAATGTAGTAACATAAAGGCTTAAATACATTTAACAACATTTTATTATTATTATTATTATTAAATGCTACAACTGAATGCCTGTACCAGTAAAACCAATTCTTGTAACATGCATGGGTCCTTCATGTGGGTATCACGTTTTGTCCATCAACTTAAAAAAAAAAAAAAGCATGCGTTCAAGAGCGTGCCTGGGTACATGTGAACCAACATGACTCAGCCACTCTCATTTCCCTTAGAAAACAGATGCTGTGTTAATTGAGTTAATCGTTTTAATGTTAAACGGCAAATATTATTCATAGAAATTAACATGTTATTTCCCCCAGCCCTTTTATGAGTAGGAAGATATGATTAAATTAAAACAGTGGGATGTAGTCTTTAGTTATTTCTCAATTAAACAAACATTGCATCAAGTACTAAAAGAACTATTCAAGTTAACAGGTTTATAATATAAAATTTGCATTAATTTAAAGTCGAATAAAAGGAAAACAAATGTCAAACAAATTAAATGAAAACACAAATCCAAATAAATGAAACCGTGCTTGAAGTTTGTCAGGTTTGCAGATGTCTAATAGCGAGTAAATAAAGACACTTCATTTAGCTTTTTAGAGTTTGTACTCTCTACTTCTGGCTTGTTCTATTATTTTCTTTAGTTTCTAGACTTGGTTTTGAAGTGCCGGTGTTTTTGGACTCAGAACGTGTGCCGTGACTTGTGTTTGTGAGCGTGACTGGGTTTTATCTGTGCACAGGGTCTGGGTCTGCTGATAAATCTGGCGGAGTACAGTGCCAGAAACAGACACTGTCTTGTGGAGATGGAGGTGGACTTAAGCTACTTGATGGAGATGGAGGTAGATGTGAAGACCGAAGGAGTGGAGGAGAGTAAGATGGATAAACAAAAAGAGGATAAAAGAGAGGGCGAGAAGGGACCCATGACAGCAAAGTCGTCAAACGCGCTGGCCGCTCTGGTTCAGGTGACCGTAGTCAAGATGGTTTCAAATGGCCCTTCAAGTGTTTATACTTGAATCTGATTGATATTGGCCAACTAAACCAAGTGTTTCTGTTCGTCTGTGTAGCTCTTTCTTGAACGGGAGCGAGCAGCAGTGCTAGCTGAGGCACAGACCGATGACCTCATAAGTGAGGCGCCCAAATCTCAGGCAGACCAGAGTGGAGAGTGGAAGGAAACATCTGGAGAGATCCAGTGGGTCGCCTCAGAAACCAACGAAACCAACGAAACAAATGACAAGAAAGAAGAGGAGGAAGAGGAGCTCGACCTCAATAAAGGTGCAAATTATTCACGGATATGGCTCAAATAAACACTTGTTTGGATTCGACTTGAGATGGTTTTGGCTTAAAAATATTTCCTGATGTGTATTTTGCATCAGGTTTACATTTTTTTTTATGCAAAAAAAGTTATTATTATTATTTTTTTCTTTCATATTTTTATACCCATGTTGTGTGTTATAATTCACTTAATTTATGTTTGGGGCAAGCATTTCTTATGAACATCTTGTCTTTGTTTTTCAGCCCTGCAGCATGCTGGGAAACACATGGAGGACAGCATTGTGGCTTCATATTCCGCTCTTTTGCTTGGGTGTTTATGTCAGGAGAGTCCGGTGAGCATCACTTCTGTCCTTTAGTTGCCCCAGAGAGCAGCTAGTTGAGTAATTGGTTAGTTTTGAACCACAGCAACTATTTAGTTTTGTATAATTTGTGACTTTAGAGCCCTTTGAAGTTACGTCAATGCACATACAAATATACAAGTATTTGCTAGATGTAACTTAGGCTGTGTGGATGGGTCTCTGTGAGTTTTTGCACACTGCAATTGCGATTTGCTATTTTTCCGCATTTTCTCTGCAAACTGCTCAAGCTCAGTCAGGTTGCATGATCCTGAGTGGAGCCTTTTTTCAGGTCTACTCACAAATTCTCAGTCAAAGTCTGGCATGGCTGCTTCAGGGTATTAATGTTGTTTTTAAGCCATTCCTCTAGCTTTGGCTTTATGCCTGGGTTTATTTTCTTGCTGGGAAGTAAATCTTCTCCCATCTTGCAAGTTTTCCTTCAGAATTTCCCTCTTTTGCTGCATTCATTGCTCCCTCATATGTCTTCTTGTGTCTGACGCAGAGAAGCATCTCTTTGGCATGATGCTGTCACCACCATGAACCGCAGTGAGGATGGTGTGTTTCTGATGCTGCTCAGTGTGTAGCTTGCACACATTATGTTAAATCTGTTGGCCAAAAACTTGATTTTGATTTCATCAGACTGCAGAACCTTCTCCAGCTGGATTCAGAGGCGCCCACATGCTTTCTGGAAAACTCTAGCTGAGATGTCTTATGACATTTTTAACAGTTTCTTTCTCTGTACCTCTTTCCCACGAAGCTGTTAGTGCTCAAGACCCTGGGTAACAGTTTTGCACGGTCCCTCACATCTTTTCTACTGAAGCTTGTAGCTCCCTCAGGGTCGTCATGAGTAGATTTACAGCTGTGCCAATACTTTTTCTATTTCTTACCTGATCTATCAGTACTCCCAGGGTTATTCAATGATTTGGAAATTTTCTTGTATCCATCCCCTGCCTTTTGCTTTTCAATTACCTTTTCACGGAGTGGCTTGGAGTGCTCTTTTTATCTTCATGGGCTATGTTCTGCCACAATAATGGAGAAGAAGGTTCACCTGAAGTTGAACCTTTCAGAGAGAGGTGTTTTTATACTATCAGCTGAAACCCTGAGAATACACACACGATCATACCACTGATATTGTAGGTTTATCATTAAAGGTCATAGATGCATTTTATTTTATTGTTTTAAAATTAGATTTTGTCACTTGGTTCTAAAAGATTTATTTTGAATTTTGACTTTTGTTTTCTGTTGCTCCATAACAACAACAACTACAAAAAAAATAATAATTCTGTTGTTAAACTAAATGTCCAAGGATGTATCAGCAAAGTGTAAGAAAAAAGAAAAGAAAATCACGCTAATCTTTGGGTTCATTCATTCGTGTGTATTGAAATAAATGAATGCTTTTATTCAGCAAAGATACTCAAATGATTAAAAGTGACAGTGAAGACATAAAATTAATTATTTTGAACTTTCTGCTTATCAAAGAAATCTGAAAAAAATCCTGAAAAATAAAATAATAAAATTGCTGTTTCCATAAAACTATTAAGCAGAACAACTGTTTTTCAACATGGATAAAATAAATGTTTCTTGAGCACCAAAGCAGGATATTAATAATTATTTCTGAAGGATTGTGTGACTGGATAAATACTGGAGTAATGGCTGCTAAAGATTCGGCTTTTTGCCATCACCGGATTAAACTACATTTCGTTTTTTAAAATTGTAATAATATTTCACCTAATCGCAGTTTTCATCAAATAAATGCAGCGTTGGTAAGAATAAGAGACTTCTTTCAAAATATATATATTAAAACAAAAATCCTACTGCCCCTCAGCTTTTGGATGTATAATAATTGATGAATTCTCCAAAGAATTAATAAAAGATGTAGCTTTTTTATTACTATTTTATTAATATATTGAAATAAATGTAATAATTTAAATTGAAATGTAAATATATCCTTTCTCTCTCTTTCTCAGATGAATGTGAAAACCGTACGGGAAAACCTTCCTAAGGGAGATTTCTCTATTATGGCTGAAATGCTAAAGAAATTTCTTAATTTCATGAACCTGACGGTAAGTACAATTAATGATATCCAACACTTTGCAACTTGCATTTAGAAATGGCAGGTGTCACATTATTTTACTAACCAATGGAAATGACAGCAAAAATGAAGTGGTAGAATAGAATTAACTGTAATGCAAATTGTGTAATGCATATTAATATTAAAGGCGTCTAAATGGTTTCCGTGGTCCAATCAGAGTAGATCTTGGCTGTATTTGCACCTGTCTTTTAATGTGTTATCAAATTGTTTTCTTGTCACCATGCACACAGTGTAATGCCACTGATGTTGTAAAACGTGTCTCTGTGCTTTCGTGTCTGGCCGATGACATTTAAATCAGTTTTTAACTCCTCTCTTCTTTCCTGTCGTCAGTGTTCTGTTGGAACTACAGGACAGAAATCTATCTCACGGGTGATTGATTTTTTGGAGCACTGTTAGCAGAGGTGTCACAGTTCCCCCTCTTCCGTGGGATAAATCTGGACCTGGCAACGTGCCTTAGGCCCTTCAGGACAAGAGGCAGCCGATCCGGTGGCAAAGGTGGTTAAACGTCGCTACGGTCACGTCACCAGAGTGGCTCGCTGCAGAGACTTTCATGTTTTTTAGTTTTTTCCTCTCACTTTCTTTTCGCTTGTTTTAAAATTGTGTTTTAAAATGCTGTCTCTTTCTCTCATGCTCACACACGTACACACACACTCAGTTGTGTGTTTGCATACTATTTGGTTATTGAAGCACTGATCCTCATGTAAAACAAAAACTAAGCTGTTTTTAAAACAAAAGAATGATTTTAAGCTAGTTGTCCTTGTTAGCAGTATAAAGATTTAGCCTAAACCTAGTAACTTATTGATATTTCAAACACTGAGGGCTGAGGCTTTGTTCAGACTCGAGATGCAAATCCGCTTTGCTTTTCTGACTGTTTACACACGATGTTTGTTCAAACAGTGCAGTCGGTATCTGTAATATTTACATTAGTAAAGATGATCCCGAGAGACTTTCTTACACAGTTGTAGAAACTGGAAACTTCACCACTGCTCAAGACACAAGCATTAAGAGGCATTTTTCGCATTTATGCAGTGTTTTTAAAAGAAGTCTCTTATGCTCACCAAGGCTGCTTTTATTTTACAGTGAAAACAGTAATATTATGAAATATTGTTACAATTTAAAATAAGTGTTTTCTATTTTAAGACATTTTAAAAATGAGTCTATTCCTGTGATGGTAAAACTGAATTTTCAGCAGTCATTACTTTAGTGAGTGTTTTTAACTGAATGCATCCTTACTGAATAAAAGTCTTCTTTTGTTTGAAAAAAGAACTGTTACTGGTCCCAAACATTTGAACAGCGGAACACATGCTGTGTGCCAAATGACAAAACCTTTTGATTAGATCCGAGTAGATGAGTCAAAAAAAAAAAAAAAAAAATTATATTTTGCTGCCAGTCTGAAGAAAGCCTGAGATGCCTAACGAACCAAAGACCTTGCAACTATGAAAACAAACAAGCATTCGTCAAATTAAGGTGAATTTTCCTTGTGGTTTTTAAGAACAGTGGAATCCTGTAGTCCTACTTAAAGAGTGATTTATAATTATGAGATGATTTATGATCAATCATAGTTTCTTTCACATATACTGAAACCAAGTTATTATGTTTGATTTCTTTAAATTTACACACTAAGCTAAAAAAAGTTTTGATGATTTTCTCTGTATACCTAGGGAAGAATTGTAGGGGTTTCTGGCTTAGTTTCATTGCTTCTTTGATCTTCATTTGTTCTTTGATAGTTTAAATTTTTCTTTGTTTAAAGATTCACCATATTGATAAAAGAAAAAAAAAATAGATTTATTTTCATTTTCAATGTTTCATTTTTAAATGTTTCGTTTTGTAGACTGTGCTGTGTTGAGCTCCATTTTAATGTAAAAAAAAAAAAAAGACAACGCTTGAAAATAGTTTTAAAATGTTTTAGTGGGTTCATGAGTGACTCCCATCAAAATGCTCATCCTCTGTTAATTTAATATTACTCTAAATATAATGTAACAATTGAAATTTGTTTTATAATTTTATGAATAGTTTTTTTTAATCTTTCAACGTGATTTAGGAAAATGCATTTTCTTAATTGTTTAAAACATTTTCATCCCGTGTATGTCTGCAGAACAGCTGGAAGCTGCTGAAAGTTCTTAAAAAAACACGAAGCAAAAGTGTCCTCTATTCCTTTCAGATCGTTGCTGAAGCAGAGCCATATGGAGTAAAGCTTGTTCTGTTTTGTAAAACTGAAGCAAGTTTTGCGCTAAGTTAATTTACAGATCTGAATTCTGATTGTACATTTTTCTGTACATATTTGATGTTAGACTGCTACAATACTTTAACCAAATGTTCTTTATTTTATACCCCCCCCCCCATTACATTATTTTAGATAAAGTTAAAGTACAATTACAAGAAATATATAAATATTATATATATGTATTAAAGGAAACAATTTGTACCATTTTCCAGGATGTTGTCTTTGGTTACGATGTAAATAATCTGACCTTGAATAAATAAATACTTGCTAATTTCATTTTATAACGTCCTCTGTGTGATTCTAACAACCTACGTGCTTGAAAGTTGTTAGTTGTTACATTTTAAATCAAAATGTAACTTTGTCAATATTTGTTGTCTTTCAGTAGTATAGATTTGTCCAATCAAATGCTCTCTAGAATATGAATACCACCTGCAACCTTCAAGACCTATGTAATAATATTTTATTTTAGTTATAGAAACACATTTATGTGTTTGTGTGTGTGTGTGTGTCTCTCCCTCTCTCTCTTTAAAGGGATTTTTTTTTTTTTTGTTATTTCCTGCATGCCAACATTTCTTTTTTCTTAAAAAAATAATTTAGAAAGTACCATGCTGGGACTGTATCCATGGCAACAGCGAAAACTCACCAAAAATAAAATTCATTCACAATTGAAAAGCTAAACCTACACACTACACTTCCCATGATTTTACCCAAAAGGTTGAGAAGCGATCTCACCTGACAGAAGGTCATATCTTGTGATATCTGCAAGAATTTTGTGCTGAATGTGCTCAAGGTCTATGTATAATATGTGCCCTAAGCCTCTACATATATATATCGTGACAGCTCGACTTGACGCCAGTATTTTATTGACACCTTTTTTAAAAACGTTTGAATATTTTTGTCCTAAAGCACATCTGTGTAAAACAGATTTTCTCTGCTTCTGTCACGAAGCATGTTTGCCAAACAACAGTCTGTTTCACCTTGTGACATTCTCAGTTTTCTGTCATTTTATGTTTCGACAGTATCCACAGCTGGTTTCCAGAAGAGGGCACTACGGCTCAGGTTCCTGTCCTTCCAGATTATTATTCTTATTTTTTACTTTGCTAAACTGCTGATGGCTGATATACTCACCACCATAACTTTTTCAATCACGCTATCCTGCTGACTACAATAGCATCTGTGATTTATGCTATTCCACCTCTTCAGATGGGTTTTACGTGGAACAAACCCCATAAAAGTAGTTTGCTTAAGGAGTTAGATCCCCCCAAATCCAGACATTTGTTGGTGCTAAAAATCAAGAGCTGTCTCCAGCAGACAGTACTGAGGAGTTCAGGGCTCCTGAACCTGATGTACATCTTCTGAAAGCATTTAATTCTGACAGAACTCTCCCCATGCGCTCAAGAATCTCTTCTTTTCTTTCTACATCACTGTGCAGAACAGAGAGGTCGAGGTTACAGCGTGACACTCAGCAGCAGGACCACTGTGGATCAGATATTGTGCTGCAAGGCCAGAGGCTTGTTCTGCCCTGGTTCTCACTGGAGGGTCACTTACTCTGGGGTTCAACAGGATAAATTCTCCCAGGCGCTGTTTGTTCTCTCCGTGAATTTCAACAGGTTTGCAGGGAGTAGCTCCTGCAATTTTTGTGTCATAACGATGACTCGTGTGGATTGTCAGAGCTCTGTCAGGCACATATTCTTTTGAAATCATATTATGTAGGTAAAATGGGGCCAGATAAGGCACAGTTCTGAGATCCAATATCCAGTCGCTGTTGACTGTTCCAGTAGGCCTACTTGACATTCAACAAAAAGTTGCTCATTGATGCCATTTACTTAAGGAAGGGTTTACACTAGTCAGCCGATCATTATCGCAAAACCAATTAGACCGGGTGATCAGCACATCAACGTTGTAGTATCTTAAATTTAAGGCAAAGAACAATAGTACCCTACTTCATGACATACACAAAGTTGGCATTTTAATATTTAAGTTCTCTAAAGTCATTTCACTACAATGTTGAGCTAATTACTCTGCAGCCATATACATGAGACATTAAAGGAATAATTCAGCCAAAAATGAAAATGTACTTAACCGTCAATCCATCCAAGATGTAGATGCGTCTGTTCTTCATCACAATAATCCAGAAAGTATAGGCCTAATCCACAGGACTCCAGATTATCATGAAGTTGTGTTTAATAAATAAATCCAAAATCCATCATAAAGCTTCCCCCAGTGAATAAGTCCATGTTCTGTTGTCCTCTTACATCAAAATCATATATGTTTAGAACTTTTTTGGATTGTTTTAATAGTTTTATAGTAAGAGAATCCTTAACAACCATTATAGCACAAATGTAAATTAAAATAAAATAAACAATGTGTTTAAATCTCATAATATGCATAAGTATTTTAACTGTGACCTAAGCATCCCTTAAATGTCTTTGTTTTTCTCATGTGATTCAACAATAGCGATGACTAAATAAGTGGCCCTGCTGCTATAATATCCTGCATCAACAGATGTAATACTGTTTAATGAAATCACTGTTTTGTGTGTTTGTATTTGAGATTTACTTTCTGAAAGTTACATATCTTAAAGCCTCACTTAGCTGGGATTTGATCTGATGTAACATTTATGAATTCCAAAATCCTTAAAAGAGATGAATATGGACAAAAATGTTGCCAGAGCGATGAGACATCAAAATAAAACCCATTAAAAACATGATATAAACCTAATTTCTAGTTGTGTCCTCTTTTGGAAGGACAAACAAAATCGTTTAGCTTTCTCAACGAAACAGCATCACACACCACAGCCTTGAGTGAGCAGAGGCCGGCAGCCTTGAGAATGGCCCGGCTGGCGGATTCTACGAATGAGTGTCCATTGGGATTACGGCACCCACATGTGACGACCTTGGGCTGGACTCCGCTTCGTCCACTGTGAAAGCTGATCCGGTGATCCACAGTGCAAAGTGCAGTGGTTTTGCATTATTAGTGGTCATTATTGGTTTCAAACTCTAACCCCACTCTAAATTCAAGTTAAGTTGTGTTTCACTAGTGGCTGTCTGATGCCTGTTGAATAAGTGGAAATGAAATGAAACCGTGCAGCAAATTGAAACCTTTAAGCGCTGATTAACACTGATCCATGGGCAGATATTTTATTTTTATGTAATAATTAGAGTTTACATTGAAATGAGGAAAGCAGGTCTTGCATCAGCGATGGGAGTAGAATCATATTAATTGCCCAGTCTTTTCTGTGCGTGTCTAATGAAGACTACAGAGCCTCCCCAAGGACAGCAGAGGGAATGAAACATGAGTGCAGCTCCTTAACAGGTGAAGCTTGCGTATTTATGCGTGTGTGTGTTTGTGTGAGAGATGGAGCTGTCTGCTGTTTGTCCTGCAGGAGGGAATAAATCAGAGCAGCCTGGCAATGAAACTTTAATGAAGAAACAGAAACAGACTCACTCAGTCCAGCCTTATCATAGCTATATTTCTTTCAGCCTAATTTAATCACCTCTTCCAACCATCCTTGTTTTTTTTTCTATCTTCCTACGGACATGAGTAAAAGGTGTAAAAATTACTTCAGTAGTACAAAAAAATATATGTTGTTTTTCAGTATGTTATGTAACAGAAGTAATTTCTTGTTCCAGGCCAATCATTAAAGTGCTCTTTGGAACCTTTTGTTTGTAGTTAATCACGTAAAAGGACCAAAAAGTATGGTCTCAACCCCATTTTTTTGTACCACGTAAATATCATGCATCCAACCACACTTTTGTTAATTTTGGGCATGGGTTGCTAAAGGAATAATATATTTTGGTCTGTATTTTTATTAATAGTTGATGAATGGGGTTTTTATTGTTTGTGAGAGTTCTTTTTTTTATTGATTTAACTAGGGAATTATACTTATTGATAGTCAACATTTAATCCTGAATATTTTTTATTTAGAACTTTATTGGTTTAATGTTTTATTAAAGGATTCATGCAATATTGATGCATATGTTTTGGTTCAACCTTCTTGTCTGGGGTACACTTATGATGCCTCAAAATGCAGCCTAGGTAGGCAGCTCATTAAGTTTTGGAACAGACCTACCTTATTGCACAAGCCATAGGACTCACTGGATAACGAGTTGTCTAACAGCTCACCACTGGAATACTACATTCCAAATACAACATTTTAAACGAGACTTCTAAAGATTCAATGCAGAACCATACTAGTGAAATATTAATGCAGACGCCTGAGTAGAATGAAGCAAAACTGAGCAAGTTGGTCCAAGCTGATATACCATAGCTTTTGTTGTCTGTCCAGAAAGCATAGCTTTGGTTTCCTGCTTCATTTGAAGCTCTGAAGCAGATAAAAAAAATCTTCATATCAATGTCTCACAGGCTTAATCATAAAAGAGAGAACTCTTCCTTGACCTGCTCTGCTTGTAATAACCTGCCCTCTATCAGAGATGTCCATCACACTGCGTCTGTGTGTTGCTCAACATGAACTGAAAGCCATTGTGTGTGTGAATAACTAGGTTTGTATGGATATCTGCACGTGTTTTAGTGCATGCAGCAGGTATTTAATAGCATTATATGTGACTGATAACTCAACCTTATTATGACCCTCTGTTCAGCTTTTGTTGCTTGGCAGCAAAAGACCCTTTGGGATCTATTGAAGTAAACCATATTAGAGCAGGGATGCACTTGGTGGGGACTTTCCATTTACTTCTGTTGTTTTAATATCAAGCTAATTATATTTTCTATCTCCTAACCCTCATACAAACCTTTCTGCATTTTTATATTTTCATTAAAATGCTATTTACTACATTTATTAAGCTGTTTTCCTTGTGGGCAATGTTGGCTACTCTCCACAATAGAGGTAATTTCAGGTTTTACTATCCTTGTGGGAATATTTGGTCCCCAGAAATAAACACTTTAGGCCTATTCTAAAATAAAAGGGTCCCAGAAGACAGAAGGACAGAGAGAAAGAGAGAGAGGGGTTAATAGGTTGTATTGATCTTTGCATCTTGTGGACAGGCTTGCTTTAGTGTGTGAATAACTGATGGGAATTCAATTGGAAAATAATATTTACTATCTTACTCTTTTACTTTTTTGATTCATATTGTAGTCAAACTGTGCTATGTCAATCTTTGTATTCTTGTTTGTGTGTTTTAATGAATTGTGTAGTGGAGACTCAGACTAGCTGTCACAATATTTTACTTCTCAGAGTGAGTTTGTTTTTGAAAATCTGTTTCTATATAGGCTATACATTATTTAATATCTCATTTCACTGTTTCCCAGAAAAAGATAGTTTGTTGAACACTTAAGCACTACCTTAAAAATAGCAATGGTAGCAGAGCCCATGTGCCTAATATTCTTTATCTTGGGTTAAAAAAATATTTTGTTTGGTTGGAACCGCAGCTACGCTAATTATGTCTCTCTTTTTTTTCTGCCATGGGATTGACATCCCAGAGTAACTACGATTTACACAAGCTTCAGTCTGGATCCAGAACACCTGAGAAGAGATGATGCCAACCCATCTGAGGACCTCAGATGATGCCAACCCTGCAACAACATACAGAACTAGCTAATTTTGCTATACGTTTGATTGCATCATATAATTTAGCCACTTCTAAAACCTGACTGGTAACTGTTCAGTTTGTTGTTTATGTGAAAAAAACAATGATAACTTGTTGAAAACTCGTTCAAGGGTTTTCGCTATGAATGGAAGGAGAGAGACAGGTCTGTAGCTACATATAAGCAAAGTGTTTAAAGGGTTAGTTTTGACCCAATAATCAAAATGATGTCATTAATAACTCACCCTCATGTCGTTCCAAACCCGTGAGACCTCCGTTTATCTTTGGAAAACAGTTTAAGATATTTTAGATTTAGTCAGAGAGCTCTCAGTCCCTCCATTGAAGCTGTGTGTACGGTATACTGTCCATGTCCAGAAAGGTAAGAAAAACATCATCAAAGTAGTCCATGTGACATCAGAGGGTCAAGTTAGAATATTTTGAAGCATCGAAAATACATTTTGGTCCAAAAATAGCAAAAACTACGACTTTATTCAGCATTGTTTCTTTTGATGAGTTATTATTGACGTAATTATGATTATTGGGTGAACTAAAAGGTTGTTTTTTTTTTAGCAGCGGGGTTACCCGAGCCTGCTTGAATACAGTGGGGAAGATGACTGTGAGGAAAGATGTGTTGATGTGTGTGAGTGCTGGTAAGAGTGTAGAGCCCCTTTCACACTGCACATTGGACCCGGAAAATTGCTGGAACATTTCTGGGTCACCTTCTGTGTTAACGCAATCACATCCCAGGATTGATTCCGGGATCGATCCCGAGTTGCGGAACGAGCTCTGTGTGAACAAAAGCCAGAACTAATGCCTTAAAGGGTGTGTCGTAGTGATGATGCACATTATCGCGCGACTCTTTTACCGGGTGTTTTGAAGGCAGATGAGCGTTCGCAAAAAAAAAGTGCAAACTGTAATGAAACAGAGATCAGTTAGTTCCTCACTTTCCACACTGATGCTGAGATCGTTCGCAAGCTTAAGTGAAGGTTAACATGCCTATCATTTTCGACTCGTACATTACATGTAACATCCTGATGTCACATGTCTTTACAGGACCTTTATGGGATGTGTGTGAACGCATGCACATATTCCGGGTAATCATTGGCATTGTGAAAAGGGCAAAGGGAGAGGAGAGGTTTTGATACTTCTGCCTCAGAGAGGGGACAGAAGGTGAAGATAGGAGTTTTAGCTGTGGATTAGCAGAATGATTTGCGAAAGTGATTTTTACCAGTATGTGTGCTCCCTGGGAATTGAACCCACAACCTTGTTGCACTGCTAACATAGTGCTCTACTACTGATCCACAGGCTCAATTGTTGTCTTTTACTAAGCAAAATAGACTTCTTTCAAAAACAGGATTTTTTTTTACAGACCCAAATAGCAGTGTAGACATTTGACAACATGGTCCAATAGAAGGCATAAGCTTCATTGTTGCCAAGTTCATTCCGGTTTTCATGCAAAATTGGTCTACATTTAAACTGTTGTCGTCGTTTGTTTTGTCAGACCGAGGGTTGAAGAGAACCCCCTTGCTCCACCCTCCAGAACATGAATTTGACTGAGCAGGAAAAATCATGGTCAGGCCATGATTGAGCTAGATTTTAGTAGCAATTGGGCTGGTTTTGTCACACAGACCTGGAAACCCTGTTTAGTAAGTTGCAAGTTGTTAGTTTATTTTGTTTTGTTTTATTTTGCTTTAAATGAATGAAATATAAATGAAATGAGAATGGGAAAAACAACTTCACATATTTGAAAAATAGCTTTTTGCTATTTTTCTTTATAGTTGTTCTTTGCCTCAGTGTACTGACTGCATTATTTCCATGGTCTCTCGTTTGGTATCTAGCAGTGTGCTTGTATATTTGCATTCATTCCATCACACAGCTCACCACATAGTAGACCCCCACTCCCATCTCACTCCTTTCTTTTATTAATTTGATCAGCTGCTCTTGCCAGCTCCCTCGTTACTTCCTGTACCCATGAGCCCCCCCTTCATCTGTGAGTCACCCATTCTCAATGGAGACTTCAGGCAACCCTGGAGCGTAGAGAAAAAGAGAAAGCAAGAAGGACAGGAAGTAAACAGCAAGCTATATGACAGAGGGAACAACAGGGTTTTTGTGTACACTGCTTAAAGAGGGCTATCACTGGAGGAGAGCAACACACAGTGGACAAGTGCAGGAAAAATTAACACTGTAGTACAAGGGCCCTGGAGATAGAGAGAGGCAGTAATGAGGAGAGCAACAGGGGGATAGGAAGAGACGAATCTCCTCCTCAGTTCCTAAAGAGTGTGTGATCTCTGAGAGAGCAGTAAGAAGTGTGTGTGAGAGAGTGTGTGTCTGTGAGACAGAGGGGGCAGTATTAGAGGGTCTTTGAAGTAGAAGGGCGTTTGAAGCCTCTGCTAGCCCTCAGTTGTGTTATATAGCATTCACAGGGAAGAAAAATCCTTGAAGTGCACTATGTAGAGGAGGCTGGACATGTTTTTATACTTTCCTTCATTACTTGCAGACCACTACACGTCTACATGGTGTGGCGGGAGGAGTAAATGACAGACACAGAGGGAGTCCCTCAACGCACCCTTCCTGGATCCACGAGGACACCAGTGTAAATGCAAGGGGGAAATGATAGCTGATTAACAAGGGAGTAGAAGCACCTAACCATGATTGTAAGCCTAAAACAGATATTTCCTGAAAAGTTATATTTGGTTGATTGGAATGTTGTTCTAGGATCAACAAGGATGTTGATCCAGGAACATGTTGTACTTGGTGAAATGACTACGCTAGCCTCAACTTGACATAGTCACCACTGATAAGCTACTACTAAATATAATGTAAAAACTTTCAAATAGACACTGACATTTTCTGTAAAGCTGCTTTGCAGCGATTTGTGTAAAGAAAAGTGCAATACAACTGAACTTGAATTGAATTGAATCTCAAAGGAATATTATTACTGCTTTAATATTATAATATTACTGCAGTTTTCATGATGCTAATTTGATGTCTTTTAACTGTATATCCAATCAGCAACAGATGGATAGATCCAAATCCTTCCCTTACATTTTAGTCTTTTTTGATAATCATATTCACTTGTCTGTACATCACAATGGAAGAAAAGATGTTGCTACTTACTCTACATTGCCACTTTACATATACACTGCTACATTATAATTATATAAGTCAAAATAACATATTTTATGTTCAACAACAGAATAAAGAAACTTTGCCGGTTTGGAAAAACATAAATGTGAGTAAATTATGACAGATGTTTTCATTTATGAACTTACATTATGTTGTTTTACTGACATACTAAATTGATAATATAAGATTTCAAGAATATAGTCATAATATTTTAAGAATATAGATCCCATTATGAAAAAAAGTCACAAAGTTTCAAGAATACAGTTTTGACATTGTATTAAATATGATGTAAAAAGAACAAGGGATCGTTCACCAAAAAAAGAAAATTCTGTAATTAATTACTCAAATGAAAATATTTTTGATGAAATCTGAGAGCTTGCTTCACCCTGCCTATGCAATGGAATAGAAATTAAATTTAAAATGTAAATTTTTAAACTTTAAAGTCATCAAATCTTTAGATCGGAGGGAAATTCTGGATAAATGTGACTGAAGAATTGTTGTTGCTACAATGGCTCCTGTTTTCTCTACTGCAGGTCGAAAGAGGAGAGTGGAAGAGAGAGAGAGAGAGAGTGTGTGTGTGTGAGCATGATTATGATAAATGTGAGTAAAATAAGACATGATTGATGTTAATAGAGGGGTTTCTACAGAACGGTGGATGGGGACTGAAGGTTCTCATATTTATATTAAGCTTTATGATTCAAGAAGAATTAATATAAATCTGGACTCCTGGAAAGGTGCTCCATCTTTCTGCAGCCTCTTTCTCTCTCTTAGCAGAACTGCCTGATAAAAATGGTTTGCCACATGCCCTTAAACAAACAACACACACAAATGCAAATAAAGGCATGCAAGTTTCATAAACTGCACAGGTTCATTGTTTGCTTCCATTTGTAATATTTTGCTGTCACAGCTCAGGTTATGACAGATGGCTGCACTTTCATCACAGTTTTGGAAATCATTTCTTGTGAAATGAATCAGCTTATTCATAAAAAGCTCTGAAGTTCATGCAAAGTCCCTTTCCTAGTTTAATGTCGCCTGCAGGCTTTAGAACAATAAGGTTTTAGTAAATTAAGTTAACTAATGCTCAGTGTCTCACACATGTCAGTTTTCCATGGTAATTGTAAAGGTGTTTGTGATGCTTGAGATGTTTATAGACATATATTGCAATGTTTATAATCAGCTATACCTTACATTAGACATGGTGGGAGTCTGTTATTCATCAATCTGGGCTGATTTCTAGGTCAGTCCCATGTAGGCAAGACATGAGTACAACCAATTTCAACATTGGAAAAACATACTTTTACCTAAGTACATCAGTACAGGGACCGTGTTATGTTCATATTTGTGGCTTTTCTGATGTAGTAAACTTGCTTGTTAGCTCACCTGGAATAGCATCACACTTGTGATGTGGAACACTCTGGCATGAGTCCTGTGAGACGCAAGTCAAAAATAAAAGTGAAAGTGACGTGACCGTGAGCTCAAAGGCTTTAAGAAGCGAGCTAAAATAGAACTGTTGCTTCAGCAAATCAGTGCAATCAAGCAAAGTAATATTGGACATTTGAATAGACTGATTCAAACCTGTAACGTCTGCAGCATAAAAAGCTACTTTTGGAGCATTATGGCAGAAAAACTATTAGTACAATTTATTTGAACATATTTAAATGAACTTTTGAACCTTTGCAGTCAGAATGAATTGAATTGTGACCATCTTTTTTCTTCTCTAAATCGACGTATTTATCCAACAGCTTCTTGTAATAGAAAACAGATATAGGAAGGACTATAATTTTTATTGAGAATTTATTGAATCGTTGTTGTTTGTTTTGTTATTGCAATCTAATGGGACTGACATGTTCAGATGTGATATTATTGTCCCACTCTCACGCTGGTGCACATCATATAGAAAATAGATAGAAGCTGGAAGGGATTTTCATATTAAAAATAATAAAAGGAACATGAGTTGAAAAAAAATGTGCACAGAAAAATTATTTATAATATAAAAAATATGGATTGTAAATATAGATTTTCTGGTGACTTTCCACTTCTACATGACCAAATGGTTTGACAACTGCTGCTTTGGAGGCACGAATCAACAGAATCTTTATAGCATCCAACATCCAACATAGCATTAAATGCTAACATCTTGTTGAAAAACCCTTTCAGCATGTACTGTCCCTTTTCAGATTCTTGGAAAGCATGCTGTGAACTAGAAGTTTCATGCTCATTTCAGTGAAGGCCAACAACGGTTATTCATGTAATCCTAACACAAACAGATTATGTAAAACAGACGTGGATTGTACACAGTGAAATTTAAATATTCAGTATTTTTGTTAAATTAGATCACTCTAATCAAGAAATGGAACAAGCAGTAAAAAGGATAATTATACCGCAAATATTATGATAAATAATATTTATTATAGTGCAAAACTTTTCATTCAGAATTATGCCACTCAAAAATAATCCATGACTGACGTCACTATGTTGTGCAAGTTCCTCAGACACCTCACATGTCTCCCAGTTGAAGATCTCTCACTGTCTGCATTTGGATTGAATCCTCTTCTGCATGAGTGCAGTTACTTGAGGTCTCACTCAGTCTGATGCTTTAAAATGCTCCTCTGGGGCTCAGAGATCCTTCTTCTACTTTCATCTTCACATCTCTGTGTGCTGGCTGTGTTTAACAGGGTTCACAGAGGAAATTCACCCTTTTTCAACACATAATATGTTTACACAGAGAGAGTACATTGATGCAAATGTGCTGTTATGGCATGCATTTCAGACATATACAAGCAGTTAATTGGTTATTAAGGGCTAATTAGTGTTTCTATGTTTGTTTATCAGTCTGGTTAATTGTGTCCTAAATTACCAGCACATTTAAATGCGTTTAATTCTATAGATACAAAAACCATAGCCACACAGAAAACTCTGCAAGATAGGTCAGGAGTTTAGTATATGATGATGAAATAAATTTTATGTTTTCATTTATAAATGTATGTAGTATGGAGCCCCACACATGACATGAAGGAAAAAATTGTGGGCTATAAATCGTGCACACAATTTATTTATTTTTTCTTGCATGTCATGTGCGGGGATCCGTATGTATGTTATAAATAGCCATATGCAGGTAAGTTCTAAATATCCATATGCATTTATATAATTTGTGATTTACACACAATTTCAGTTTAGCTGAATAAATAACAGCAGACTCTAGGCTTCTTTTTATTTATTTTAGATAAACTTCAAAGTGTGAAGTCCAAGAAGGCACTGCTGGATGATTACAACGTAGCCTTACCTCATCCTTGTTATTTGGAAGTCCGATTTCCTCTAACTTAATCAATTCACTATGCTAAAAAACTCATTAAGCTTCTGCGTATGGCAGGGTAAGACAGAGCTGTATGTGATGGTGAGAGAATTGTAAATCTAACTGTTAGTGTACGTCTACCTCTGTCAAGCACAGGACAAAACGACATCCATTCTGCTTTTTTGAAACTAAATTCACTGAGTTTCAGACACACACACATATATATAATGTATACACGGTATGTATATATATATATATATATATATATATATATATATAAATTATAATACAAGATTAGAGTTAATCTTCAACATTGTTTTTAATTATTAATAACACTGTTAAATGTAATCTTCATCAAATCTCAAGTTGAATATCCATTTTCCTGCTGCACATTATAATATAATGATGCCTAAATTCATGTGTATTCATTTAGGGTGGTTTCATTTGACATTTTTTATTCAAAAAGGTATTCTAGTAGCCATTATTTTTTAGGTTTAAAATAATCAGAAGCTTTGCATATACAGAATTTAAATAAATATTTACAGTAGTTATTTTTAATGTCATATAAAAGCAGAACATACAACAGCATGTTTTTATTTCTATAGTAAACATTTTGTGTGTGTGTGTGAGTGTTAAACGGTTTGCTAGAGGTGTGTGTATGTGTGCTTATGAGTTAAATACTCAGCTGCAGGTGTGTGTGTGTCTGTAAACAGTCTGCAGCAGGTGTGTGTGTGTGTGTTAAATGGTCTGCTGCAGGTGTGTTTGTGTGTGTGTTAATCCCAGCAGTATCTCTGTCCCTCCCAGGCTGATGAGCAAAAGCTGACAGTGGAGCGTCAGGCTCATTGACTCTCTCGCTGCAGGACTCAGTGCTTTAATAGCCTCTGATGGCATGGCACCAGATTCCAGCCTCTGACCTCCCACAGGCAGCAGCACTCTCCACTGCAGTCATGCCCAGTGGGAGCCATGCGTATCACACGCACACAGAGCTCACTCAGACACAGCAAACTGCAGGGATCAGGGACGGCTGTCTGGGGAGAGAAAGGTAAAGGGTGGGACCAGTGCTGTGTGGAAAGGTGTTTCTATGAGCTACTGTAGCACTCTGCTGGCCATAAGCATCTTATGGTTTTGCTATTAAATCACCATTCAAATATAGATTCACTTCTTAAATTCAGTCATAAAAGTATTCGAATATGAGTGATAAGGAATTTAATGTCACATTCAAATTGTAAAAAAAAATTGAGGTTAAAGATTAACAGACAAAAACTCATCAGCTACAAAAGGCTAAATTTACAGCAAGGACACAGAAAAATTCTGCAAGTCTGCAGTACAGAACTGGACCTTAATATGGAAATTCAAAAAAGAGTCACGTCTCATGTGGTCTTAGGTTTTAATTAGTGAAATAATCAATCAAGCTGACCTCACACAAAACCTCAAAATTGTAATTAAACAAATTTAATGAGAACTTAATAAACTATGAAGATGTAATATTGAAAAATGAAGTAGGCCTCCCCCTTACCTCTAACAAACTCAAATGTTAGCAGACCTTGAACAGGTCCACAAAATGGCAAGTTACCAAGCCATTAAATAAATTAAAGGAAGGCTTGTGGTGCATTCTAGAAATGGAACGAGAACAAAAAGGCACTGAAAGAACCAGATGAACATCTCGGCATAAATAAAAGTATAATTCTTATTAACAACTTAATAACAACTGTATCTTTAGCATAAATGTATCAAGAAAATTACAAAAAATAACAACTATTTACCAACTGTACAGGAAAAAATAAATAGACAGAAATCTAAATATATCCTCTCTGAAATAAAGTCTGTAATATCTTATGCAGTTCTACTTCTTAAGTAAATCTATTTTCTTTCAGAAATGCCTGGATTATTTTATTGGAAAAGGAGACAAGTATACTGTTTGTACTGAAAATGAAATACTAATGTAAATTATATTTAATGAACTAATAATAAAAAAACAAGTTTAGAATCATCCGAATAAAAAATAATCATAATTTCACTGTATGGTCTAATTTATTATTTTCGGCAGTTGAATTCATATCGCTTTGGCACTACTGCATTTTGATACTTCTGCCAATACTGCTTCTCTGAATTTGAAGGAAAGGAAGTAAGTGATTAAAAGAGAGGCAGCAAATGGAGAAGGTAGGGGGAGAAAATTATAAAAAAAAGGAAAAGCTAGGGAGCAGGAAGATAATAAATTCATTATAGAGGCGTTCAAAGCTCCAGAGGTTTTCTAATGAACAATGCGCCATTTTGCACTATGACGTCAGCACTAAACAAATTTCAGCTCACTGTGAAATTATTGAGCCAAACACATTCATCGATGGTCCTCTCACAAATTCATCGGAAGATGTGCTGTATATTTGACCAATGATCATAACCCCATGATTTTTCGGTCAAAAAAGCTTGTAAAGACACATTGTAGAAAATTATTGATAGATTCAATTGTTTGCCAGAGGCATTCAGGTACTGTTAGCAGTGAACCTTTAGCAAACCATTGTCAAAATTGAGCAGTTTGCCACTTCTGCCAAACCGTTTTCCATTAAAGCTCATTTGCATGTGAATATGCGTGGCAGTGTTTAGCACAGAGGTTTGGCTGAACATTATAATTTTGTGTGTGCAAGGTTGGACAAATGATACCATTGAGATTTTAAAGAACAATGAAGGAGAGACATACAACACAAAGTACAAAAACCAGCTGAGAATTCATTGATATATGACTTCTACTGTTTATGTAGTTCACCCAGAAATCATTTAATCAAGTCCTTCAAGGTTTTTTTTTTCTTTGGTTAAATATAAAACAAGACATTTTGGAAAATGTTATAGTGGAATTACAAAAAATAAATTAATAATTTAATTATATATATATATATATATATATATATATATATATATATATATATATATATATATATATAAATAATTTTTTCGAACACGCCTGTAGGATTATTCTTAATCTAATTTTTTAGATATTGATTATGTTGGACAAAAGAGAAAAAATGTCAAAATTGCTCGGCCTTTGTATTACTCACAGCAGCAGAGCAAGTAATGTAGGTTGGGCACAACTTGAGGGTGAACAAATGAGTTAAAACTGTGTTTTATTCTGGTTTAAGGAAGGTCAAAGAAATGTTCACTGAGACGTTGTCTTTGGTCCCTCCAACTGAAGTGGCGTCCAGATACAGCTGCCTCAGCCATCCCTCACCCACCGTCCAGCTCCTTATCAGCTCTGTAAATCACACAGATGTGACAGCTGCAGGTGTCCTGATTAAAACATCACTTTCATCTGTCCAGTCTGTTCATTCCAACATATACAGATGCTTCTACTTCTGGAGCAAAAGGAGACAGAGCAGGCCGTAATTTATGACAGCTTTCATATGCAGTCAGATTGTATAGGGTGATAAACCATTTTGCATCTTTAAAATGCTTTCAAATCCACATTTTCTGCATAAAAGCATGTTTCAAAGGAAAAACTGACATTTGAGTGAAGATCTGAAGATGTAACACATATTCACTCTTGGTCAGTACCTATTTGTTTGATCTGCATCCTCTTTCTGATTTTCGCTTGGTATTTTCTTCATCCTGTCCAGATGGTGTGATTGAGTTGTTGGAAAGGAACATGGAATGCATTTTGTAGTTCTTTCCTCTTTTTTTCCCCCTTTAGCTAATATTCAGTCATTTATTAACTTAAAATTACAAGCTGTTGTGGCCACTATTGATATTTGATAGGCCTATTAATATTTGACTATAGCTGCAAACCAGCTACTATGTTACAAAAACGCAGCAAACGCAGGTTTAGGGTAGATGCAATAGTAATATTGTGTCATATGCTTTTTTAATTATGCTCTTTACATTTTGCCTACAAGCTATTTGGTGTACACACACAAGTGTGAATGAGAAATGAGAAACGACTGTCTGAGGGGAAAGGGAGGCCTGTGGAAACATGTGACATGTCAATAGCAGAAAGAATTCTCTATTGTAACAACTTGACTGACACCGAACAGGTGCTCAACCAGAAGGAGGTGTCAGATTTGATTGGCATTCTTGTATATGTGCGGCTGTTTCTTCAACAGTGGGCACTTTTGGCCTTGTGAACTTTTGGAAAATAAACCACACTTTTTACTGTTTACTTTTTTTACGAACCAGTAAATTTCATTTTCATCAAGTCAAAATGTGTGTCTTGTTTAATAGCATTCTGTACTGTAAATTACTTATTAATTTACACATCTCATACTCTTCTTCGCTGACAAGGCATTTAAAGGAATGTACACTGACGTACAAAAGTTTGAGGTCGGTATATAATATATTATGATATATTATTACAATTTAAAATAACAGTTTTTTTCCTTTCAAGATTATTTGAGGAGTACAAAGTTCAAAAGAACAACATTTATATGAAAAATAAATGTAAATAACTTTACTGTCACTTTTGATTAATTTAATTTATCCATGCTAAATTAAAATATTCTTTAAAACAAAAAGAAAAATGCCCCTTTTATTCTTTACCTTTTAACTTTTTACCCATAATGTATCAAATTAGTTTAAAAAGTGTTCATAAAGACTTTTTTATTTTGAATTTCTCATAGCAAAAAGAAGTTAAGAAGTAAAAAATAAAAAAAATATCCCTTGAAACATGAAAATGCCTATAGTCTGAAACACTCACATGCTGCTGAAATTGCTACAACACAAATATATGAACATATTTGCAAACATATGTCTATGCAATGTCTCTTCTGCTTCAATAAAGATGTCAAGATTTATTAGTATGTCGGGAGAATTTTCCATCAGATGTAAAACACAAGCATATGCTTATAGATATGACTCTGACTCGTGTATAAAGCAAGCATGAAAGGTAAATGCAGACACTGTATTTTGCCATAATCTAGTTTCTTCTTTATTTGCTCTTTTTCCTTTCAAAATTTTCTTCTCGTCTCTACAGGATTCAACCATTTATTAATTCCCCCTCCCACTCCATCCATTTTCTTTCTTTTATGAAAAGTAAACATTTTAAACTCATTCATTTTACCAGTTAAAGCACAAATACACCCATTTACTCATATATACTGTACAACTTAAATTACTCTTATGCTATCAATAATACATGCTTTTAATAAACAAAGAATTCCTTTTGAACATTAACCTAAATGAGATCATTAATTCTCAGAAACATCTGTATGTAATTATAGATCTAAGTCCTTAATGGAACATAAGAAACACTACATAAGTGAGTGTCATTTCCCCCACCATAAAACATATCACCCAAACACAATGTTTCATTAGAAAAAACCTAACATTGAAATTCAAATATCTTTTAATCTGGTAGCAGGAGCAACTTTAAAGGTTGTGCATTAAAAATAAATGAACATAAAATTGCATTTGTCCCCTAATGTTATTTATGTACCAAATCCAAATATTTCCAGCAGGGCGATAAATACTGAACTATCTTGACAATAGAGGCAATAAAACCTGTTCAACTGTCTTGTTGTGTAACATTGATGCAATGTTACAGAGCGCATATATATATGAAACCCTTAGGGCAGCGCTTCTCAAATTGTGGGAAGACTTCACTAGTTCTCACATCTTGTTCACTTTCACAAGTTCAGAAGTACATTTTGACGTTTGATGTCCAAAACCAGTGTTTTTATTGTATTTTTTTTTATTATTTATTCATAGCATCTTCCCCTCTGCTGACTTATCCTAATATGGTGTTGAGTGATTCTTTTCCTATTCTTTTTTTTTTTTTAATTAAGATTAAATATTCTGGAGCTTGGCCGCCAAAGTTTTTCTTTATTTCTTTCTTTCAAAGTGCGGCATCACCATAAAAAGGTTGAGAAGCATTGCCGCTAGGGAGCCCTAGTTTAATTGCAGTGTCAGTTTCTGTGGTCTTGTCCTCCTTTCTTTCCATAGAAGAAGTTTGCAGATCAACTCAGTTTAGAGCTGCTTTACTTAAACTAATGTGCTTTGATAGGGAGTTCAAAAGGGGTAATCTAAGTTCTCTCTTTCATCGTCTATACTGGTTCCCTCTCTCTCTCAAGCCAGTTTATTATGTGTTTGTGTGCACCAGTAAGTATTGTGTGTTTGCTTGTTCTTTGTTATTGCTTGTTCGTGTATAGTTGCATTTACCTCAGACATATAAGAAAGCACATTAGTTCATTCCCTTATTGTTCACAAGAAAAAACAACCCTGAATACATAAACAGACAAACAAACAATCCAAATGAATAAATATAACTGCCCGAAGAGAGCATTAAATACCAAAAGAAGGAGAAACATATGCGTCTACGATCTTTAACTTTCCTCAGAAGTAACGAAAACACAATATGTAACACTTTGGCTTTGTATTCATTAGCATTTGACTAATATATAACACATAAAAACTCTCATCCTGTAAACAAATCACAGGATTCAGAGCCCCGGGGGCTAAATGAGGTCGCTTGAGGACAGAGGAGTGATTCAGTGGTTGTCTTCCGAGGAGAATAAAAGAATATTTATTCATTTTCGAGGCACAGGAAGCTCAATTGTGTTATGAGGTTTTGCATTTGTTAGCTCGCTTTTTAATGCGCGACCTGAGGATAATTAGATGCGAACAGATGGAGGTCAGGTGACGTCTTCGGTAATTTACTTTCATATGGATTTTGATTTTGTGATCCCCACAAATGGCTAAGAACAGGTTGATCCGTGCCGGCATTTCTCATCTTGCTTAAGACATTATTAACATCTCATTAGAATTAGGGCCTTCTCCATCATCCTCTTGCTCTCCTTCTAACTCTTTCCTCTTTCGTAAGGGACCAGATGTAGCTTCTCTATTTCTCCCTTCCCATCATGCATTATGTATTTCATTATCGTGACAAACAACTCTCAGCCGCTGGAGTACAGCCAAACATAATCGACACACGGACATTAAATGGCTCTCATGAGCCTTCCTGTATCGATCTGCATAGTGACCCAGAGCAGGAGCAGGACTGGAGATGCTCCGTACATAAAACTCCAACTCTTCTAAATGTACTTCCGTGGCAGGGTTCACCTCAGAAGAATACCATCCAGGGACTGGCTGATTACAGAACACTGACCCGTCCATTTAGTGTATGATTTATTAATTGAGGTAAATGTCAAGTTTGCAATTACTTCACAATTCATCTGGAGGAGCTCAAAGGAATATATTAAAAATACGTGACAATTAGATGGAAATGTGAAGGCTGTGAGGATGAGAGAGAGCGGGGGCGTTTGTTTAGGGGATATTTGTGTGCTGTGGGGGAAAAAGCCATGGCATTTCTAAGATTGGGTCACATTTATCAGGCGATTCACTCTCAAACACTGCTGTCAGCTTCTTGGCGTTCAGACTCCAGGATAATCTATTTCTTGAGATGGCAGCTACACTTTCACAAAGATTTTTTGGGGGGCTTTTTGTTTGGTGAATGTAGTCAACTTCAAAACGGACAGTTCAAGGTGAAAGCTTTAATCATTTGTTCCTAAATTAAGAGTCGTTTGACATTTGGAAAAGGAGTTGAGGTGGAAATTTTGTTCATGACTCACCGGAACACATGAATCTTCTGGAAGCAATCGATTTTACTTTTCACACATCTTCGGTCTCAGTTTGTCCGTTGCTGGGTATATAATGTTTTCAACATTTCATTGAGGAGCCAGAGAATCATAACCTTGGCTTGGAGCTTGACAATTATAGGGTTAGATCTCTGCCACAATTCTGTGTGCGAAAGATCATATTTTAAGCACACAAATTGCATTTTGCACACGCGCAATCAGAGTTTTGTGGAAAAATGTTCATCTCGCAAAGAAAAAAGTATTTAGAGCGCATTAAAATCAATTTTGCATTTACATTTTTCTTTTCTTTTTTTTGAATGTGTGCAGACCTTCTCTTTTGCACATGCAAACTTTCACTAGCCTGCTCAACCAAAGCCTGCCCTCAGTTCTCTCAAAATGCAGATGAGTGGATTGCTTAACATAGCCCATCTTTACAATATGCCATAATTCCAGCCAATCAGAGACAATGTTGCAAAAATCTGATTGGCTGCCTTGACATCCAATCACAACATTCCTTGCATTACTGATGACAGAGGAAGAGGGAAAATACAGTGCATGCATAATTATTATAGTTGAATAAAGTTGATATTCTGATTCTATTTTTTTCCCCAAGCACATTTAATCAATTCCAAACCAAATCAATCTTATTAACTACTATTAATCTTGTATTTAATCACTTATAATAACCAATATATAATTGTTCATTGGTCTTCAAGTATTTTACTAGACTTATTAAGTAGGGATGATTTTTTTTAGGATTCTATACTTAACCTAAGTCTCTGAGAACCTGAGACCTTGTATTTCTGGAGACTCCAGGTAGGTGGTGCTGGAGACTAAATAGAAAATAGAAAGAGCCAATTGCTAATCAGGAACGTCAGTGTCACTGCAGCTGTTAGCTGTTAGTCCCTGTTGCTATAGAAACAGTCAGCAGTATGAAAAATGCTTTTAGGACTGCACATGTGCACTGGGTGATTATAACGCTATTTGAGCAAAAATACCAACATTTATGAAACAGCTGTTGTCAGATTTCTTTGATGATTTCAAATATGAAATTGACTCGTAAGCTTAGTGAACAGTGTTGGAGAACTTGATGTTTCCCCATTCAAAGAGACAGGAGTTGCATTTGCATGGCAAAGATGCGTTTCAAAGATGGCCACCGAGTGACATGACTTGTCTTAAAAGAACTTTGGTTGCATTGAGCAAACAAGTCATTGCCATTTAGAGAGCACTGAGGTCAGGCATCAGGTGAGTAAGTTAGATCAAAGAGAAGGTCTAGACAAATCCAAATAACTTATTTTAAATGCAAAAATTTTGAGCACTCAAAATATGATCTTTCGCACGCAGAGTTGTGGCAGCAACCATAGCCATTTTCGCTGCAGATTTTGGTCACACTATAAGGTCCAGTTTTCGCCATTAACAAACCATTAACTATGACTTTTGCCTCAATAAACTCCTAATTTGTTGCTTATTAATAGTAAGGATGGTAGTTGTTCAGTTTAAGTATTGGGTAGGATTAGTGATGTAGAATATGGTCATGGTCATGTGCTTTATAAGTGTTAAAATGGTAATAATAGGCATGCTAAAAAGCAATTAATTAATAGTGAGAATTGGTCACCATACCCGGACTTTTTGTTATTTTATTTCATTGTATTAGTTAGCATTGGTTTAGATTTTGTTTTGTTTATGGCCATTTATTTACAAAATATGGGTCAGAGGCCAACAGTGTTATGTGTGTATTTTTATATATAAATTAAAATAGAAAAAAGCCATTTTTATTGCAAAAATATTTCACAACATTACTGTTTTAGTGTATTTTTGATCATATATACCTTTACAGTTATTTTAATCTGTTTATTATTTTATTATTATTATTATTATTTTAATACATTGTACAATGTAATTTATTTCTCTGATGGCAAAACAGCCAAGTCTTCAGTGCCACATGACCTTTCAGGAGTCATTCTAATAAGCTGATTTGGTGCAGAAACATTTCTTTATCAATTATATTGAATATAGCTCTGTTCTGACTTTTTTCTTGTTGTTGTTGTTGTTGTTGAGGAAACAGGGAAACTTTTAATTATTCACTGATGAATAAAAAAATTCTAAAGAACAGCATTTCTTTGAACTTTTTAATTTTTTTTCAAATATATATATATTTTACTTGGTATCTTTAAAATTAAGTATCATGAAAAAAAAATAATATATATATGTATGTATACTTTATGTGTGTGTGTGTGTGTGTGTGTGCTGGGCTTCTGTGGAACTTAGAATGGACATTTATATTCCCTGCAAACAGTTAATTTGTTCACTGAATTTTGGGCATATAACCAAATAATTAGGTCAAAAATTTTTTGACTGCAAAATCATTAAGATTATTCCTTTTGTACTTATGCAACCATCTATTTTGCCATAATGCACAAACCAAATTGCCATTATAAATAACTGTGTGGAGATGGTGATGGGAATATTTCTGCTCGTTTAACTGATCCAGGAATTTTATCAGAGGAAATGAATCCTGAGTGTATACTGGCAGAGAGATTATGAGAGAACGTGAGGGGAGGAAGAGCGGAGGAGAGGTCTGATCAGCATTTACAGACTTTTATTGGAAGTTAAAGCCAAACAGCTCAGCGAGGCAACTTCACCAAGGTCAAACGAATAAAATAGAACGAAGTGAAGACACAATAAAGCGGTAGCAGCGAAAGGTTTGATGGAGATACAAATCACCTGAATCAACACAGCTCTAAAAATAAGATGAAACCCTCAGGTAAAACATTACAGATGCAGGAACCTGAGTGTCTAAGTATAAAAATGCTTTCAGATGCATATTACAATAACGCTTCAAAGGTACATTTGTTATTCTAGGTCTTACGGAAGTGCTGTTCTGAGTTCACCAGCATGTTATAGGAACACAGTTCATCCAAGAACACAAAAGAAAAGATATTTTGAAGAATGTGGGTAAACAAATAATTGCTTGCTCCCACTGACTTCCATAGTATGGAGAAAAAAATATTTCAGATCTGTTCAAAGAAACGATTTATAGATGTTCGCTTTATATTCAAGGAGTTTTGAATGTAGATTTTCAATTTCAGTTGCATTAACTGCCTGGCACTTTCATCTCACTATATAAGAAATGGACAAACAGCTTTCTCTGTCTGAAATGAGAGCCTAATATTAATGCTTTTATTATAATTTTAGCTCTGAATTCAGTCACACGCTGGGCACAGGCGTAACATTTATCTCTGCTGGACTCTGAAAGGAAAGGAAACCTAAAAACAACATTAGGGACCCTGTGGTGACTGCTTTCAACTGCTGGAAAAGTTGTGAATGATGGGTTGATATTTTTTCAGTCTGTAGAAATCCATTTTTTGTCATTTTTTTTAACTCCTTTGAGCTGTGAGATGCAGACGTAGTTTTCCCAAAAGTATTTGAACACTTCAGTCACTTAAAAACTTGTGAATGTTATTTAAAAAAAAAAAATCAAAACAAGTGGCATCTATTTAAAAGAGAGACACTTTTCAAGCAAAACATTTCCAAAAAATAATAAAACATCAAAGTTGAAATAAAGTATCTAAATGGTTGTCAGTGTACAAAATTAATTTCTGTCTGAGTATATTCTGTTTTTTATGAAGAACTTGCTTCTTGACTATTGATAAAGGAGATTAATCCTGGAATTTTTTGAACTAAGTAACACATATTCAGACATTTGATATACAGCTTTTGGCATACTACACTATAGGGAACTAGGCATATCCAAACATGATATGAGTAATGTTATTGTGGAGAAAAGGTCTGGCATTATTTGGTTGCAGATGCCATATTGAGTCTGTCAGATTTATTTATTTATTTATTTGAAAGAAACTCACCAAGGATGCTTAAAAATTACTGTAAAACCAGAACTGTTAAAAATTGTAGTACAAATTTTAAAATAACTATTTTCTATTTTAATATATATTTCAAAAAATATATACTTATTTTCTGTAATGCAAAGCTGAATTTTCAGCTCATGATTCTTCATAAAAATTTAATAAATTTCTTTACTGTCACTTTTGACTAAATTGTGTTCTTGATAGTATTATTTCTTTCTTTCTATAATAATAATAATAATAATAATAATAATAATAATAATAATAATAATAATTAGTATTTTGGATGGTAGTGTACATGTTTTGTCATGGTAAATATGATATTTATTTTTTACCATAAATTTTTAAGCAATTCATATTTTTTAACTTACAATTTTTAGAGTAATATACTGTAAAATGTCGTGTTTTCCTGTCAAATGTAATTAATAATTTCTTCTTTTTTTTTTTAAGATAGATGTATAGATACACCCAATTGCCAGTTGGCGGGAAACACAATGTATTTCAGTTCATTCATCGTCAAGTGCGCTCGTTCCTGTTGGTTTCGTCAATCTGGCAACCTGTGTTCGTCAAGTACGAGGAGGACTCTCCAATTTGTTTTTAATTTGGACTGCAATACCTAGTTCAACCACTCGGTGTCAATCCTACATACAGCACCTTTAAATCAAGCATCTCTTTGGTTTCTGAGAAACAGAAAACATGACAATAATTTTTTTTTGTCTTCATCAAATAATTAAAGTCAGAATGAAGACCTTCCAATGAAGCTCAACTTAGAAATAATTTCACACTCCACAGGAGAAGGTTTGACGTTTTCTCTCTCCCGCTCAGCTCTATATTGAACAGACTTGACTGAATTGAAAGCCATAATGATAGTTTCTATAATTACCATACTTAGGCCTTTCATATCATATAGTCTCTTATGCTGTAGAGAAGAATCAAGAGAGAACCTGTAAGAATCTCGGTATACTAAACAATCTTGCCACATGTATCTGAAGAATTCTATACTTCTGTATCTTTATGTATTTATCTAAATTTCTAAATTTAAGCAATTTATTAGGATATTGTTTTCTGCTCACACGTGTTTAGTGTCTTACAGCACATGCAGTCTGCAATGTCATACATTTTTAAAAAAGTTTAGGAGGCAATATGCCATCTTGGCCATATGGTACAAACATGTTGTGTGTGTGCGCGCGTGTTTGTGTGACGGTGTGTGTGTGTGCTGTTTTAAAAACTACAGCAAAACCTATATTAAAAGAATCTATAGAAAATATAAAGAGCAGGATGTATTCATTCTGTGTCATTCAGCAGAAACAGAGAGGAAAGGTCACGTTTTTTGTGTCTTCTCCAATATGTTTATGTACAACTAAACATTTTTTCTGAGTCACTGTTGTGTCAATTTATACTGTATATATAGAGAATATACACCACATATGGGTAACATAAGTGGCCTTTCAATGCTTATCTCAGTTGGTTTGTTTCTTTTGCTTGCAGTAAGTGCATAAGAAAAATCTAACATTTATATTTAAGTGTTTATGTAGGTCAGTGCTATAGTTCATTATGAAGTTTCTTTAGGAAAACATCTCTCTCTCGCTTTAGTGACTTGGTGATCTGACTGCACATTTTCTCTCCTCTGTAGCTGCACAGTTTTGATGTCGCGCATACATCAATCACACTCAGTGTAATTTTCATTTCACACTCATTAGAGCGGAGCAAAAGAAATGTCCAAACATCAGCCTCACATTTACAGGAACAGGGTCAGATAGGATAAGAGAGTGAAGAGAAGCATGAATAAACCCTGGGGAAATCGTGTGAATTTTGCTGTAAAAAATACATTGGTAACTGGTTGCCAGAAATTCACCATAAGAAACACGGTGACTATATTTCAGATGTAGGATTCTAGTGTATGCTTTACTGTTTACTGCTGTGTACTTCATTGAGTAATGTTAATATACTAATTTGCTTTTGTAACTCAACTGAAATTCTTGTGGAATGTTAATTTTTTTCCAGAATTCTCCGACAAAAAGAAAGCTCAAAAGAACAGCATTTATTTGAAATAAAAAATATTTTGTAATGTTAAAAACGTCTTGTCACTTTTGATCAGTTTAATGCATATGTGCTGAATAGAAAATATATATATTGAAAAAAAAAATAATCTTACTTGCCTCTAAATATTAAACAGTTTTCAACATTGGTAATAATAAGAAATATTTCTTAAACAGAAATTTGGCATAATTTGAATGATATTAGTTTACAATGTTACTGTTTTTAATGTATTTTTAGTCATATAAATGCAGTTTCATAAAAAACATAACTATTCCGAAATTACGAATATGTGTGTGAGTGTGTAATAAAATGAACAGCAAAAAAATAAATGCTTTTACTGAAATATATATGATAAGAATATAATATAATAAGATAACTCATACCTGGCAGGCACATTCTGCACCAATGTACAGTTTAATTAAATGCCACATGTATTGCTCATTAAGTATATTTTTCATTGTTTCAAGGTAACTCCCAGTTAACTAATTAACAGGTTTTCAGTCAAGGACTTTTTGGCAAAAACAGCCTCTGCACTGTTTGAAAAGTGAGACGTGGCCTCAGAGAGCTGCAGAAAAAATGAGCAGTTTGTGAAGGTAGCTCAGGTAGACTCTGTAGATTTCGGCTCTCCTGAAAGTAGCAGAAAGCTCCATTTATGATTTTTCAAAATCACAAACATTAGAGTCCAAAGCTGGTTCTGCTTAGAAACTGAGAACATTTTATCCCCAGAAATTTAAAAGTGAGTTTGGGATCACTGAAACTGGTCTTTTCATGTGCTTCCTTTGGAAATAGCGAAAAGCTCATCAATAATGTAGAAGAGTCTTGCCTCAGTGCTCGGTTCAGAACAGTTTTAACAAAGATACAACAAGCAGTTTGCCATTGTAAACAAAAACTCTGCTTCTGTTTTTTCTTCACTTTCTTCTCTTCTTGCCTGAGTCTCCATGGTGAATTAATGTAGTGATGGGGCTTACCGTTCAAACCAAATGCGGTCTGCTTTAGGCTGCAGTTTACTTACAATATGCGTGAAATGACATGCCATAAAGTCTAAAATGAGCTCATAAACAGTCATAACCTGGAGCATGTCATAAACTCCGGCTGCCGTGTGTATTTGGCTAAGTTTCCACACACTCAACAGTGCAGGAATGTAGAAATGTATTGGAATGTATCCAGTTCTTACTGAATATAGAACAGCGACGACTGCAGTGACAAGGTGCTATTAGCGTCAGGTGTGCCTCATCTCACGCTGCCTGAACACTGTAGCCACAACCCTCCTCTTGTGTGTGGGTATCTTCTACTCTTATTTTATTTAGATGCATGCTGGGTGCCTGAGCAGCAATACAGATGAAAAACTGTCATTCTTTCTCTCGCTGTTGGGGTTCTGTCTGTATAAAGCGAGAAAGAGGGAAGAAAGCATGAAACATGAAATGAAATTAGTGTGTAAAATATGAACAAGAGCAGCAGGTGATGAGTTTTAGTGCCATCAAAAGAGAAAAAAGGTGGAACTACAAACATGCATTCCCTAACATCCACACATTAAGGTCACGTTTCCCTGCAAGATCTTTCAGCAGATGTGCCTCGCATCTCGGATTGTAAATCATTCCTCTAGTGTGAGCCAGAAAGGTTTTTCTCATTGCAACATCTCATGCACGTTTTAATGCGGAAGAAGAATGGGGAAAAGAGTGACAGGTACGGCTTGTCCACAAAAGGGGGAAATGATTCATTGCATCACATTTTACAACATTAAATTAGAAAATTATTTTTGTATATTTTACAATACTACTGATTTTAGTATATATAAATATATAAATAAATACAGCCTTTGGGAGCATAAGAAACAGCTTTTAAAAACATTAAAAACTCTCACTGACCCTAGACTTTTGAGTAGTAGTCTAAATAAGTGTTCTTGAGTTAAGCTCATTTAAAAAAATAATAATAATAAATGCATGTGAACTTTTTTCATATTTATGTAATTTGATTTATATTTTATGTAATTTGTCTGAAGTTGGCTGACCAAATATAAATAAGAAAAATAATCATATAAGTTAAATTAAAGGCTGAAAAATGAATTAATACTGCTTAAAACACAGTTTGACCTGCTGATGTGCTTGTGTTTAGCTGCAGGCCTGGCTTCATCCCAGACCAAGATGACTAATTAGTCTCTTACATTAGACATTAGAAATTTGTCAAAGAAACTCTCAAAGCCTCACTGAGCTATTAGAGAAGCTCATTTTAATTCATTAGATGTCGTTTGGGTGGAAAATAAACGATAATTAGCCCAATGATCATCCTCCTCTGTCTGTGGAGACTATATATGTGCCTTTAAGAAAGAAATAGGACTGGTTATGAGTATTTATTCAGTTCCGTGAGGACAGATGGCCATCAATCTTCCCCTGCTGGGATGTGCGTGAATCTGATCTCTGTCAGATTGTGTTGTGGACTCTGACAGTACAGGTGAGCTTCATGTCTCTGTGTGCTCTGGACACACTTCATTTCTGACAAGGAAGATTTTAAGGTTGGCTGCTGCTATTTCCAAATAATATGTTAGGTGCCTTACATGAACTTATATCCACACTATTCTCCAGTGAAATCAAGCATGTGTGGACAAAAAAAAAGCTGTTTGTTTGTTTGTTATTTTTGAAAGTTTTTTGCAAACCTATTTGTAACATTGAGTGTTTACCATGAACAGACTGTTGCACACCAAAATCACTGCAACACAAGTAGAAAATAATGAAGTGGCCATTGATTTGGGTTTCTTTTTGTGTGCTTTCACAGATTTCATTTAAGACTCCATCATTTTGAAAAAACCTCTAAAAAATCTCTGAAGGACAGAAGCACTGTGTGCATTTAAGAGTTACAATAATAAGTGTTTTCTGTTTGGAACACTTGCTGTTCAGTTGAATTAATGGTTGCATGTCAATTGAGCTATTACCACAAGAGCGTCACAATTATTATAATTTTTTTAATTCTATTTAATTTTGTTTAGCTATCACATTTTTAATCATCCATCCATCCATTCCTAATTATGACAGACCTTAATAATTTATGAACCGATATGCAGATAAAACAGTATTCTGTTCACATGCGCTGTCCATGGTGCTGATTTTGGTAAAATTTTCTAAGTGAATGACGTGCCTTTCTGTTTCTTTTTATTTGTTGTTGTTCAGATTTGTTGTAGCAGTAACTGATAATTAGAGTTTGTAGAAATGTTTTTACTAGTTGTAACACCCCAGTACAACAACACAATATATGTCTCAGAGACCAAAACTAGGCACATTCTAATGAGAGAGAAAAAGGCATTTGAATAGTTTCAGACAAAGACAAAAAAAAATTCTAATATTGTTTCTAAAACATTAACCTTCAGGATAATTAATGGTTATTTGCAACCTTCTTGCACTGAGACTTTTGGATGCACGCGACAATGCTCATTTACTGGAATAAATAAATTCTTGACATAACATTTGGAAAAATGGCCCTAGTACTTGGCAGCGGGTGTTCATGCATGTTTGATCTATTCAAATGCCAGGTCTTATTTACCCTCTCCAGGAAACCTTGAAAGCTTGAAATGACAGTCTCTCTTCATCTAACTCATGACTTCACATAATCGTTTGAAGAAGAGACAAAGAAGAACTATGTGTTCTCTCTCAAACAGCTGCTAGAGTGCTGAATGGTCACTGACTGGAGCACATGTGACAACAATCTCTGCTCTGCTCACGCACCCCACCAGATCGCCTCATTCATGGATGAACCGCTGCGCTGCTGCAGTTAGTGTCCTAACAAGAGCTGACAGGCTTCCTGTTAAACAGACACCACAAAACTCAAGTGCGGTTGGAACTGCTTAATCTTGATTGTCTGTTGCTTGCCCCCCATTACTAATTACTAATTTGTCATTTAGCAGTTGGTTTTATCCTGTGTGACTTGTAGTAGGCTTAACCTCACTATTCATTCCCATTCTCAGTCTAACTGAAATCAAATAATGACCATCAATGACACTTATCTGTGAATTAGAATCTCATCACAGTTTACAATGGGTATTGGTTTGAAGCTTACTTAAAACGTTTTTTAATAGTTGAAGGCATAGTTCACCCAAAAATTTAAATTCTGTCGTTAATTAGTCACCCGCATGTTGTTCCAAATCATTTATTTATCTTCAGAACACAAATTAAGATATTATTGATGAAATCCAAGAGATTTCTGACCCTGCATAGACCGCAATTCAACTGACAATGTTCCATGCCCAGAAATGTAGTAAGGAAAATTGTCACAAAATTGTCACAAAATTGTCCATGTGACATCATTAGTATTTCTGAAGATGAACGAAGGTCTTACAGGTTTGGAACAATATGATAGTGAGTAATTAAAGACGGAATTTCATTTTTGGGTTAACTATCCATTTAAATATGTATTTTTACATATCTGAAACTAGAAAATGTGGTGTTATTTTACAGATTGCATGAGATGGTACAACCAATTAACTTAATTGAACAAATGTTGTCAAGCATATAAAAAACATAATCAGTGATTCAGAAAATGAATTCATTGGGGTATGTTTGGGTGGTCAATTTGTTTCAGAAGGTTATATTAAACAATCTGATGATTTTGTTATTGTGTTCTTTGCTATCTGCAGTAATCTGTGTTTCACTGTTTGATTTTATGTCCCCTCTGACCGCATGTGGTGTCTTTGCCCCAAACAGGACTCTAAAGGTTAAAATTTAGCCACCGTCTGACCTGAATTAAATTTTAACCAGCATCCTGTGACTGTTTATTGTATTGTTTAAGAGTCTTGTGTGTTTTTGTAATGGTATTATGGACTGCAATGTTTTCATGCATTCATAATGGTAGTCCACTAATGAGGCTACAGCTGGAGGGGAGCTTGGGGGCACTAAACATGTCTGCTTTCCTTTGATCGGCTTTAATTATGTACATGTCATGGTTCGTGAGATCTCTGACAAGTAGTAGGACAGCAGCTTAACACCCCTCATCTCCACCATATTCTCTGTTTCTTTTCATCCTCGCGGCTTGTTTTCTCATGTCCTTTTTGTAGGATTGAATCTTGAGAAGTTGATCTAGACTTCTAAGGCCAGTCTAGTTTTTTTTTTTTTTTTGCTGTTGTTGTCTTTTTGATGCCCTCCGATTGTCAGGACTTGATCTATTTAATGATTATTACATCCTTCAGGTTGATTTTGAACTGCTTGAAGTAGAGTAGGTCTGGTTTCACATAAATCAGAGAGGATGAAGAAACAAATGTGGCTGCTGAGTGGTCTGAAATTTTTGTTTTATAATTTATTAATCTAGCGTCAGTTGTGTGAAGCACTGCTCTCACAGATTCCACTTTCATAACATGCAGCTTCTGTCGGTCAACATGGCGTGATCAACTAGTTGCAAAATCTGTGCAGGGAAACCAAGTGAAATTGAAACTAATTAATAAAAATCCTATTTTTGGTGTATTGTTGTCAGGTCTCTGCTCTTTGCCCTTTTCCCAATCCCCTCTTTGAAGTCCCTGCAGCGGCATGGGTCTAGTTTTCACCAAATAAGTTGTGACATGAGCTGTTCTATCTTGTCATGTTAACACCCAGAGTCCAACTGGAGTATCTAGCCTGCAGAGCCCAAACACAGATTAGCACACTAATCTAACCTACAGGACTAAGGATGGAGGGTTGCTTTAACTATCAGCAGTGCTGAATTCAGATTCAGTACTCAGCACATGCTTCAGCAAAGGGTAGCTCTTCATTATCATTTGTTCAGATTACAACCACATATCCACCTGCTCAAGCATTAATTGCTGATTACATTAAAATGGAAGGGAGTGATTTTCTACATATGGTTAACAGCTGTTAAAGGAATGTTCTGGATACAATAAGTTCAGCACAGTTGATCGCATTTGTTGCATTTTGTATTTCATCACTGATGTAAATCCCACATGCATTTCTGATACATCAACAGAAGCCTTCACCCTCCCGGTGTCAGGTAAGGATGTAGCATAGCTTGTTTTTATCATCAGATATTACAAATGTGTGCAGGCAACTGAAAGGAAATGAGCTGATATCCAGCTGATTCAAGACAGCGTTCTGAAGGACTACCGGCTCAGCTCCATGTAAATAAGGAAGCAACCTCCCTTCTTAGCATGCTTACAAGGATATCACACAAAGGTTACCGCCACTTGATACAACGTAGTTGAAAGAGTGGATATATGGTTAGTAAGTGATTTTATCACATTAGTTCCATGTATTTGCCAGGTTTACATCCATTAGGCTATAAAAAGTGGGATGAAAGAAACGATTATATTATTATATATTATGCTAAAAACTTAGCTCATTTAGTTCCCATTCCTTTACTTCCATTCATCATGTTTGCATTTTTATATGATGGATTCAACACATTGAAGATTAAAGGGTGAAAATGTTCTGCTACATTGGATCTACTGCATCAAGATTTGCTGTGTTAATCATCAGTGTCTTCCATTTAGCTATTGTGGTATTTCAAGTGATGCATTATTATCTAATATTAAGATTTAAATTAAAATATACATATTTGTAAATGATTTATGTTTACCTAAGGACAAACTGGAATGAAAAGTAAATAACCATTTGCAGGAAAACACGTCAATGACCCTATAATACATTCACTGCACACAAAAGCACGAAGTGCACCAAATATATTCTGCTCATTTTATTAAGCAGAACAGTTCCCTAATCTGTAGAGTTCTCAGGACGCTTCGCGACAGGCACTTCTTCCGATTGTCCAGAGGGGCGCTGTGACGCTGTCCACGGCCGACTGATCCGAGCTGACGACCTGATAGCCTTAACCAAACAATTAAGAGATATTTCTGTTAGTGTCGTTTCAAGAAATATCCTTTAATTGTAAGGTGAAGGTTATCACTGTTCATCCTACATAGAGAGAAATGGCAGAAAAGTATGCAGGAACATTTCTGCAAGAAACGTGACTTGAGTCCCATTTACGTGTTTGTTCAATACCTACGGAGATAAAGAATTCGTTCCATGAGCTGACAGAATCGTTCAAACAACTCACCTTATCAGTATAATGTTTTACCTATTCTAAAAATGCGTATATCTACGCCGTATTATAGATTCGACGCTAGTCAGTCATTCATTATTCACAGTCATTCAGTCTCAATCACCCACTTGTTTTCCTTCGTTCCGTGGTTGCTACAGACTCCGTTTCTTTTCTTTTTCAGGGTGCTAGCGGGGTCTATTGAGAGCACCCGGCAAAATATCCAGTGATAAGCGGAGCGCCCGCGGTCGCTCTTCTCACTTCTGGAGTCTCTGTCGGCGCGGTGAAGTTCTGTGGAGAAACCGTCCGTATCAGCAACTTTTCTTTCCCTCCAGCAGCCCTGAGTTTAAAACCAGCTAGGGGTTGTGCCTCTCGTTTGAAAAACATAGTTTAGTACTGTATGTTTGAGGAGATTGTCCCGAACTTCATGCGCTCAGGGCTGCGCTAGACCTCCCGCCGCCACTCCGCTGTGGCGACTCTCTCCGGCGAGCGCAGACTTAATTTCTCGTTGGTTTTTACCCTACCGTTCCGATCTTTCGATTCGGTCACGTGGTGGGGCGAAACGGGAAAGACTGCGAGCTTTGAGAGAAAGTGTGTGTGTGTGTGTGTGTGTGTGTGTGTGTGAGAGAGAGAGAGAGAGAGAGAGAGAGAGAGAGAGAGAGAGAGCGGGGGTGGGGGTGGGGGGTCTTTCTCTGCTTTGCAGTAAGCAGTATCCAAACCACACTGAGAGCTGGAGCGCGCAGACCCGTTACTTTGCCTCTGACCGTGGTACCCCCGTCGTTTCCCTTGCACTCCTACCCCTCCTTTTCTGCTTTCCTTCCCTGAGAGTTCTTTTTCTCCCCGCGAATATCCTTTCTCACTTTCAATTTTAATAGATCTCGGAGAAAGATAGAAGTGACGCATCCTTGATCTCCTCCACAGCATTCGTTCTCGCGCACGCTCTTTTCTTTCTGGAACTGGATTTTTTGAAACGACGTGGACGCGTGGATGATACACCGGGGCGAGAACTGGAGATGGAGTTGCTCGTGATCAGCCTCTCCTTATGGATCCTGCAGTGCCGCTCAGCTCGCGCGGACTCCATTATTCACATCGGTAAGCACGGTCTCGGACAGACGGCGCTCAATCACGGATGGCTTTCTTCAGTGCATCGTATTTTAAAGTCGGAAGGGTGCAGATTTTACTTGATAGAAGGCGTATTAGCTCCCCTGATCTGTTTGACAATTGATAAACGGCTTTAACTTGCCAGGAAACATAAGCAAACAGGTCCACAAAGTGAATTTCAGGTGGCGCTGAACGCAAAGGCTTCACGAATGATTTTAGATAAACGTATAAGCAAATCGAATCGGCTATATTCTCGGTCTGTTTCAGGGTTAACTCCAGTCCACCCCTCCCCAGCCTTAAGCCTGAACTTTCTGTTGAACGTGACTTAAATGTTAATTTCGTTCATTGATGTACTGAGCGCGCGACAAGTCTCTTCCCGTGCCCGCCTGACGTTTCTTAACAGAACTTCTACTTGTGCTGATGCTTTCTTATTATAGATTGTTAATAAACATTTATCTCAGACGCTTTTGTTTTATCAGTCGTTTATTTTAGTGAGTTTGGATGCCTTGTGTCATTATGCAGCATTCAGCCCTCTTTGGTGACTTATGCTGGGAACGAAATTTATTTGCTTCAGGTTAGGCGCAAAATACCTCTTAATATGTTCCTTGTAGAAATGTGATCGTATTAGGCTAAACAACACTGGTTCATGCCGGATTCGGATGCGTAACGCGTTGTAAATCTAGTGCTCTTCTGTTGGTAGGGAACCTCTCTTTTGTATGCAGTGGATGTTCTGCATCATCCGGTGCGCTTGACTGTTCTTCTTCTCATCACCAGGATCACTCAAAATTGGATTTGAAGCTTAGTTTTAAAGAAGGATGATGTTAAGTCCCAAAGTTGAAGCATAGACTCCACTGTAAGACAAATTTGCACTTCAACAGAATGCACCTTTACTGCAATTATCTCATGCTCTGACTTCTTGTTAGTTACCAGTTAGTATATGTATATAATTCTTCTCAGGCTTTTATTGCTACACTACTTAATTAGGTCTAAATGGTTTGATTTAATGGTTTATCCTTGGTATAGATTACAACTTTTCCGTGGTTAGTTTGAAAAACAGTTATCTGCCAAACATATAGTCAGCATGGTTTAACCATAATAAAGGAAGCAATTCTGTTGTCATGTGACAAGAAAACCATAAAACTTAGAGGACACTTAAGATTTTATTTAAAAAAATAAAAAAAGACATGACATGGACATATTTAAACTGTAAGAAAAAATATTTTAGCCTTTTCTTTAGTTTTGTAGAAAACGATGTAAACGATTTTTTTAAATAAAGTAAATTTATGAATCCTGTATACAGAATTGGCTCACGTTTTAGACTAGATTTTGAAAGGTTTTCTCCTCTTTATAACCTTAAACATCCTTATTTGTCTTTGACCTGCATGTGCTGGCCAAGTTATTAAAATTAGCTCACTTTTGTAGCCTCAGTGCACGGCATGAGGCCACAGTGGCTGTTTGTTGATGGCTAACCATGCATGTAAATAAATAAAGCCCTATTTGCTTCTCTTAAACTTCTGGCACTTCAAGCCGGCTGCTCTGTACATTTTATCACTGTCGCCTTGATCTCAATATGTCACATCATCAGTGGGTCACTGTTTATAGTCCTGCACAAGTCAGCCTTATTGATTGCGTCCAGACACATTCTGATTTAATACTGGGCTGCATTTCCACGTGTCAAGGACTTGTTAGTGGAACAGCACTTTATGAGTTATTCAGTCACGTGTAGTCAACATTTAAATTGCTCTGTGCAGTATTATGTCTAGGATTAATCCGTAAACAGCTGAATGAAAAAATTACCCTGCTTAGTACATGGCCCACTGGAATACATGAATCTGATAGGTCAATTTTGGCACAGAAGAGTAAAATAATTTTGCATAATGACATCTAAACTGGAAATGTAACCACTGACCATGGCAACAGACCAACGCTCTCGTGTCATTTCTGGTCTCTCTCTTTCCATATCAGCACAACTTTGGCAGCATTTCGAAACATTTGGATTGCAAATGAATAGTTTTTAAATTAATATTTTAATATTGCATGAGTGGATTTCTTGTTGCTTAGCTGGTTGTTTTAATTTGTGCAAGCTTTAAGCCAGTCTACCAGTAAGATATTAAAAAACTTTTCCCAAATCAATACTTCATATCCCATTGTTTATTTATTTTGTAAGTTGCTGTGCAATAAGAGCATAATCCCTTACCCATTTCATTCATCTGTCTTGGATATTTTGTATGACCTGTCCACTTTTTATGCCTTTCAAGGACACAGCAAACTCCAACAACATATAAAGACAGCTCATATTTATAACTGATGCACCATGTCACAGATAAGATCCCCTTGACATAAAAGATCTTCCTGTAGGCTTACAACCCACTGTGTTTCCACAGACTGCAAAATGCCCTTGACAAATTAGGGATGCGTATTAGGGATGCGCATAGAATATTTACAGCTTTTCTAGTACTTGCGCTCTCCATGGTGCTGAACCTGCTCCTGAAATGCCGATGGCTATTGACAGGTGAGGAAGTTGCTGTAAATTGTATCTGATGGTTATACGCTGTGTTCTCGGTACCCTCAATGGGTATAATATAGTTTCAACTGTTTGACCCACACGATGAATCTATGTTCCCTTCATTTTTACCCCTTAAATGGATATGAAAGTTTGAAATGACTGTGAAAGATGTATTAATAGCGAACATTCTGTTTCATCCAACAGGAGCTATTTTTGAACAGAATGCCATACGAGATGACGAGGTTTTTCAGCTTGCCATCTCAGACCTGAGTTTGAATGACGACATCCTCCAGAGCGAGAGGATTACCCATTCTATCAAACTTATCGAGCCCAACAACCCCTTCCAGGCGGTACAGGAAGGTGAGTGAGTGACTGGTATCTCTCAGCAATCGATTAACCATGCCGTTCTACTTTATCTTTATGTCCGGTCCGTTTGCTTGAGCAGTTATCCGATATCTCCAGACCTTTCTTGTGAGGCTCTAACATCAGCAAGTAGAATAGCTGCAGGTGTGGTATTTCCAAAAGTGTTGGTTTCCTCCTCTTAGTCTTTATTTCTATTCAAAATCTTCTTTTCCCCTCAAACAAAATAATGTGTTGTCAGTGTGTTCTGATGATGAAACAAAGTAGCTAAATTAGGCACCTCTTGGAATCAGAATCATGTCCACGTGGAAATGTGCTGAGGACATATATGGTAACATGCTGAGTGTGTTTCTGTCACACAGGCAAATTGGATCAGCAGTGCCGCTCACAGACATTAATGTATGAATGTAGAACAACTTAATTTATGTTATCAAGCATGACGGCCAGCTGTCATTATCTGAACAGTTCCACATTTTCATTGCCTTCCTCATATGAGCAAATCCTCAGTTTGATCGTGGGTACCTCATATTGCAGAAAGGGTCCAGGGGCCAAATTCATGAAGATCTTAATACAAAGTTGTTATATTTCCTAATAATTAAGTTCGTTAGAATGTTCCTATGTGCAGTTATTTCTTAAATATCTTAAGAATTTCTTGTCAGTTCTCAAAAATGAAAACGAATTAAACATTAAAAACGACTTCCCTATTTAAGTTGAAGTTTACTGCATTTGGCTAGTAAGATTTTCAAGCTTTTCAGTTCATTTAGGAATTCAAATTCTTTATTAGTTTTCTTTTTAGAACTGTTAAGAAAAAAGCTAAGAACATTCTTTAAGTCCCATTGCAGTCACTAATTTTTTAACCTTAAAACTCCTCTGTGATGATCAAAATGACATATTTAAATACATTTTTTCCCTTTAAAAATAATTTCTTCATGCCTTAAAACAGCTTTCCTCATTTAGTAAAGTTGATATAATATTTACATTAATATGCATTGCAAATAAGTCCCTACCTCTACTCAATCACAGCCATATACCCTGTATGTCTGAAATAGAAAATTGATTCCAAAGAAGAATCAAAGAGCGAATTATACAGGGTCGTCTCTTTAACATTAGACATGTACAATAACTGATATCATTAGCCTTTGGCTTGATACGTTATCAAGCAGCTAATAACGTGTTGCTAATGTCACACAAACCATGTTTCCATTTGCCATCTCAGCCAGCTATCTTCTAAAAATCAACATCCCTAGGTAATAACACTTTGCTAATGAAATGAAAAGCCCCTCTTGGCAAGTTGACTGGATTGATTACATGTTTGTGATTTTAGCAAACATGGGGCTGAATCAAACCGAATTTATGAACTATAAAAAGTTATTTATTTATTTATTTCTTTAGCTGATGTTGACTGATGAGTTTGCACTTTCAGTTTTAAGCATATTAAAACCACCAGATAGACATGTAAACAACATTAAAAACTTGATTTTCACCACAGGAGGTCTTTAAGAAATGTTTTTGGTGAATACATTTTTTAAAGCTAAAAATAAGTAAATGGTAGACCAGAAGAATTTTATTCTGAAAAATGTATGGTGAATCCTTCCCCAGAGGGTTTAGAAATGACAGAAGGAAAGAGGACATAAGAGTATTGCACTTCTGTCTGGTTTCCAGGGGCTCTGGGATCGATTAGTCTCCCTGGTTTTGAGTGACAGCTGAATGGTGATGACCTTTCACTTTGCTCTTTAGCTTACATTTACCCTACTGAGAAGAAACTCACCTGTCAAATATAACCCCCCCCCCCCCCCCCACACACACACACACACATAGGGAAAAAAACAAACACTTAATCTCCTCTATCAGCAAAACACACACACTTTTGGCAAAGCATAGTTCTAGCCTTTTACCTACCAGTCAATAAAATTACTTAAGATCCTGTATGTGGACAGATGACACACAGCGGGAGTTTGTGGCTCAAGTGTGTATTGTAAGGACCCAACTGTGTGTTTATCTCACAGTGTGTTTATCTCTCTGCATTTTTTTGCCTGTATGGGCATTACATCTAATCACTCATTACAGCTATGTGGCCCACACACACACACACACACACACACCACATCATTCACCCACACATACACATTCCATAGTAGATAAGTGTGTTACTGCAGAGATGTTTGTGTGTTTTTATGAACAGTGCTACTGTGAGACAATGAACCATTGCAGTTTTTCTTCTTCTTTTTTTTTTTTTTGATGAGACAGTAATGCAAGATAGCAGATTCCTGTTGTGACGAGTCAAGCTAATGTTCAAGAGGCAAATGTGGCCTTGTTGTGTCCTGCTGTGCTTTTTGAGGAAAAAGTGCTGATGTGGAGAAATAGAGTCACCTGAAGGGGAAATCGCTTGAGAAGTGTCACGTCCTGTGTGAAAACAACTTTTAGCGAGTCCTCTAAATGGCTCTTTTTGTTTCTTTTCATCTCTTTGTGCCCCTATGGCTTTCTCTCTCTCCTGCTAAGCCGTTCTAAACCCCTTATTTGATCTGTTTGGCTTCTAGGCTGCAGGAAATAGGAATGGTCATCCTGGATGCTGTCAGATCTTTCTTTTCTCGATAGGGTTGACTCTCGCCTCTTGTAAAGACGACAGATTTCTTGTTAATTCTTAGTCTGTCCCCCTCCTCTTTCATCTTGTCTGTGGTGCTTTCTTTTTTATAAGTCAATAAGGACACTCTTCATCCTCCAACAAAAGGGCTTAGGCTGCTTATCAAAAAAACATGATATTTCAAATCATCACTTATTGGTGGAGAGATCTTCTAAATTGAACACGTCCAAAAAATGCATACTCCTAAAATCATCTTTCTGAGGTTGATGATGGTTATGTGATATTGCAATTGTAAGCGTAAATAATGTAACAATTGATACGAGACTGCTAAATATCACAGGTCAAAGTTTGTCACATTTCTTCATTCTGGTAAAATACAGGACTCATCAAAGTGGGTTTTTAGTACAGTCTCTGGCAAACTTGCACTCACTTTTAATAACACTTTCTTAAAGCAGCTTGATACAAGTCTGTCATTCTAAGTTTATAGAATTTTTGTCCCACTTCTAACACATTTTTAAGGTTCTTCAGAAAAAGACCTGGGGTTTCTTTTATAAAACTCTCTGTAGATTTCATCCTAAAAGTTTAAGTATAACAAAGTTCTTTCATGGGAAGAAGGAGGCGGGAACCGGCAGACAATCAAAATGACTTTAATAATAAAATAAAGACAAAACAGTGAGACAGCCCCTCACGGACGACTGCCATGCACAATCAAAATCAAAGCATAAAATTAATCCATACAACACCTAGTTTTACTATGCATAACCTCATCTGCATATCATTACCATGCATGTTCTCATCCACGTGACACAATATTTAACACCGTTAAAGGTACGAGACATTAAGGATATATGAGATACGAAAAATAAATGCCATTTGTGCCATACACAATTTTTATTGCTTAAAATCATCCAGTATCCTTATGTTTTAGCATAAATATATATATATATATATATATAAAATCTGTAAAAACAAAACGGTGTAAAATAGTTCTCAGATAAATATTTTAGAGTTGGTCTCATTCTTTTCCACTGGCCAAATAGTATTTAAATTGTTTTAAACAATTCAAATCAAATTAAATATATGCAGTTTTGCTGATTATGTAAACATCTTTTAGCTATTTTTAGCCTATATTTATTGCAGTGTAAATAGAATTGTCTGACTCGACGCTTCAGTGACAGTGAATAGTAGCCTATTTTAAAAACATGCAAATTACCATTTTCTTCAAGTTGTATCCTTCTAATACAGTGGTATTTTTCATAATTTTGTGGAGATGCCTTCAGACGACATCAACACCTCTGTGCAGCTGTGGTTGTACAGTGAACTATTATCAATGGACCTATTCAAACCGGACAATGGACCCTTCAACTACTGAATCCAACAGTGTCTGAATCTAGTAGTGCCATAATATCGAAGGAAGTGCGCATAATTGATCATTGTTCTCACTAAAATATTTTATATTTTAGTTTAAATATGAATTATCGTGCACCTATAGCACTCCTCGCTGTCATTAAAACCGCATGGTACAGGAAAAGTGATCAAGCACATTCAACTAAATATGTCTAAATTCATATAATTTTTGTTTAACTTCTGCGTAATGACTTTATGTATTTTCAGTGCTTATCTCCATTAATGAGAGTGGAATATTTAATGTAAATGTGTATATCGAATTGAAGACATAAATAATTTCTTACTTCATTACTTTTCTCACGGCAGGAAAAAGAGTGTATACGGTTGGTCTAGAATGTCCATAAGATGGGTACATATTTGCACCAAGTTTATTTTGTATAAATCATAATATATGAGTGGAAAATTGAGTATGCAACGTTTATAAATGAGAGGCCAGGGATTATTTTTTTTCATAAATGACTGGCTGCTTGACTGCATTTGAGAGAGTCTGTGTAAAAATGTGTGTGAATATAACATTTTATTTGACATATTTTAGTCATTATTATCAATTGTAATTTAATCAAATCGAGCTATTTTTTGCCAAGGCATACTCATCGACAATTTGTGAAAAACAAACCTGTTAAGGTCTTGTTTCCACCTCAGAGTAAAAGAAAAAAAGCCAATAAAAGTTTGGAATAATAATAAAAAAAAACACATTGCATGTATTTATTGGCATGGTTATGTTAAGATATACATTTGTGAAATTTTTCTAAACTTTGAGAAATACATATGCTACTGTGAGGAATAAATTCCAAATTTGCAGTTGTGAGGGAAAAAACTGCAATTTGAAAAAATAGTCATATGAGTGCAATTTTTAGATATCCAGCAAAGTTGTAATTTCCAGAAACAAGGTGAAAACAAGCTTTTAAAAACCTCTCTTCGCACACACATCATTTATTTCATATTCAAATGGATAAATTCAAAGTACACCTACAAGATTCCTTGGTCTCATAACTATTAGAGATAAGTTTCCCAGGCAGCTGTCCCTGTTCTCTCTCTCTCTCTCTCTCTCTCTCTCTCTCTCTCTCTCTCTCTCTCTCTCTCTCTCACTCTCTCACGCTCTCTCTCTCTCACACTCCTGTGCTTTCAATGTCTCTTATCTAAAGCTGAGTCAGGAGGTGGTCTTAGTTGGCAATTCACATTCTGACGTGCCCTTTCAAAATGGCAGCTTGTCTACTCTGTGTCCCCAGTGAAGCTACGGCCAGTGTCTCATATTAATGAGATCCAAAATGGCTACTGCCAGGATCTCAGTTTCATTTTAAATGTAGTGCGAGCCTCAAATCACTGGGCATCTCATTCACATCAGATCTCAGATGTCTGTAGCCTCAGAGGGGGAACACTATATTCTCTATGACAACAGTGACAAGGTTCATTATAATAATAATAATTCTTTACATTTATATAGCGCTTTTCTAGACACTCAAAGCACGCTACATAGACAGGGGGTATCTCCTCATCCACCACCAGTGTGCAGCATCCACCTGGATGATGCGACGGCAGCCATATTGCGCCAGAACGCCCACCACACACCAGCTTACTGGTGGAGAGGAGACAGAGTGATGATGTTTGGAGGCCATGATGGTCAGAGACCAATGGGCGAATTTAGCCAGGATGCCGAGGTCACACCTCTACTCTTTCCGAAAGACATCCTGGGATTTTTAATGACCACAGAGAGTCAGGACCTCGGTTTAACGTCTCATCTGAAGGACGGCCCTTTTTGTCAGTATAGTGTCCCCATCACTACACTGGGGCGCTAGGACCCACACAGACCACAGGGTGAGCACCCCCTGCTGGCCTCACTAGCACCTCTTCCAGCAGCAACCTAGTTTTCTCAGGAGGTCTCCCATCCAGGTACTGACCAGGCTCAGCCCTGCTTAGCTTCAGTGGGCAACCGGTCTTGGGCTCCAGGGTGATATGGCTGCCGGCCATTATGGTTCCCAATAATCAGAGCTGTTGTTTGTAAAAGCATATACTAATGCTTTGCAATAGCATTAAGTGCATCCTCTTCTCAGCGTAGTGACCCAATGGTTCCACAAGTGCCACTGAAGTCTTTGTTTAACACTGATGTTAACAACCCCCTTTAAATGGTCTACTCTGCTTTAGTTGCCATATTTTTTATCCAGAGCAATTTACAGTATATTTTTACGCTACTGGGACAGTGCCTTACTCTATGTTTTCCAAACTGTGTTCCAAAAACCCTTAGGGGGGCAAGAGTCTCCATGAACATTTTCAGAAAATGTAAAAAAAGTTTTTATTACATTTATTTGATCACACTTTATTTTAAACCCAATTCTTGCCATTAACAAACAATTAACTACAACTTTTACCTGAATAAACTACTAGTTTGCTGCTTATTAATAGTTAGTAAGGTAGTTGTTAAGTTAAGGTATTGGGTAGAATTAGGCATGTAGAATTTGGTCATGCAGAATAAGTGCTTTATAATTACTAATAAACAGCCAATATGTTAATAATAGTTGTGTTTATAACCAAGTAGTTATATGTGATGTTATAACCAATATGTGAGAACTGGTCCCTACACTAAAGTGTTACCAATTTATTTAGACAGTAATAAAAAAATGCATGTAGATGTATGAATAATTAAATTAATTAAGTTCTGTAAATATTTTCCAGATTCCAGATTTTACAGATTACATTTTAATAATGCTATGTTGTTATAACATTGGCTTATGTAGCAAAGCATTTTTTTTTTGGTAAAAATATTTGGAAAACATTGTTTAATTTATATGATTTAATTCATTTTTATGAAAAAAGAATGACAGAGTAATAATATGAAACAAAAAGATAATATAATAAATTGTTCTTTGTTCTTATCTTCTTATCTTTATCTTCTTTATCTTCTTATCTTTAATAAACATCTTTACATTTTATACATATTTTTTTCCAAACCTATTTTTTAAGCATCTTTTAGGAGCCTCTATCGGTCACTGGACCCAGACAGCTGAAACATCATCAAACAACAGGCAAACAGCATGCTTATGAAGTTAATATTAAATGAAAATAATTAACTGACCAACGATCATATTACAAAGATTGTTTCATCACTTAATATTGTAACCTTAATGCTCTGTGTTTGATGCTTATGAATGCCCTGGGAATAATTTAAAGCAAAGAGTATTAAACACCTGAGCCCACATGCACGTGATGACAAAGCTTGGGCCTCTGTGGCATCTTGCACCATGAGCTCTGTGTAACCAGTATGCTTGATTTAAGGAGAAATATAGATAGAACCTTGTTTAATTAGAGCAAGCTCCGGAGACAGAATGGTTGGTGAGATCCATTCAGGGCTTTAGAGCCTCTCCCATCATTGTTGAGTGACCAGGTTACTGGCCATGAACCTCTCTTTCTTACAATGAATAAAAAACAACCATCAGATAATTAGCTGCCTGGAGAAAAGAACTGCCTCCCCCCCCCTCCCCCCGTCTTTCTCTCTCACTAACTCTGTCTTTAACAAGTACAGTATTCTGGTATGCTTTCATTAAGCAGATTTGCATTGCATGGTTATTAAGCTAAAAGGATTATAATTGTCTCTCTAGTGGTGGGGTCTGGGTAAGAGGAGGTAAAGCTTGCAGATTGAGTCACGTGATTTATAAGACATTTAGAACAGATGTGAGAGTTAATGGTCAGAGAGTTTGAGCTGCTATGGTAGACCTGATGGAAAACACTCTTCGTCTTTGAAACTGTCCTTGAAATGGCCTTGCAGTGATAAGTTGAATGAGAGCACAAATGACCCATGTGAGAAACCAGTTGTTAACCAGTAGCAAAAGCATTTAGGAAATGACATCATGTCAGTAGCTGTGCTTCCATCCAATTAATTTCTATGAATATTCAGAATATCCTTCTTATCAATTAAAAAAGAAAAAGAAAAGGAAAAAGGGAAATTCTGTAGAAACTGGTGCAAAAATGGTAATAGAAAAAGAAACTGAACTGTGGCTCTTTTATTGAGCATGGGGACAAACTTGATGTAACACTTCACAAGGCAAAGGAATGAGGAAACGATGATGAATATGTGGGAATTACTTCAATTTAACAAACAAAGGGCTACAAATACTGGAACTGAGGAATGACATATGAGACAGAACAGCGGATACCAAACTAAGAACAGGGAACACATGACAAGACTAGAGGATGATGAGACACACCTTGGATCAATGGAAATAAATGGGGAACACCTGGAACCAAATCAACACAATAAGGACAAGAACAGGGTCAACCAAATATGGAAAAACACAAATGACAAGAGATCGTGGGGTAGGAAAACAAAAAAACATGACAAAAGTCTAACATCACTCCCCCTCTCCTGGAAGGCGTGCCCTGGTGCCTCACAACATCCAACGGTGAGGGGGAGGTTGGGCGCCCTGAAGACCGGTACAGGACGGAGACACAGGAGGCCTCCAGGGCGGATCCGGGAGCTCAGGAGGCCACAACGGATCTGGGGACTTGGGAAGACAAAACACAAGACATAACAAAAGTCTAACAGTTGAGGCAAAGTCACGTGACTTATTTTATTTTTTTTAAATGTATTTGGTACCTTTGGCTTCTATTGTAGTTTATCAGCGTTCTTACTGAATATAAATCTACCTCAAGTGAGATTTGTGAAATTTGCACAAATAAAAATGTAAAACATTTGGATGGATACCCAACTATTGTACATGTAATAGCGTTGTTGTATATTGTTCCACCAACACAGGTAATGGCATGATGATGTTGAGTTCAGGAACTCCCATAATGCAGTGCTTTTTACAGCTTTGAAGAGAGAAAAACTACAGGACTTTTGGACTGATTCCGAAACTCACTGAGCTTTGTTTTTTGTCTCTTATAGCAGTGCAGTATAGTTTTGAGAGATGCTCTTCTGTTTTTGTCAGCAGGCATTGAATAATGGGCCGTCTGGGTGATTTTTAAATTGAATACTTCATATTTCATCATTTTGCCTCACACTGAGGTAATAAGATAACACACTCTGGGTTTTCTTCCGCATGTGTTTTGCTGCATTTGAAACTGTTTATGGACAGGAAAGAGCCTACATTTGCAAATCTGAGCAGATTGTTCAGACAGCGAAGGGATTTGATAAAACAGAGAGACATTCTTGCATGCAAAGTTACTAAGGAAAGTCTAAAAAACTTTGAGCACTTCAAGCTAAAATACACAGTGGAAAATCTGATGCCCCATGTCTCTAATGGACATTATCAGTAGCAATATTCTGCCCACATCCAAAGCAGAGTGATAAATCTCAATTATTTAATACCCAGCAAGTGTTTTTGGCATGCATACATTACTGTTCAAACTTTTGGGTTTTTGTTTAAAAGAAATCCATAGTAGTGGTATAGAAAAAGGATGCATTTAATTGATCAAAAGCAACAGTAAAAACATGTATAGTATAACAAAATAATAATATTGCAAATAAATGTTATTGTTTTTAAATGAAAGAATCCTAAAACAAAATCTATCACAGTATCCACAAACATATTAAGCAGTACAAGTAGTTCAGCATTGATAAGAACATTGGAAAACTGAAATTTCTGCAACCTAAATCTAAAGCTACTATCTAAAGAATCATGTGAGACAGAATAATGGAGTAGAATGGTTGCAGAAATTCAGTTTTCCCATCACATAAATAAATAGCAAAATATATAAAATGTATTAAAATAGAAAACAGTTATTTCAGATTATATTAATGTTTCACAATGTTACTTTGTAAACATTAGAGACTTCTATTCTACCATCCCCAAACTTTTGAACGCTTTGTTTGCACTTAGTTTCCAGTGAAAGCCTGTGGAAAACACAGTATCCAACTCAAAAACTCAAAGTAGATCCTCAGAATACTGTACTAAGTTGAGTTTAGTTCAGATTTGCACACTGTCCCCACATTCTTTTAGCTGCTGTTCTACAGATGTTGAGCAGAGTCATTGGAGATATTTCAGCTGTGAACAACGTGAGAGTTCCTCTCCAAATGTCACAACAGCTTGGATTTCAACCAGCCATCCTAATTGGTATATGCTGCTTTAGCCCTGAGCTCCCTGAACTTCTGGATGCAGCTTGGCAAGAGGAGGAGAAATACTCAAAATTGTCAATGCTGTACCAATTTGGGTCCTCTGTCTTGCATGATGAACAGTGTTATTGGCTATGATTGATTAGGTTATGAACACTTTCTTTTCATAATTAGTGAGCATGTTACTCGCTCCTCTCTCTGTCTTCTCTTAATTCAATTCGATTTTCACTTTCTATTTAGTGTGCTTAATTGCCACGACAAATAACATTCCATTTGCATTACCAAAGCATATTCCCTCTCTCTCTTGTTATCTCTCTTCCTCCCTCTCTTTCTTCACTTTTAATTGACATACATTTACATGTCCTGCAGATGCAATACAATCTTTAAACTCCAGATTGTCAGAATTTCACAGATTCTATCAGAAGTCAGAAGGAATGCAGTTATTATTTCATTTATTTTCCCTCCTAGAGGTGTAAATGAAGTTTCTGTATTTTTCTAATCATTTATTTATATTTTAATTTTTAAACATTATTTTGTATATATTTGTATAGTTTTCACCTTTTCATATGCCTTTTAAGAAACATGAAAGGAGATTTGTCTCTAGTTTACTTTGGATCTCAATGTTGATATGTTCACTTTGGGATGTCAGAAATCTAAGGATTTCAGAACAAGCTTAATGCTTGGTTTTAATTAAAACCCTTTTTTAGACTAGGGATATATTTTTTGAGTTCTGATATTTACCATATATTTTCATAGCACATAAATCTTGCGGATCTCAAAAGATCTAGTGTAATTTGATTCGTTATGATATGATATAAGTGTGCTCAATTGGTTTCTTGACCTCTTGAACTCTTGTGGCATGGGTGTGTAAGCATGTAGAGTAATATAATGCTGAGTAGATGTAATCTTGACCTCCAGTTCAAACTCATCAGGAAAATTCGGTTGAGCATCTAACCTATTGATCCTTTTGCCACCATTATCGGCTTGTGTATTTGACCCGAGAGAGAGTGGGAGATTGTTTCAACTACTCAGAAAGTGAGAGGAGTGACATTAATGGGATTCAGAAAGAAAGACAAAATATTCTCATATAATCCCAAATCTCTTCTGCCAATCAGGCCTTGCAGCTTTCTGAAACCTTACAGCAGGTTACGTCACTCTCATTCACAGCTGCAGTGATAGGCTCTATACTCAAACTCTGCTGCATGAATGAGTAAAACAACCTCTACTGTCACAGTCCTCGGCTAAATCTGCTCTCAATTCAATTTTGAATCATTTGTGCAGCACTTTATGTAATGGCACTTTCCATAAAGCAGCTTTACTGAGATTGAAGGTGAAGGTGGCACCGGAAAATGTCCAGGGGGATGAGGGAAGAAACCAAGGAGGTGACAGAGGTTCAAATTATATTCATTTCTGATCATGTTATTCCCTCAAACTCAGTCAGGGGATCAAATTTCAGTGTCTGAATCACAATGTTGAATGGTTATATGTATATTTAAAGTTTTTGATCGGCATTGCATCTGTGTTTGTAGACAGAGTTTGTTTTTTCATCAGAATAGATCTCCTCCAATGGACCCACTGCAGTGATTGGGTGATGACAACATGGTGACCCCGTCCATCAATTAATGTCTTGTGAAGTGAAAAGCAGCATGTTTGTCCTAAGTAAATCCATCATTAAGATCAAATAATAAAAAAAGGAGCTTCAAATCATTGCTTCCAGCTAAAAAATATTGCTTTCTCTGGTTCGCATGAATTAGGAGAGAAATACGCACATATTAAGCACCATTTATGAGCAAAATGAGTCCAAAACATTACAATGTCAATCATTAAAAATTAAAAAAAACATGCATGGAAGAATCATTTGCAATGAGATCAATAACATGCATTTAGACAATAGATGCAAATTTGAAGAGTACGTATTTGTATATATTTTGTACATACAGTATAAGACCATAAAGTCCCCACAAACTCTTTGGTCCAGGTTATTTACTATAATGTATTATTAGAAGAAATCTGTAACTTTGGCCACCCAAAAAGTTAGTGCAAAACATAACAAAGCTTCAAATTAGAAAAAGAGGCCAATTATATGTACAGCTTATGTTGGTCACGGCTGCAAGCAGTCAGTTAACATACTGATCCGACTGATGGAAACTAGACAAAGTCAATATGAGAGAAGTTTTGGAAGCTTGATGGAGCCGAAATCTGCCAGTCAGTCAACATGACTCTACAGATCTTTGGCAGAGTCACGTCTGTGCATGACACCTCTCACAGATGCCATCTGCTCTCTCACATGGCCGCCTGATCTGCCGTGTCATGATGAATATCATCAGAGCCTCAAGCCCTGTGTTGTAAATCACCTTTTCACTCTGTCATTTCAGCATTAAAAGCCCCCCACCCCAAATAAAATTTTCTGAGGTACTTAAAAAAAATTATATATATATAAAAAAAACCTTTGACAGGGTAATTTGAGAGATGAAAGATTTTACCATTTGAGCGAAGACTCTTGTCCAGCACAGACTTGAGATGTCATAGCACCTGTCTGCTTAATCGGTTTGAGCAAAGCCCGTATCTGATGTAATACCTGTACTGTATCAGTATTTGGAAAGAACAGGATGTGGGCGGGGCCTAAACATGAAGTGTGTCTGATTCTAAGTTAAATTAATGAAGCCCATTTAAAAATAAATAAAAAGTATCTGTATTATATAAAAATAAATACAATTATTTAATTGTAAAAATGATTTTTGATTTAATAAATTATGTAAAAAGTTGAATGAAACTGACCTTTCTAAATATATTCCAAGATTAGAAATGTAAAGAAGCCATCCATGCATGCTTTATGTTTTATTTATTTATAATTTTTTTTTACCTTGTTATTTTTAAATTGAAAGTGCCATAAATGTATTTATTATTTGTATTAAATAATTATTTTGAATTATTTATACAATGAACTGCATGCTCTTGTTCAGATCTTCCTCCACCAACTTAACAAACAATAAATTAAAGTCCCAACCATAGAATTTGTCTGTTTTACTGGGATGCACAACAGAAAATATATTTTGCTACTTCCGTTTCATTGGGACTTTTCAAATATTGCTTAATCCTTGTTCATGTTGCATAATCAGGCTAACAAAGAATCTTTTTCTGTTCATTTATAGAATATTTATTTTTTGTATTCAGGCCATTTCTAGATTCTGTTGTAGTGTGTGGTCGAAATTCAAGCGTTTAACCTAAAGCCTGTAGAAGCAAACCAAATAAGTGCAATCTATTACTTAAACTAAACTAAATTAGACAAAAGTCATGGCACTATTGTTTGCTCCTGGGCAATCGTCCCTGCAATAAGTGTCCCTGAACTTCACTTTGAATAAAAGTGTCCTCTAACTAAAGACTAGTAATTGGCTAGGTAAATCTATACTCTTTGTTTCGGCAAAAATATGTCCAAGGGTGACAGTACCCCACCAGAAACCTGACCCTGTCAGATATATTTCACCCCTCAATGTGCATGTTTGCATGTATGCTAAAGGCCATGCCTCTTTTATTGTGAGCCAGATGCTCTCATTAAAACAATGCTCCATGTGCTGTGTACACCTCTTGACTGTCACAAGGAGTTTGTGTATGCACTGTTTGAGAGCTCGTTTAGATAAAAGATTGATGACTTGTAGTTTTGTTAAGCAGGGTTTTTTCCCCTAACATCCCCACGCTCTTTAGAAACCCACAGGGAATGCATACAGGAGGTGACAAAGAGTCTCTGCAACAATGTGAATGATTTATAGAAGTGCTAATGGCAGAGGAATGTGTGTGGGAGAGAAAAGACTGTGTCTCTTTAAGAACTCAGGGTTGATGTAAATGATTCAGAATTATTCTCTCCAAGATCACAATAGTACCTCTCCATCGTGATCCTGCTGATCTGACACTGTTATGCTTATGGGAGAACGTGTGGAGTTGTTTGTTGAATAAACAAATACGAAAAATTGACCTGTGTGAGATTCGCAAATTCAGAAGTCTGCTTGAATGACCAGTGTAACTCCTGTTTGGAATCGTAGTATGACTCACTGATGGTTTGCAATAATGGACAAGCACTAGTAGGAGGGCAGGGATTATACTGTGCACCATTGCGAGTTTAGATTTCCAGTGCAATAGGACACCACATGATGACAGATTTTCAGCTTGATGGGGCAGATCTGGCTGTGTCCGATTCACCAGTCTGGACAGAATGAATGAGAGTGGAATAGATGAAGTATCCCTGCCAGAGCGACAAGTGCAGCGGGGGCGGCAAGCAACCCAAATCGACCCGCGACTCCCAAGCAGTGAGTGTGAACACCCATTGGGCGCAATTACCATGCAACAGAAGCCCTCTATCCAAGACACGACTGGCCCATGCACAGAAGCTGGAGAAACCACAGAATCTCACGACAGGCCAGTGGAACATAGCAGCTGCCTTTCGTGAATGGAGACTGCACAAATGCAGGAAGCACCAATGGGATCCCCTCTAAAGGTGTCCTTTAAAAAAAAAAAAAAAAAACTGCCAACAGTTTTTGAATAAAATTGAAAATAAACAAATAAGACAAACAACTCCCATGTGCAGTGACTTCCTAGAACTCTCCCGAAATGTGCTAAGGCTTGGTTAATGGTACAGACTTCCAAATTCAGTTAGATTCATTTAAGTCCAGTAGTCCATTTTTATTTTATTTTTTTATTTTTTTTATACTTATTAGAGATATTCTCTCTCTGCTAATGTGGTAAATTATGCTGCATTAGCAGAGACCAGTAATTAATTAAAAAGGGTTTCAGATTGTCTGTCTTCAACTATTCACGAAAATAACCTACTTATAACTAATGAGAGTAATTGTCTTTTTCAACTATTCATGAAAAGAGTCTTCTCATAGGTTTTTTTGCTTTTGTTTTGTTTTTTCCCTGGGGAATTGGCCTATATGGTTGTTGCAGTATGTTTTATTTCGCTGAAAGGAAGTGGCCCGTGTGAAAATTTGTTCCAGTAATCAGGCTACATTAGCCACACAGTGTTTCGATTCACTTAAAAGAATCGCTTCATTAAAATAACTGTTACAGGAATCAGACTGTTTTACTATTTGTTTTTATGTTTTGAAAATAACCTGTTATTCTTAATAAGAATAAACTATTTCAGAAATCTGGCTATTTTTCAAAATGCTAAAAAGAACTGTTCATAAAATTAATTTCTTTGTAAATTTCTGGTCATGCTGTATGTTTTGATTCACTGAAAAGAATCAGTTCATAAGAATCATTTGTTTTGGGAACTAGGGCTACACTAGTCACTCTCTAAATTTTCTCTTGTAACATTTGTAAGAGTCATTTGTCAAATTTGTAAGTTTTTTTTTTTTTTTTGTGAATCAGCTTCGCTGGTCACTCTTTATGATAACCTATATAGAAACAGTTTAGAAAAAAATAAATAAATAAATACATTTGTGCCTCAGACAACAATAGTTCCATTGTACAGTATGTTGTTTTTCCATGTAGCATTATATTGCATCTCATTCTAAATACAGACTCACATTCGCAACTCAAAATATGATGTGTTTTGCCATGGCACTTTAAAGTAGATTCAACTGCATCGATTCTTCAGAAGGGAAGCGCCACTGCAGGACACACTGACACAGAAAACCTTTTAACTTTATGAATAGTCCACTTCAACTTTGAATTGAACTGTTATATCTTTTGGCTGCACACCATGTTGCCATGTTCTGGAACGTCTTGGCAGAAGAAGACACATACTGGTCTCTGCACTATTAACAAATGATATCTTACTAGCTTTGTAGTCTTTAAACAACAGCCTGAGCACACCACAAACACACACACAACCTTCAGTGATGCTTAATGTCACATTAACGTCAGAATTTAATGAACATATCTGCACCTTAAATAATACTGAGCAGGAATGTCTATTGCACATGTCTGCATTATGTATAAATGCATGAATAAAACAGCTATGGTAGAGGAAGGAATGCACAGATGACACACAGCTACTTCATTGTGCGTGTTCAGAATAAGGTTTATGCGTTTTCTGTGAAATTCTGTCCAAAAGTATATCCAGCAGATTAAATTAGCTCTTCATACAGCATGTGTGTGTGTTGAACTGTGTTTATTAATACTCCTGCGAGTGTGCGCATGGTTTTCAAGGTAGAATTATGAAATTCATCTTAGAAACTTTTGTAAATTAATCCAAAACTGACATTTTAAATTCAGTGCACACTCTCAGGTTTTTTAGGAACTTTTCATTGACTGAAATCTAACCCTTGCAGAAACCTTTTTAGATTTTTCATTAAGTGTCGCATGTTAAGTTATTCATTATTTCAAGTCAATTCAAGTGAGATTTAGGCTGCGTTTACACTTGGCATCAACATGCAATCACCGTGATCCGATCGAGCAGATCAGTCAATCAGAACACGGCGCGTTTATACTTATAAACTGAGTTTATAATTTGGAAAACCGATCGGATCTGTCTTTTCCGTGCAATATTTAAATAAATCTGCAGAGAATGGCCCAGTGCAAAGTTAATCTGAGTTGGTGGGTTTTCTTTTGGAAAGCATTTTCAGTCGAGGGACAATTTACAAATCAAAGATAAGTGAAGTAATCTCAATAGTCTCGACACCGGTGTTCTCCGTCTTTTTTTTCTGATAGTTCGCAGAGAGGGGGGCGGTGTTTTGTGTGATGTTGACCTGCTAATGCAGGCACGATGGCTTGATTGTGTTTTCATTACACCCAACACAGCCTTGTTGTCATTCTGACGTATATAGAAACAATCAAAGAGACAAAATGTCATGCCTCACAGGATTACATAACAAACATAACTCGTTATATATCGAGTTAAGTTGTGTAGTATTCAGCCTGTCTATTAAGTTGTTTTCCTGATACCACAATGTGAGTAATTTCAGGTTTTACTATATTTTGCACATTAGAAAGTGTCTATATATTGTTTACTGTCAACAGGATCCAAACTTAACCCTTTTTGCCCATGAATGGGAATTCTGGAGGGAAACTAGGAATCCAAGACAATAAATAAATAAATAAATAAATAAATAAATAAATAAATAAATAAATAAATAAATAAACATGACTTGTCTTCATTTGAATTGATCATGTAATTTTATCAGTCATGCATTTCATTTATCAGATTAAATTAAATTAAATAAAAATAAAATGTATGCATTTAGCATACGCTTTTCTCAAAAGCGACTTACAGAGCATTCAAGATAAAAAAAATTGTCAAATCAATTATGAATGTTTATTGTAGGCCCTGGTTACCATGTTGAAATTTTTCTCAATAATCGATACAACCTTCAGATGATAAGACCTTTTTTTTTTTAAGGACGGCTAATGCACACAGGCTTATACATAACAAGGACGAACTTAAACCATTACTTGCCTTCTCCATGAGAAATAAGATGAGAGAATCTATTGTGTAAGTAAGTGACAGAGAGAGAATTCACAGAAGAGGATTAGACTCGACTGCTGTTTCTTAGACATTGGAACGTGTCTTTTTATGCTCACTCTTTAGAAAAAGTGTGCTTTCTCTGTGTATTCAAGAAATAGAGAATTAAACCGCTTTGCTCTGAGTAGTGGAACATAGAATGGGATCTCATCTCTCCTCGTCTAATCTTGTCTCCTTTATTCTCCTCTTTGAGTGTCAGCGCATGAGCGTTTGTTCCTTGGTTTTGCGTAATACTTGAACAGTTGTGCTGTGCTGCCACTAACCTATGGGTGGTTGTTATGGTTACGATTGCTCAATCGATACATTCGAAAGAACCTCCACCTGATATCAGAGATAGAGATATCATAGTTACAATCAGCCACAGGACTTCAAAACATTCATAGAAAATAGATGTATTTTTTTTCAAGTACATCTTTTTCATTAAAAATGTACACTAGCTGCTTATAAAAAATGTAAAATGGCTGAAACAGTGTAGAAATATATTTAATGTTAATGGCAATCTTCACATTCGCATGCATGAGGCTCTTGTCATTTCTGAATTTGTAAATCAATAATGAGGAGCAGCGTCCTGACAGAATCACGAATGCTTTCTTCTGCGTCTGACAGATGAATCGATGGGCTCTTTTTCTCAGATGGCAGAGTGGCTTTGCTCTGAAAGATCTGAGGCAGATACGAGAGGCGATTACAGAAGGTCTTCAATGACCACAGAAGAAGAGGAGATTTAGTGCCTGATCATTTCCATTTCCGCTTCTGTTAGATCTTCCCATGAATCAATTTCCCTTTGTGATTAGATAAATATAAGATGAAAAAAATGTGTCTGTCATCATGAGTGCCTCAAAATCGTGAAGTTCTAGCAAAACACCAAAGTGAGAACTGTACAATCCTTTTTTTTTTTTTTTTTTTTTAAGACACCATTCACAGATACTGTAGATACTGGTCGGTATATTTCATATTTTCAGAACATATCGAACCTCAGAAGGGTCATGCATTCTTGAAAGCAGGCCTGGACAATAATGATGGTTCACTGGTTCAGGGTCAGCGCGAGAGAGTTTCAGACCAGTTGACAGAAATGTCACTATGCAGCACTGCCACTAAAAATGTAAGATGCATGCAAAGATTTTTATGCCATGCAAACTTAAACATTTGATTTTCCAGTGATGTATTAGCCTTGTTGCTGCAAATTGTACTGATTTTTCACTAAGATAATGTTATCTTGCTGATTAATGCGAATGAAGTGTTGTCATATTATCAAAAATGACTTGTGCTTGTGATAGTCTTTAAATGTAGCTATTTCTAAATTATTCAAGCAAATATAAAAAAATAATACACTGACAAAAAAAGGAAATCAGTCATTCTCTTGAAATGAAGCCATAGAAAATTAAAAGAGAAAGTAGCCAGCAGAAAAACATCCATTCTTTTGAAACCTGGCTTGTCATACTTGCAAAATGAAGCATCACTATTATTCAGTAATAATTCAATTATAATCAGTTTCACATGGTCCTGATAGAAATGGTTCTAATATGCTGTTTTGGTGCTCAAGAAACATTTATTGTTATCACAACAGTTAAAAAATTATTTTGCATTATATTATTGTAGAAACTGATTCTGATTATTTTTCAGGATTCTTTGATGAATTGAAAGTTCAAAATAACTACTTTTGTAACATTATACATGTCTTTACTGACACATCAATTGAATGCAAATGAATAAATAATTGATCCCAAACTTTTGAACTGTGTTATTACTTTTCTTATTTAATTCACCAATCAGATATGCTCCCATTATTCCCATACATTTACACTGAAGGTGGAACCCAAGCTATATCTGTTTACCAGAATTTGTTAATTTTTTTCTTGACCTGACTTGTTCTAAGCTCAATTGAAAGCTTTGATTTAGATGTGTTTTGTAATCTTCTGATGTAGATCTGTGGTGTAGCTCCTCGAGCACTATTTTAACTCTCACGACAGACTTGTCTGCTGTGAAAGCCCACACACTGTAGCTCTGCACCTCCAGAGACAGGATATTAAATCACCTGAGTCCTTTTTAACACAGCAGAAACTGTGATAGCGGATCACAAGAGGGTCAACGGCAAACGAAAGTGTCACGTCCCTTAAGAAAACATCACTGCTTCTTGGCTTCCCTGTTCCTTCTGAAACCTTCCTTGACGTAAAGCGTTGGTAATGATTTCACTGAACTCATTGTGTTTGTTTTGACATTTAGTGTAATGGGTTTTTACGCTTGATTTGCCCGAACCAAATCGGAGAGCGCTACAGAGCGATCTAATGTTTTCATTCTCGCCCTAAGTTGCGCATCAATCCAGGCTCACCTGTGTGATTTTCTATGTCCTCCTAGCCACACTTATGTTGAATATGAAGTCTATTTCCTTCATAATTGCATATGCGATTGAATGCGGTGATAACGATGGGATTGGATCAGAGTAATTTTGAGTTTCAGGACTCCCAATCACTACGGCAAGGCATTTGTGTGTTTGTGCAAGCTCGTGTCACTTTTATAGATCTATAGATCAGGGTGGTTGCATCTTTATAGACCTGCAGGCTCTCGCTGCTTCTTCTTGGAGCCTTCATCAGTTCATCAAGTCCAGCGATTCTTCCTCTTCCTCCCTCTTCAGAGTTCAACACCGTTCAGCTGTTCATATTGGCATATTATGTCACTCTTTCCTCCGATCCCTCCCTTGCAGATATATTCATCATCGTTCTCTAAGTCTGTCTGTAAATTTGCTGCCTTGGAAGCTGGATGTGTTTAATACCATGTAAGTGTTGCAGTCTTTGGCCTGTAGCTGTAAATGTCTACCCACAAAGCCCTGTTATAGTACACTTTGTTACTGCCCTCTCCTGCCCTCCTCTCTTCTCACTGGCAATAAAGTGTTTCTAAAAAAGGCATTGTAATCTCATTAGTGCAGCGGTGCATCTAGCTGACATTAAGGAAGTCCTCCTCAAAATTGAAAGGAGGGCAGCTTGGGGTCGGAATGGTTTTTGGGATTAATGTTATGGATGGTGTGATTTGGAAGACTTGATCCTGGTTTGTCGGATTACACGCTGATTAGTTTAAGATCGAGAAGCTCTCTAAATAACCGGATAAAAAAGCCACAGGCTTTTGTCTGATAAACCAAACACTGGATTTGTAGCAAAGGAGATAACGGGCAAATGTGTGCTCTGGTGCTGATTTGTGGACAGACAGCTGACTGGCCATGTAAAGCTGAAGCTTGATGTGTAGAGGAGGAAGAAGCTGGAATGGTTATCTCACATCAGATTAATGAAAATCCCAACAGTATTTCACCGGGGGATTTTTCTTTGACCCAGAGAATGTGATTCAAATCAGTTAAGTGACCATTAGATTAACATAATTCAGGTCAGTTCATGAGGGTGTTTAAGTGTAATGAGCTGGTTGACTCTCTGATGTGGAACAGTTCTTCTGGTCTGTGACTTTTATTTTTTATTTTTTAATCAAGAACATTCTTTGAACATGAGTGGTTCCAGTTCGTTGTTCACCCAAAAATGAAATTTCTGTAATCATTTACTCCCCCTCAAGTGGTTTCAACCCTGAATGACACCTTTGAACAAAAAAGAAGATATTTTGAAAAACAAAGTAAGAAAGAAAAAAAAAGTTGATGGTCCACTTTTATTTCCAGAGTATTTTTTCCACTCTGTGGAAGTCTGTGGGGACCATCAACTGTTTAGTCACCCATATTCTTATATATTATAATATATTCCTTTGTTTCAACAGAATTGAGAAACGTAACTGTCTAGTCTGTGTATTTAATGGTGGAGAATTTCTGCAGGTTATGTTGTTGTGCCGGTTGGTGGCAACAAAGATTCACAGAACAATAGTGTCATTGATTTATTTTTTCTGTTAATTTGCTCAAAACAAGCAATCAGTTGAATCAATGATTTAGTGACAGTGTTTTATTCCTGAATGAATCAGAGTTTTGAACAAATCAATTGAATCACTGATTCATTTGTGAACAAAACAGGTTACTCTCTTGATGAGTGAGTCACTGAAGTGTTCACTCAGCTGATTTGTTCAAAAGTACTGATTCATTTAAAAATGAAACAAGTGACTCTTTATGAGTGAGTCATTGCACTGATGTGCGCCATTGAGTGAGTCAAAGATACAAATGTATCTTTCCAACTATTAATAAGCTGAAATAGGCAAATGTTTTCAGCTCTTTGCAGGTTCTTCTGCTTACTGAATATATATCTCTAAATGATCATATACCTGATCTCTGACTTTTTTTTTTTCTTGGCAGATTGTGTATCGAGATAGTTTTGGCTGTAGAGTCTTGTATTGATTTGCACACTGTATGATTAGTGTTCTCCATATGTCCAGGACTTACATGACACACATATGGCCACACATGTCATCCAATCAGGAGGTAGTAAAGTTTTCATAAGCATATGACATGGCTCATTAATAGTTCACAGGCCGTTTATAGTATTTGTGCTCCGCTAATTTAAGTGCTTATTGGCACTGTTTAATTGGCCAAAGAAAATCATAAAATGCCCTGTTCTTTCTCTCTCTGTGACAGTATTTTCTGGCTTCAGTCTCTATGACATTGGCAAATAAAGAAGTGTGAAAATGTTCCCATTCTCCGCTTGTCTCCTACGGATTCCAGACATTTGCCATTAACACAATTAAGTTCTTTCGCAGCCTTTCTTTAATTAACATAATGCAATAACATAAATCAACAAAACAAAATTTGTGTCCCCGAAGGCCAAAGGATAAAATCCATGATAAAGGCCGCTACATTTCAGGACAAGGAAAAACCTCCTGCTAATGGAGCTAGGAGCTCTGCAGGTAGTGCAGTCTTTTGTAAGACATTTTTTTCAGCAACAGCTGAGCTGCATCAGAGGGCCCACAGGTGCTGTGTGAGGTTTCACACTCAATGGATGTACAATACAGTGCATTACAGTGCTGGCCATCTTTTCGGCATGGGGAGTGTAAGAGCCTCAGCAGGTATACAGCTTTAATGAGCAGGCTGTTCAAAAGTTTGGGAACAGTAAGACTTTTTATTTTACTTACTTTTACTTTAAAGAAATGAATCGTTTATTTCAGCTATGATACTTTAAAGTGGCTGTTAAAAGTAAGAGTAAATAAATTCTGTTCTTATGAAATTTATATTTATTAGATAACCTGAAATCAACTTATCAAAGTTTACTAAAAAATATTATAGAGCACAACTGTTTTAAACATTGATAATAAGAAGAAGTGCTTCTTGAGCACCACATTAGCATATCAGAATGCAGTGCTAATGAAATTTCAGCTTTGTCATCAGAGGAATAAATTGCATTTTAAAATGTATTCAAACAGAAAACTTTATTCTAAAATGTATTGCAATTTTGACTGAATTGTTGATCAAACAGATTCAGCCTTGGTGAGGATTAAGATAATTATTTTAAAAGAAACTCCAAGCCTTTGAACATTATGGTACATTACATATGCACATACAGTAAAATAAATAAATAAATGAGAACTATTAGTTGATAAACAAACATTGTATTTTTCTTCGTTTTTTTATTCTTTTAGATTCCACTGAAAGTGAAAAGTTCCAGTGAAAGTGCTTTTATGTTGTATTTTTGCAATGCAAGTTGTAACACGAATAACAATGAGTGTCAAAAGTTGATTTGAGAATTTCTGAATCGTAACTATTGTTTAATTTTACATCATAATGTTATGACTTTTTTTTTTGTAATCCTATTTATTTTTTTATAAATTTTTTCCGTTTAAATTAGTTTTGAAGTACAATATTTTCAGTGTGAACTTCTAAACCCTGAGTAAGAAGTCTCCCAGATACAACTCAGCACTTATATGTGATCAAACTTTGTATTTCCTTTTATTTCACTTTGGAGATCTAGATAAAGAGGCGTTGCATTACAGGGATTTCTCTTTTGCTCTCTGCCTCTCTCTTCATTATCATTAATGCCATCATGTCTAGATGGGGCTGAGCAGTATTGATCAGATCTTTGTCGATGCTGCCTGATGTCGCTGCTCTCATTTCCTATACGCTGACAGAGACGCTCAAAAATGTGTCAATCAAGCACTCATCATTCAGCCTACATGTCCCTGTCCTTTGGGAAAATACCATTATTCCTTTCTTTCTGACTTACGATTTTCTACCACTTTCTCAGGTTTTTTTCTGTCTGGATGGTTTCATTGATTGAAGGAACTGATTAAACAGGATGCCTGCAGGAGGTGAATGAATGAGTTGTTTAAGTTGCTGTGAGCAATAATAAATATTTCTTGTACTCGACAACAAAAACATCTGCATATTAGAATAATTTCTGAAGGATCATGAAGAATGGTGTAATGGCTGCTAAAAATTCGACTTTACCATCACCGAAAAAAAAATTGAATGAAGTGTAAATTAATATAAATAAATAGATTTTTAGCAAATAAATGCAGCGTTATTAAGAATAAGAGACTTTCAAAAACATTACTGTAATCTTACTATACAACAGTGTGTTTTAGTTGCTGGCAGTATGTTTTAAGTGTACATTTTAGTGTGTAATTAGACATTCAAAAAGCTATAAACAATGACATCTTTTGGAGTAGATGAGATATTTCTGGTGATGTGATTGGATGGAATGTTTTGCATCATTGCAATTGAACAGACAAGAAATTACAAACCAAAATACTTAACCCACAGCAGCTTATTTTCAGCTGTCCTACATTTTCTTATTTCATCATTTAACTCCACAATAGTCCTATTTTAGGTCGTACTTTTGAGGAAATCAAACATGGCATCCCAGAATTCACTATCTAAGTGAGTTCAACAATAACATGAGAAATCCTCTGTAAAAAACAAAAACAAAAGTACACTTGTCTGTTTCAAAACACTGTGTTTATGTGAGCAGAACCAGACAAAAGCACTTTTAGAAAACAAGCTTTGAAGTGACCTGCACAGCTTTGGAGCGGGTCGATGCTAACAACATTAAATGTGCTCTGAAATGGCCGCTTGAGGGATGGCGATATCCCACTGTCCGATGGTTTAAAGTGATCAGCCGTAGTCGAGCACTGCCCCAATTAGACTCAAAGTGCTTGTGCTGGTATCCTTTAAAATGAGTTACAACAAAGACAACACACCCCTGTTGCTTTTGCATGGATTTTTTTAAATCTGTTGGTGAAGTTATGGAACATTTTGGTTTGTTTCGTTGTGAAAGGCCCTGGTGGGCCAACTCAGAACAGCGCTGTCTGATTCCTGCCTGCCAGAATACTCGTGACACCAGTCTTGGCTCATGAATTTCAATACATCATGTTGCATGAGCTTTAACTTAGATTTCTTTTCTTATGTTAACCAAGATCTGTTCATATTGAGATTCGAAATTTGCTGGAAGACATGCACTTTTTGAGGAAGAATTAGTGGTAGTTGTGTCTGGTGATTCCATATGAGATTAAACATGGCCAAAAGTGTCATTTATTTACTTATGTATTTATTTATTTTTTAGCAACTCAGGAGTTCTTTATGAAGTATAAGACATGTTCTGTGGGTCTGTGGAAAATATGAAAAACAAAACAAAAACATTTAGCAAAATTTAGCAACATTTTAATCTGTTAAGTGAAATTATTTATTAAATAAGTTTAACACAATATATTAACACTGAATTGGAACTAAATTGTGGGTCTTAAAAAAAGCTTAAAAAGTCTTAATTCACCCTTCCTAAAATTAAACCCATAAGAAAGGGTTATACAGAGCAGAAAAGCTTCTTCTTCTTGTTTTTTATCATGTCATTAAATCTTGGATGCATTGATAAAAAGAAAATCTTTCCCAGAATGTTTTCTGAGAAATTGAACAAATTTAACTGATTATTTATGATTAAACTATATTAAATATAGTATAAAACATGTTTTCCCTTTGAAGTTAATTTTACTGATATTTGTTTGAGTTTTAATCATAAATTTACTCAGTTTTTGAGAAAACAAGATTCTTATCTTAATGTCATTTTTCTTCTCAAGTAAATGTACAGTATTTTGATTTAATAATCTTTATACATGTGCACTGGAAAACAAGACCAAGAAAGAAGGTATATGACATACTGTATTCAATTCAGTTTATTCTTTAAATGTTATTTATTTGTTTTTAAAAAGTCTTTACAAAGTCTCAAATTTACCATCATAAAACCTGCAGAAACCTTGCTGACAAGTTTTGTTTTGTTTTTTAGCATAAAAAGAGCAACTTTTGATAATAAATCATTTAGTTTTTTTGTCATAAAAAAAGGAAAGAAAAGAAGAAAGAAATATGAGTTTTAAATAAAAGGCTGGGTGGGTGATGACAGAATTGTCATATTGAAGCAGATTATCTGTGACAGATGTGACACTTTCTTACACCTACAATAATCGTGCATCTTAATTATCAAAGAAACAATTTTGAAAGTTGTATTAAAAAGACATTTGGCTCTGAAATCTCAGGGGACACTACACTTTTGTTGACTTCAGAGCAGAACAGAAACAGAAGAGTTTTTTGTGACACTTTCAGACTTCCACCCTTAATGAGAGAGTGTGTTTGTTCTTGTTGCTCTCTCATTCTCTCTCTTGCACTCTGGCTCTTCCGTTTGCTTCTCTTTTCTGGCTCTCTCCCCAGTCTCCCACGCTGTGGTGCTGTTGTGATTTTGCTGTTGTGGTCTGTGTGTGTGTTCCGTAGCTTGGGTTTAAATTATTTTCCAGGTTGAAGTTTATTTTTGGTTTGAAGTGACCATGATCTCAGTAAGTAGATTCCTCTTACTCTTTTCTCTCTGTCCACTAATGCATTTCACACTTGTTTATCAGAGATGTTTTTTATACCTTATACAACCTTTTACAAAGCAATGTACTGGCTGCTCTCTTCTCTTTTTTTTTTTGTACGTGTAGCTGCAAAACATATAAGAACAGGACATTTGAAATAAAAAAGAGGGAACTAATGGAGAAAAAAATCTAAAGTCCTGAATATTGTGCATAATATATTTGCACGATAACACTTCCCTGTTGTTGTTGTGGCCAGTATCAAGCCATATCACATTTATTTATATAGTGCTTTATACAATATAGTTTTCTAAGCAGCTTCACATTCATACATTCAGGAAATATTAATGTTGTAAAATCTATCAATTATGAAACAAATCCTAAGTAGATGTAAAGCCGCTGTTTAGAAGATAATATTATCATTATCTTTTATCAGTGTGACAAAAGGCAATTAAAACGAAGTGAAGCAACATAAAAAATAAAAAAAAAATCTAAACAAGCAGATAACAAAAAAGAAAAATATTTGAAAATTTTTCTTCAGGCTAACAAACAGATGCAAGTTTGTTTTTTAATCATTATGCAGATTTCATTGTTTTTATCCAAAAATAATATTTTCTTTCTCCTTTCCCCTAAACTACCACACAACCCTTTTATTTAATTTTTAATTCATTGTTTGTTAAATTGTATATCTGATGAGACATTTGGAGGTTTTATTCAATAATTTGTTTAATTAATATTTAAACTTTCAAAGTTCCTTCAGCAGGATATGTCCATGTGTGTCACCTTAAAGTTTTCTTCCCATTACATTCTGTCAGGGAACTGCATAAACTCAGTGTTTCGGGATCCCAAGGGGTGTTTTGTCTTTGTTCAATTTTCTTTTGTCATTAAAATGACAAACACTTCAGAAGGACAAATTTGACTAAGAATGATTAGCATACTAACAATTTTTACGCAAGCGATGGAGCGCTAGGGAAAAACACAGACACACACACACATCATAGGAAGTCTGAGGGGTTCTTTCTTAATTAATCTCTTTGTTATCCATATAATGTGCTGATTACTCTTCATACCAGAAATCAGGACGGTGTGTGTTAGTGTAAATGTATTCACATATTTCGCAACAATTAATTTCAAAGCCCCAGGTCGATTCCCCCAACAGTAGTCATTGGAATTTTCTGCAAATCAGAAACTACTCAATAAAAACGTGTGTTTGCACACATTGCGGACGCTGATTTAGTTTTTATGATTTCTAATCAGGCCTGACGTCTGTTTCAGCTGTACACTCAGGGTCGGTCAGATCCTAGAAATTGACATGCAGCAGAGTAGCACAAGCAGATCTCCATAAACTATGCAGAGTTATTGACACTCAGGAGCTCTATGTCTGTGTTTCTAGGCAGGTTTATTGACAGCCCACTGTGTGGTTTGCACACAGCCTGAGGGGATCTGGTGCTTGTACATTTCTTACATTTATTAACAGGAATTATTCAGAACCATGCCGAATTAATTTAGCAGAATGTGAATGTCCATATATCTAGGTGTTCTTGTTCATATGTACGGTATGTGTGTATGCTTGGCTGTCCTCTGCTCCATTAGCACCCTGTGATGCCCATTAGTGCATTGTTTGACCTTTTCCTTGTAATTACCCAGCAGGCCTTGCCCAGTCAGGGAGCAGCTATTCTTGACCCTGTGGGTGTTTGTACGTGTGCAAAGTACATACCTACTCTTCCCCACAGGGATAGTTACCTCTTCTCCCCATGTGTGTTAAGAGGTCTAATGGCTTAAAATCTGCATGATCGTGTCATGAAGACATCGCCTGTCTATTGATTTACTCCTCCGGGCTGTTTTGTTCAGGGGTTTGATCGAGTACCCCTTCAGGAATATGGTAGGAGCTCATAATTATCCTTTAGGCACTTCGAAGCGCAATTATTCACTCGTTTCTGGGTTGTTGGCTGAATCCTCAGAGATTAATCTCCATACACACCTCTGATTCTACTGGATTCGCTGCATCAAAACTATATGCACCTTCTCATCAGCCATTTTTCTCTTGACTTTTAGTCAAGCTTTATTTGCACCACAAACTTAGTATATCATATGGATTCAGATATAGGAATATTATGGGAACATATACTACTATTGAAAAGTTTTGGCTCAGCAAGATGTTTTTGAAAGAAGTTTTCGCTGCTTAATATTTTTGTGGAAACCACCATGCATTAAATTTTTTTTTTTTTTGAAATAGAAATCTCAAAGAACAACATTTATTTCAAATTATACATGTATTTACTGTCCCATTTGGTCAATTTAATGCACCCTTTCTGACTATTTTTAACACAAAACTTTTGAACGGTAGTGTTTTCTGTCACTTTTGACCAATTTAATGCAGTCTTTCTGAATATAAGTATGTTTTTTACTTTCAGTATTGTACATTGGAGTTGCATATTGTAGCAGAGCTTTAATGGATGCCATGCACCCACAACCAAAGCATTTTTTTCTCTATTTAACCTTATTGCCTTATAAAAAAACTGAGAAAACTTTTCTGTGGGTAGAATCACCTTAGATCCGATTGCTCTGTGATATGTGAAACTTCCTTTCTTTTGACTTTCTTTCTCGAAGCTGTTAAACCAGATCACAGCTCACATTAAATTGGCATATTTTTGAGTATTCCTCTGATCTGAATGCTGCCTGAGAAGCACAGTTGTTTTTTTGAGTCTGTGCCTGACTGCTTTGAGAGGTTCACTGTACTCTCTGTCAGCTGGGAGCATTACAATCACGCACCTGATTTGGTGCAGTCGGTTGGCACTAGTAAGACAAGCAGTGTTTAATGTGCTGAAAACAATTTGACTTGTGTAGACTGGCTGGGTCTCGTTTTTCTGCCAGTTGGTGTAATGTGGTGGCAGCTTATTTTGCATTAATATTGAATTGAATTTAACAGATTTTTTTTTTTTTTTTTCAGTTTCATGTTTCTTATTGTATTTTTGGACCATATTTTTATTGTCCAGTTAATTTTTATAGTATCAGTATCGGATATTTAATTATTTTTGATTATTTGCCTTTTTAATTATCCTTACTAATGGTTGTTTAAATTAATCATTAAAAACACGAATAATTTAATAGTGCAAATTTGAATATCCAAATGTGTTTTCATACAGTTTTTTAATTATGTTACGATTCACTTGAAGCATTTAAATGAATCATGATATCAGTTTTTAGTGTTTTATCTTTATTTAGACAAAATGTTATCTCCCATTTAATGGTTACTGACCATACCGACCGACATGAAAATATTTATTGTTTTATCAGTGTTTGCAAGAATTTTAATATCAGTGCTCATAAAAGTGATTTTAATGATGAATGTTTTAGCTTTAATGGAGAACTTGTGCAATGTTGTAGCTAATGCGAATAATCCTTCACTTGTACACACCATTGATTGTTTGGGAGATTTTTAATTTAGCAGCACTTGTAATGTTTTCCAAGCAGTTTTCCAAGCATTGCCATAGAGAGTCTTTAGAAACAAATCTTCTGCTATTAATGCACAAATAAACTATTGACAGGATGTTTTCAGATTTTGCACCTTTCATCCTATTTAGAAGGTGTGAATCAGGGTGAATCTATATAAGTGGCACAGTGGGCGATATTAACACCACAGTTATGGATGCAGGAGCGGCTCGGCTGGTCATTATGAAAGCATATTGAATGCATGCTTTAAGGCTTGGGGATGGTGTGACATTGATTAGATGTAGTTGGAGCTGTTCCCGGTCTCTGTGGGACGCTGATGCATCTTAACTTAATAAGATGCAGAATGATATACTGCATCACAAAACAATGAGCTCCTCAACCCAGCCCTCACCAGATGACCGGTTTATGCACATGTTCTGATAAGTGCTTACAGCTAATAGTTAACCTTAAGGTTTCACACATTTTTCTCACATTATTTATAGACTTTTGATTTTGTTATACATTACAGTTCAAAAGTTTGGGATTGACAAGATATTTTAAATGGTTTTGAAAGAAAAGAAGTCTGCTATGCTTACCAACGAATTTATTTGTCCAAAAATACAGGAATATTGTGAAATATTATTACAATTTAAAATAACTGTTTTGTATTTTCATATATTTTAAAGCATAATTTATTCCAGCGATGACAAAGCTGAATTTTCAGCAGCCATTACAGCCATTAAAAACACACACACACGTTTGTTTTTGTGAACAGTGGGGACATCCCATAGGCGTAATGGTTTTTATACTGTACAAACTGTATATTCTATGGCCCTACACCAACCCTACACCTTAACCTAACCCTCACAGGAAATGTTGTGCATTTTTATTTTCTCAAAAAAACAACAACAACTAATTCTGTATGATTTAGAAGCGTTTTGAAAAATGGGGACATGGGTTATGTCCTCATAAGTCACCCTCTCCTTGTAATACCTGTGTCATACCCATGTCATTATACAGAGTTGTGTCCTGATATGTCACTAAAACAAGAGCACACACACACACACACACACACATAATCATGTTAAGATAACCATCCAGGCTGAAACACCTTGACCTAGTCTGCAGAAAGATTGTTATAATTACTGCCGTTAGAGGGCAACCCTAATTATCAGATAATCTAAGAAAAAGTGACATTTCATTAATGACTTTTCGAGGATCATGGAACATACACTGCTCAGAGAGAAAGAGAAAGAGCGAGAGAGAAAATGTCTTGACGGGGCCAGTAATTGAAATAGTTTGAAATGAATATGGTCATTACTGTGATAGCAATGTTAATGCATAACTGGAAACATCACACACACAAGTAGTCTGATAAACCCAGATGTAATAGAGGCAGTAAACCCTGTTTATTCTGCAAGGGATGAATGGGATAAAACATCTCAAGGTTGATATCAGGAACGTTATTAAAGGAATAGTTTACCCCCAATGTACAAACCCGATTCCAAAAAAGTTGGGACACTGTACAAATTGTGAGTAAAAAAGTAATGGAATAATTTACAAATCTCATAAACTTATTTTATTCACAATAGAATATAGATAACATATCAAAAGTTGGAAGTGAGACATTCTGAAACGTCATGCCATTGGCTCATTTTGGATTTCACGAGAGCTACACATTCCAAAAAAGTAAGAGGCCGGAAAAGTTAAATGTACATATAAAGAACAGCTGGAGGACTAATTTGCAACTTATTAAGTCAATTGGCAACATGATTGGGTATAAAAAGAGCCTCTCAGAGTGGCAGTGTCTCTCAGAAGTCAAGATGGGCAGAGGATCACCAATTCCCACAATGCTGTGGTGAAAAATAGTGGAGCAATATCAGAAAGAGTTTCTCAGAGAAAAATTGCAAAGAGTTTGAAGTTATCATCATCTACAATGCATAATATTATATAAAAGATTTAGAGAAACTGGAACAATCTCTGTGCGTAAGGGTCAAGGCTGGAAAACCATGCTGGATGCCCGTGATCTTCGGGCCCTTAGACGGTACTTCATCACATACAGGAATGCTACTGTAATGGAAATCACAACATGGGCTCAGGAATACTTCCAGAAAACATTGTCGGTCAACACAATCCACCGTGCCATTGGCTGTTGCCGGCTAAAATTCTATAGGTCAAAAAAGAAGCCATATCTAAACATGATCCAGAAGCGCAGGCGTTTTCTCTTGGCCAAGGCTCATTTAAAATGGACTGTGGCAAAGTGGAAAACTGTTCTGTGGTCAGACAAATCAAAATTTGAAATTTCTTTTTGGAAAACTGAGACGCCATGTCATCTGGACTAAAGAGGACAAGGAAAACCCAAGTTGTCATCAGCGCTCAGTTCAGAAGCCAGCATCTCTGATGGTATGGGGTTGCATGCGTGCGTGTGGCATGGGCAGCTTACACATCTGGAGAGGCACCATCAATGCTGAAGGATATATCCAAGTTCTAGAACAACATATGCTCCCATCCAGACGTCGTCTCTTTCAGGGAAGACCTTGCATTTTCCAACATGACAATACCAGACCACATACTGCATCAATTACAACATCATGGCTGCGTAGATGAAGGATCTGGGTACTGAAATGGCCAGCCTGCAGTCCAGATCTTTCACCCATAGAAAACATTTGGCGCATCATAAAGAGAAAGATGCGACTAAGAAGACCTAAGACATGTGAGCAACTATAAGCCTGTATTAGACAAGAATGGGACAACATTCCTATTCCTAAACTTGAGCAACTTGTCTCCTCAGTCCCCAGACGTTTGCAGACTGTTATGAAAAGAAGAGGGGATGCCACACAGTGGTACTTGTCCCAACTTTGAGATGTGTTGATGCCATGAAATTTAAAATCAACTTATTTTTTCCTTAAAATTATAAATTTTCTGTTTAAACATTTGATATCTCATCTATGTTGTATTCTTAATAAAATATTAAAATATGAAACTTCCATATCATTGCATTCTGTTTTATTCACAATTTGTACAGTGTACCAACTTGGAATCAGGTTTGTATTTGAAGGACATTAATTGCTCTGATTCCTCTATCAAATTCAGGGATCATAATTCTCTTTGACAATTCACAAACGTATTTTTTGTACCATTGTAGAGATAGTCAATGAACACATTTGTCTCCTGGTCCACTTCATTTGTAGAAGCATAATATGCTGCTCTTCTCTCTGTCTAAGGACTTTACTACCTCACAAGGTGACAGAAAATGATTAAGACCTCTTTCTTGTACCAGTTGAGCATCTCTTGCCTCTCCCTCCCACTCTTTTCTCACATTTCCACTTTCTACTTCTTCTTTCTGAAGTTCAGAGGCTATGGAAAATGAATGTGTGTAGATCTGTTTTTGTTCTGTGATGCTGGAGTGTCAAACTAATACTAGAATCAGATTTTTGCACTAATTGCACAATCAAAAATGACCTTGGACTACAGTCTCTGCTTTATCTCTTCATAAAAGCATGCTGAGGAAGCAAATCGCAGTCATGCTTTGATTGTCAGCAGGTTTGCTGTGCTTTTTAAAGTATTGATCATGACCTTTCATTGTTGTTGTGTGCATGTAGTTTTGTATTAAAACACTCCATATTTTTCTTTATATTACATTATGACTATTATGCTGCACACCAGCACACCAGTGATAATGGATTTTCAGTTTGTTTGGCTTACAGTGATTCTATATGAATATGAATATTTAAATGTAACCTTATGGCCTTGTGTAATTTAATTAAATGTTTGGACAGGTGTGTGACTTTAGTGCACATTCTACATTTCTATGAATAAATAATATGTACAAAATTTCATCAGCAACAAAATGTATTGTTGTTATTATTTTGACCCTGTACCACAAAACCAGTCATAAGTAGCCCAGGTATATTTGTTGCAATAGTTAGCAATACATTGTATGGGTCAAAATTATATATATTTTTTCTTTTATGCAAAAAATAATTAGGATATTAAGATCTTATGATTCCATGAAGATATTTTGTAAATTTCCTCATAAATATATCAAAACGTATTTTTTTTATTAGTAATATGAGTTGCTAAGGACTTAATTGGCATAGTCTTAATTTGGCGAATATCTCAATATGTACATTTTTTTTGCACCCTCAGATTCCAGATTTTCAAATAGTTGTATCTTTGCCAAATATTGTCCTATCATAACAAACCATACATCAATGGAAAGCTTATTCAGCTTTCAGATTATGTATAAATCTCAATTAAAAAAAAAAAAAAAACCTTTATGACTGGTTTTTGTCAACCCGGCTCATTCGAAATATGTGCCTCTAGATACATTTTTGCAACACCGTTATTGTGTACCTAACATTTTGTCACAGTTTCACAGTGAAACATCCAGTGAGTGGCGTTAAAACGCAGGTGTTATTCTGTATGTGACACTCACTTTTGTTACGTTGATATGGGCACGTATTGCTGCGTTTGTATTGCTTTGCTTCAGGTACATATTGCGGTGGTTCATAATTCAAATACCCAAGGAGTGTCGCTAAAAGTTAATGCTCTATCATGTTGGTAATATCCCCTACACCAAACCCAACCCTAAACCTACCTGATAGTGTTAAAAATGTGAAAGTGATATACAAACCCATTTGTTAATGTAGCCCTGCTATTTTTACTTCCTTATGCGGATTTGAGCTATTTTGTTCAAACTATAGTTTCATTGAGTCCAAGCCCACATCGTGTGAGCTACCTTGTTAGAAAACTCACGTACTGTATATGAAGCTGGATATGTGACATCACATTCAAAAGTTTTAGTTTTCAAATCTTGTAGCATGTTAAAATGGTTTTGAATTCATAACATAATATTCCTCAAGTAATTATGCAAAAATGTGGCTTTATTCATTGAAACTTTGAGCCTATAAATCATACTTTGTGTGCAAAGGAATAAAAGGAGTTTAACTGCCTCTAGTTTATTCATTTCAACTGGAAACTGCAGCATTTTGTATATGTATCCAGTATGTAAATGTTTTTGAGTTTTGCAGAATGTACAGTAGGTAGAGGGATGTATTTCCAATGAGCCTATGTTGAGTTTTGTTTATGGTGCAGGGTCATATTTTGTATAATTTCATCAGTAAATAATAATAATAATAATAATAATAATACATTTAAAATAATTAGGGCTTGCTCGATACCACTTTTTTAGAACCGTTTCCGATCCGATACCAGAAATTCTGAGTATCGGCCGATACTGATCCGATACCAGTGCATTTTGTTTTTAACCAGTGTACAATTACTGTAGCTCAATGTGTTGACCTGATCATCTTTTGTGCGTTAAAGACAATCTACCACATAAAGACAACTTCATTGTAAAGAGAAACAACAAATGAATAAATATATATCATAATCTATGAAAAGAAAAATGGCACTATAAACTAGGTTAATGGAAAATTCACTAGAATTCACTAGAAGTAACTCTAGAAAAATTATGAGTGCACAATAACTGTATAAAATCGTAATATTTAGGGAAAACAAATAAAAGTGAATACGTGTAGGGCTAACAAGTAGCCTAATATGTATTTGTTAGGGTGCTTTCACACTTGGTTCACTTGCCTGGTCCGAATCCGAGTTCGGTTGCTCCCCCCTCCCCCTGCCCACGCTGGACTATGTACATATTATAATATCTGAGTTCGAACCGCGGTTCGCTTGCGTCATCATGCTAGCAGCTGTTTCCCCTGTTGCTTGGTAATGACAGTGCAGGAGAAGGCGGCAAATGCATAACATTACTCTCTGCACTTTTATGTATTACGTTTTTGAACTGTTTGTTTTGTTGATAAAGCTTCGGTACATAACGGCACTTGCGTCTGTCTTACGAATGTACTGAAAATGTTCTAAAGAATGTTGAAGGCGAACATAAATGACATGTACAGCTCTCTGCTTTCAATGCGTCAGTTACGCTCATCAGGAAAGTGAGTGAAACACACAAACACACATTTTCATCAAATAATTTGTCATTAAAAGCGGTTCACTTCCGCGATTTGGTACGATTGCGTTCACATAAGCAGCGAACCGTACCAGAGTTCACATGAAGTGTACACCAGACCACCATTTTTAAGCGGACTTGGGTACGGTTCGCGGGTGCGCATCCAAGTACGGAAGACAGCGTTCACATCATCCAAACGAACCGAACTCTGACGTCAATCGACCCCGGGTGTGCACCAAAAGTGCTAGTGTGAAAAGCACCCTTAATTAATATACTATAAAATTAAAATAAAAATGTATTTTAAATGTATAGCACAGTAATGAGGCAGCAACATATATGATAGATAAAACAACAAGAAAAGCTATTAATAATCTTTCATTGTTCAAAAGTTTTATAACATGATGAAAGACTCCTATATGGAATGGCATGAAGCGCTTATGTGCATCACGTGTGCAGTATGATGCGCTTAAAGCAACATGGAGTCACAGTGTGCAGAACTCCATATAGAAAATTCAAAACACAAAGATTTAGTAGATTTTGTCACAGAAAATATCTGGCTATGCAAAACTAATTGTACGTTTCTCATGATTTAGACGTGTGTATTATATGCAACAAGCCTAGCTGTCGTAGACCTCTTGCATGATCTTTACCTGAATCAATACATCAAGAGGTTTCTGCTTCGGTTCCAGCTCTAGCTGCTGCAGGATATTACATAATTGTACATGCAACTGCGTGGGTCTCCTAAAAAACTGAAAATCCACTAGAGCCTAGGATTAATTTACTACCTGCAATGCGCCTAACATGCTACAGTAATCCATATAATACAAATCCGCTTTTAGCCACGATGAGCTTAAAACGTGATGCATTAGTGCATTAGCTTCGATAGTTTTTATGGAACACAATTTTATTTATTTTTGTCACTTTTGTGTTTGTAGTCCAATCTTAAGCAGAAACACCGATCCAGGATTGGGTTTCGTTCTACTTTAGCCTACATTTTTCCTGTTTCCCATGTGATAAACGGCAGATGAGTTCCAGAATCACTCTCTCGCCCCGCCACCCATCCCCCGATGCAAGGGGTTGTCAGAGAGGCCAGCGTAATGATGTGTTTTAAGTGTGTGGGGGCTGAACACCATAGATCGTGCATGGCTTACCCACACAATCGACGCTTCCTGTGAAACAACTCTGTTTCATGCCACCGAGCCCGTCCTCGCTGCACTGAACTTCCTGTAGTCGGAGGAAAATATTCCGAAGTCATTTTACACCCAATATATGTCATTACAGAATCCAATTAAAATGGAGAGGTGCTTTGCCAAAACCATGCTGAACCTCATCTACAGACTTCACAATTCATTCAGTGGAGAATCAAAATTTTAAAAAAAAGTTGACACCATAGTGAGTCTATGAAGGGGCAGAAAATTCAATCTGTTGGTATGCAATTATTTTATTCAGTCTGACCCAGTAAGACTGTGTTCAAAAGCATCCCCACAGTAATCATCTCCAGCATTAGTTTGGAAATAGAGTTGGTCCTCCCACAGATGCTGGTATTTTCCAATATGGATACCATTATATGCAGCAGCCTCTGTAGCTTTGTTTTTGTGCAGGTAATCGATGCCATTCAAAAAAGAGAATCTCACTTGGGCTGTAGATTTCTTTTTCTCCTTAGTCTGGTGGAGATTGTTTTTCCTTTTGGTTTTCTGCTGTAGACTGTTCCTAGAGCAGAAATGGATAAAGTAGCTGAGCTCTCTATATGTTACTTTATAGGTGCACTCAGTAAGTTGTCCTGGGTTTATACTGATACAACCTGAATGTGTATTTTCATCCTAGAAATGCTCTGTTTGCAGTCATCCATGATTCATTGATTTCATCAGTTGACTGTACAGAGATTAGAGTAAGTAGTATTGGTCTGGTCATATGATCTCAGTATGTTGGCTCCCTTGAGGCAGTTCCATGTAGCTTTTATTAAAACCGTTCGTCTACAAACACTTTTTATTTCTTTGTGTAAAAGAATTGTGTTTTAATGAGGTGCATCTTTAAATCTTTGGAGAATATATCTTCCTTAATCTGATCTTGTTTAAAATGTTCTTTATCTTAAATGGCTTTATCTCACATTTCCTTTATCTTAAATTGCATCCTTATCTAATTTAAAGCTGGGAATGAGTGAGCTGTGCAATTACCACTAATTTCCACTATATATTGAAAAGATTTTCAGCACAAAGCACTGATACACTGTAGGCAAGTGTGGGTAATCTGTGTCAGTGAAACTATCACCACCAAATACCCAAAATATTCTTTAAAAATTCTTTGCACATATTCTTAATATTCAAACTCAGAAAAAAGGTACAAAAGCTGTCACTGGGAGAGTACCTTTTTGAAATATGTACCATTAGGTACACTAATATGACCTTTGAGAGGTAAATATGTTACAAGGTACCCTGTTGAAAGGGTACCACCCTAGTGACAATTTTTGTACCTTTTTTTCTGAGATTGTGGTTCATGACATTGTTATTGATGTGCAGCAAAACCGTTAATTCATTATTTTAAATTTTTTATTTAATTAAATTGTATTAAATTTTTATTTAATTTGAAAGAATAAAATAATAAAATAACCAAGATTGCATTTATTTTAATTATAAATACAGTAAAAACTGTGATAGAAAAGTTGATTTTTTTGGCATCGTTTACTTTAGTCTTCAGAGTCCTTTAGAAATATGTTATTTGTTGCTCAAAAAACATGACTTATCAATGTTGAAATTAAAACCAATGCACTGCTTAATATTTTTGTGCAAATAATTTTTTTTAGGTTTCTTTGAGCAGGAAGTTAAAAAAAAAACACTGCTTATGTAAATATGGAGGACCAAAGTACTCAAAATGAAATAATTAAATAAATAATGAATTAAATAAAACAAAAATTAAATGTACCAGTTTATTCTAAAATAATTATATAGTTATTAAATAATTTAATTAGTTATGAATTAAATAATTAAATACATTAATGAATAAAACAGTAATTGAATCTATTAATTTATTTGGTAAAATTATTTCATATTTCATAATAAAATGTACTTTAAAAAAGACAGTTTTCATAATAATATGTTAAATTGTAAAAAACACGAATGACGTGAATTTGACAAATCGTTTATTTCCAAATCGTTTATTTTTATTCATAATAATAGAATGAAAATGTTATTATTATTATTATTATTATTATTAATAATAATAATAATAATAATAATAATAATTGTATGACCTTATATTATAGATGCTGCTTATTTCAGTTAATAGCATACATCCTGAAATATATCAGTTTGAACTTCTCACTTTTGTTCTCATTTGTTCTTTTCTAGAAGACTACTTACAGTAAGTAAAAAGTGTCATGTTACCCTACTCTCCTCTATACCAGTATATATGAAAGAAATATGTGCTCTAGATTTTGAACAACTAAGAAATTAACAGAATTACAGTGCTATTCTAATGTTTTTTTTTTCAGTAACAGACAAAACAGCAAAGTTCTATTAAGAGTACCCTTCTTGTGCTGACATAGAATTCTTTTTATATGTCACCTCTTTCTATTTCTGCTCCCACTCCTTTTGAAAAGGTCTAGGCGAAAGAGCTCCATTAGTCTCACTCATTACCAGATGTGACGCAGAGTCCAGTGGATCTCATCTGAGCAGGATTTGTGGCAGCAGAAGCCGCCTTGAGTCTTAATTACTCTCTGCTGGTTTCTATCACCTGGAGGAGCTGAAAACTCTGTAACTCCACAAACAGAATTGGCATGAACGGCATAAATCACAGGCTAAATCCTCAGGATTTTAGTGCTTAGCGTCAGCACTTGACTGGGAATCCCTCATCCCCACTGGCAGAATGGAGTATTAACTCAGGAACACACAGCACATGAGAGAGATGGACTTCGTGGAAAATGTTTCTTTTCTCTAAATTGGTAGAAGATTACCTCTGACAAGTGCTGTGCCCCTCGCATGCGTGAGACTTGACATGCCTGTGTATGAGTACAATGTGTGCTGACATTTAACAGCAGGAGGTGGACCGAGATGTACAATCCCAAAAAACTAGACATGGAGGTACAGATAATCTACACAAGTAGCTTTCTTAGTGACACCTCAGTGGGGTGTGATTCATATATAATTGCCAACCTGGGTACAGGAAATGACTCACACTCGCTGCATACACACATACATTTATTCTTATCCTTATTTATTCTTCTTAAGATTGTAATGTTTACAAATCCGGATTCTTTTAAATCTGGATGTGTATTATGCTAATGATAAACATCATACATTCAGTACATGCAAAACCTAACCTTTTTCATTGTCTGTTAAAACAAAATATACATCTAGACTAAATTTAAATATGAATATTTATGCAAAACCTATTTAAGATTGGGCTAAACAGCATATTTTTCTCACTTAGAAATAACACCTATATTATAATTATTATTAATAATAATGTATTTTTCAGTGTCCTTTTTTATTTTCATGTTTTTTTTAATAAATAAACTATTTTCTATTATTTATTTTATTTTACTATATTTTTTTTCTGAAAATATGGTTTACTTTTTTCATTTTGATATATATATATATATATATATATATATATATATATATATATATATATATATATATATATATATATATATATAGTAGTTTATTCAATTTTATTGTTGTCATACATTGTATATATTGAATATAATTATGAAAACATTTAAAAAAAATGTTTTATTATTTTAATATATAAATTACCTTTAAAACACACACACACACACACACACACACACACACACACACACACACACACACACACACACACACACACACACACACACACTTCTATAACCACCAAGACATTTTTATGCAAATGTAGCTTCCATTTTCTGCATCTTATTTCAAACGTAAGTGTGAACTGAATCACAGTGTTCCCACACAGTTTTTGTGCACAAATGTACAAACCAAATACAAACCACATGTAGTCTAGGGCCGCATAAAAGGCATTTATTGTGTTTAAACAGGGCTTTAGAATCCCACACTTGTCTTTGCTCAAAGATTGTGCGTACATCTTTATACGTTTGCAGAGAGTTTGTACTCTAGACCCGTTTTCTCTGCTGTAGTTATGTGGGCCACAGTGGATTTTGTCGAAACTTGTTTGTTCAGGGCCAGTCTCTCTTTGTGAAGCCCCACTGTGTGATGTGGCCGGGTTATTAGAAGACCCCAGTCTCCCAGTGGGCTCATGTGTAAATGCCGCTCTAATAGGAAATTAAAGCTCTATCTCAGCCCCCATCAGCTGCTGTCATATGCCTCTGATGTCATCCGTTCATCTGAGGCTTAGTTTTGAAATGGCAAACATTAAAATGCTGCCCGATGACTGAATGTGCCTGTGGAAAAGACATGATGTCAAATCGCTTTTACTGTAGTTGAGCATCGGCTGTCTCGCGGTCCATTTCTTTCCCTCTGAGGAGTGTGAAAAACCTCACATTGTGTTTAAATAGATGTAAAAAACGGAGCTGTCAGCACAGAATATATACATAAATAATCAGATTCTGATGGCAGGATGTGGATTGTCATAACTGAATATATCAAAGAAAGTGACCATTCTCTCTTCTCCCTCATGGAAAAAGATCGGCAGTCTGAAGTCATGAATATCAAAATGGAAAGTGCTAATTTGTCACAAATAGAGGCATATTTGTGCAATCTGTTCACCCGTTCTTGAAAGCGAGTCTACGCTGAATAAATAAAAGGCCAAAATATGCAGATTAGAATATCTCTCAGTGCAAAAGCATAAACGCTTTACTTGCGACAAACTAGTTAACATCATGTTAATTCACTCTAGAAACTAATTCAGCAGATGGACCGTCACCAACAATAGCAATTCGGCTTAAATTTGGCTTGTTTCAAATTTGTTAACATATGAAACTGCAACAAACAGAGTCTGCCAACAAAACCAGCTCTCATTACGAACAGAAGTGCCCAGATGTCCCCATGTAGATGGATTAGAATAAGTCTGTAACGGAATACACAAAATCAGAGCACGGACCCAGATGTTCTTCAATTTGTCTACATGCACAAAGCTCCTTCATCATCAATAAAACCGAACAAGGGCTCCTGGGACCCGGCGGCCCCTATACTTGACATACAAAGAGACAGAAGATGAGAGGGGCTAACAAGATTTATCATGAACACTCTCAGTGAAGTGTGAAGTGAGTCTCACAGTCCTTGCAGATTTATTCTGACTACTTGTGAAGTGATTTGATAAGATACAGTCCTTGATATCTAGACTTGGAACATGATCTGAATAGATTAGAAGAAGAAATTTGGCAGAACTTGCTTCAGTTGGGCAGTAGTTAATTGGTGATATCAAATGTCTTCTTACTAGTTGCTAGGGAAGACGTTCTTGCTAGGTTTTCTTATCCATACTCCATCTTTGCATTGGAAAACCTCAAAACGAATCTACTGTGAGAAATGCTGTTGATTATATAGAATAGTTGTGTGGCCGTTTATGTGTGCGTGTCTGCTTCAGATGTGGATTATTTATTCATATTTGAGTCTTGTTTTTAACTAACTGTAGTTCTTATATAAGTATTTTTTCAAACGTATTATGTTTTACCTAATGTATTCTTTTATTTTGGCTTCTTTATTATTTATCTGTAACAAATGGTCCTCTGAAGGCGAGTTTAAGGACCCATGTGCAGTTTATTCAAAAATAATCCTAAAATACAAAACAAAGACTTGACTTGACTTGAATTGAACAGACTTGACTCACCAACAGCAGTAAGCATTACAACAGGGCTATTTATAGCAAACAATACAGGTCACATGACAAGAACCAACCAATGAGAGATAAAAGCACATGACTAAGACAACCAATGAGAACATGAGTCAAAGTCAAAGTCAAAGTCACCTTTATTTATATAGCGCTTTAAACAAAATACATTGCATCAAAGCAACTGAACAACATTCATTTGGAAAACAGTTTCTCAATAATGCAAAATGATAGTTAAAGGCAGTTCATCATAGAATTCAGTTATGTCATCTCTGTTCAGTTTAAATAGTGTCTGTGCATTCATTTGCAATCAAGTCAATGATATCGCTGTAGATGACACATCAACCAAAGAACCAATAGTAGGATAACATGAGGGCCAGGGAATCATATGATTAATCAGGAACCATGATAAACACTGCAAAATAATAGACACAACATTCTCATGAAACCTTTTTGATTACTTTTCTATTTAATTTTTTTTTTTTTACTGTTTTTAATATTTTTTTTTTCTGTAAAGTACTTTAAATTACCACAGTGCATTAAATGTGGTATATATATATATATATATATATATATACATTTGCCTTGCCATACTGTTTTCAGTAATTTGATTTGAATCTTATCTTTATGTTTCCTTCTATCAAGTTTTAAAAACTAAGACTTTCAATAATGAGATGTGAGATTAAGAATCTTTAACTTTTATTTAAAGTTACATAAAAAAGGTGTGTAATTTAGTGAACAGAAAACAGACCTTACTATCCTTTTATATTTTTTGTAGTGGTGTTCAAAAGTTTTTAATATGATATGAAATTATACTGGTTAAGGCAACATGTTCTTTTAATAATAATAACTTTAATAATCAACATTTTCATAGTTTTAAGGTACATACTGTACAAAGAAAAGTTTTTGTATTTTTTTTGGTAAAAAAAAAATAGCACACCAAGGCTAAATTTAATTAATCAAAAATACCGTAAAACATTAATATTGGGCATGGAAATTTCTGCATGTTGCTGTAGTTTAAATAAGAATATTAAAGTTATACATATAAAAATATATATTCAAATTCAAATACATTCAAATATAAAATAAATAATAATTAACAATTTCAGAATGATTTTAGAATGTATATTATTATTATTATTATTATTATTATTATTATTATTATTATTACTATTATTATTATTATTATTATTATTATTTAGTAAGCATTGCAGTTTTGGACTGTTAAGTAAATAAAATAAAAATAAATTATATTAAGAAATTATATTGTATATATAATAAAGAAAATATTTCTGTATTTATTTTTGAATTTCATTTATTTCAGCTGAATGAAATTCAAACTCACAACCTCTCTCACATAAGACAGAAATATTCCTCTGAGCCACATCAACTCGGAACATATTCAAGTGAAAGACTTCTTGAAGAAATTGAGCATTTTCCAGTCTTTGTATGCTTTGTAATCATATTTGTTATTTTTGTTATGTCTGCAGACTTTAGGGAGAGAGTGTTTCTAGTACTAAACAAGCAATTATCATTTCATATTCAAAAGCAAACAGGTGTTCACTTCTCAAAGCTGCATTGGAAAACAAAGGCCCTGTTGCCTGATGGGTATTGCTAATGTGAGCAGGCAACTCTCTCTTTTGCAGTTTGCGAGTGTGATTCTGAGGGGTATGTGGAGAACATCTACATACATTTGGAGTTCAGCTTCTGCCTCAGAAATGTATTAAGGAGGGCTTGCGAGAGAATATGGAACTGTGTTGACGATCTTCAGGGGGATGTGTAGTGCTTCATACATCTTTAATCTCAGCCTCTCCTGCTCTGAGCGCGAGCACCCAGCCTTCACACTGAGAAGACGTCCTCCTGCATTTAGATATGGAAAATCATGCTCCAAATGGTTTGAATATCATGGGCGCAGTCAGACAAAGAGGAATAAATCATACACGAAGCCACATAAAGGGTGTCAATTGGCAGAGTAGCATATTCGGAAGTGTGCAACACGTTCGGTTGAGGTTGGATGTCTCCGTCGAGCTGTCGACAGCATGACAGGTGTGGGAACTCTCTAGTCATTCGTGACCTTTTGCACCAAATCCAGAGCATAATTACATGCAAAGGGAAGAGTTAGAGATGTAAAAAACCACCCTCACTTTCATTTAATTATGTGCTGCTGGTTTCTCAAATATACTTTATTACTTTTATCGGTGGTGAAAAAAAAAACACATTTGGGATTTTGCATATAATTGAATCTATTATTTCAACCAATGCACAACATTTTGGATGGTAGGAGTATATAGTACGTGTTTTATCCATAATGTGTGGGTCTGAAGTGTTTATTAAACAAAATATTCATTATGAACTGCTTTCATTGTGAAGATAGAGCTGTTTGGGTGGTGAAACAATGATTGAACCGCAGTGACCCTGCCCATGCATTCGTCTGCTCTGGAAAAATGCCACAGCCACCAGTGATGAAGGGCTTGTAGCCTGCGGCGAAACGCAGATAACAGAAAGGCTCCATGAATATTTCAGACCAAAAACAGAGCCGCACATTTGAGCTGGTGAATGAATTGATTTCTTTTGAAAATGCATCTTAAGTGGTTTAAATGCTCACACACCCACAGAATTGTTCAGGCCTCCACACGCACAAATATGAAGATATGCAGATGTGTTTGGTGTTCAATTGCATCTAGAAATGGAGTAGATTTTATGCTTTTTATGCTTTTTATGAGAAAACTTGTGAGTTTTTTGCCTTTTCAGAAGTCATCGCTGTATGTGGAAGGTTGCTAGGGCATTGCTAAGGTGTTTTATGTTGTTGCTACAGTCTGTCTATCTATCTATCTATCTGTCTGTCTGTCTGTCTGTCCATCTGTTCATCTGTCTATCTGGTGGTCGGTCAGTTGGTCACTTGGTCGGTCGGCCTGCCTGCCTATATATCTATATGAAGGATAGTTATTGAAATGACTTAATTAGTAATTATTTTGCAGCACATAAGAGTTTAGCCTTGCATTGTGTGTGTGTGTGTGTATGTGCGTGTGAAAGTAAATAAAGCTTTGGCTGTTTAGGACTTTTTTATTTTATTTTATTTAGCTTTTTTCCCTCTTATGCGTTTTTTCATTGCTAGTTCTTAGAAAAAATTAGGGCTTCCCTCAACTAAAGATCTTTCTGGTTGACCAGTAATCATTAATTTGAAGCATTAGTCAACTAATCACATGTTTTTTAGTAAACCAATTAAATCATAATAATGAGCCTTTAATTGCCTACATACTTTAGACTAATAAGCATTCAAGTGCATGCATAAAGCTTGCCACAGCACACCGGTAGAGGTAATGATTAAGAATGTGTCAGGGAAAAGAATTAACATTTTAATAATTTATTGATACACTTTGTTTTTGGCTTAAGAGATGAAGTCGGTAACACTGACTTATCTCTGCAGTAGTGGATGTGCCTGTATTCATTTTTCATAAGGATTACATATAGTAATCTGAGAATATTTGTTTTTGCCATTTAAATTAGTTCATTTGAAAGTAGACATTTCACTGTTCATAGATATATTTTTCATGTCGGTAAGGCAAGCATACACTGAGTTTCGCACAATCAAGTTTACAGCGATCGAGATGGCAGAAAGAGCATGTTGTTTGCTTTCATTATTTTACAAAAGCGCAACGTTACGTTGTTATTATGAGTGCACACAAATAAACATAGAGTCTTTACAAACTTGAAAGATGTCATAGTATTTTAAGAGCAAGTGACTGCACCAGCACCTCCATCTGTCCTGCAGTGAGCATACTACTATGCAGCTTCCACACTCCACACAGACACTTCAATAGTGCACATTTTTCTAGGTTAACATTAGATTGAGTGGCCATGTATAGTTCCTGCTACTAACATATTTCAGATGATAGGCCATATTTGAGGTCAATTCATGATATTTGACCTTGTGGGACTAACTTTTTTCTTGCCAGCACTGCCTCAGGGACATGACACTGTTAAACACACTAACTACCCCCTCGTGGGTAATTCATTAGAAAGGGGGCCCACGTTACAGTCATTACCTTTACAGCTCTCAGTGTCTGAGAGATTTATACGGTCGGCATATGGTGCTTTGGACCAGGAATTGTCACCACTATATATCAGAGAGGGAGGAGAATAAAAACCTATTTCACGTCCAGTTTTATGTTCATGTTAATTGAGATTAGTAGAGCTAGACTTGAAGTTACTGCATTCTTACCTCAGGATATCTGGAGGACTCAGATCAGAAAGGTGGATATTTACAATGGCAGTATCATGGTATTTTTTTGGGAAGTTCCCTGGAGTACAATGTAAAAAGCCATGGCAATTGAATTTTACATTTCAAACTGCCATATGTGCACCACGATAGCACCACAAGACATTTTTTGCATGAGCTGTTCTGAATTCACCAACTGTTTCGATGTATTATGGTTAACAAAGACAAAGTAAACACAAAAGGCATCTTGCAGAAAGAATATAGTACAAGGGAACAGACAAGGGATGTTAAGAGCAAAAGAACAAAAACAGTCATTGATAGCCTACTTCTTCCTCCAAAAAGATTTTTCTTTCAAGAATTTATTTCAATACATGTTTGGAACCCAGAAAATGCATTAAAGTAAAAATTCAGAGCGCTGGAAGTACCACGAGCAGTATCACACACACACACACACACAACGGATGGAGAACAGCTTGAAGCCTTTTTAATATTGCTGTTATCTTAATGATGTCTGGATATTAACCAGTATTTCCATAACAACTATTGATCCATTTGGAGAGCTCTCGCTTAAGACAGCTGAAGATCTTGAGTTCATCTGGATTGTGTCCTTGTGGAGTAAACATGCAAACTTGAATTTCATTAGCACCCCTCCTGAACATACATACTCAACTTGAGTAGCTTTTACATATTCACAGAGCTTTTCTCCTCTCAGGATCCCAAGCGTGCCCCCTCTGGTGTCACACAAATGCTGCGCTGCCCACAGCTAGCAGGAACCTCGCTGTGTGCATGTGTATTTGGAGATCTGGCATAACGGCCGACTCAGAGGGAACTGTCATATGGCAGTGGCAAGCATCTCTAAGATGTCTGTGCCTGTGGGTGTGATGTCTGTGGAGAAGAGGGCTAAAAACATCTATAGATTTGGACACCTGGTCACACAAACACACAGCCCCCTCAAACTCCCACATGCACATAATTATGTCTAATTAAGATCATTGCCATCCATGAATGCATTTGTAATGCATGCGTGGTGTTTAACAAGAAGAAATTTTAGGTGCAAAGGAACCCACATTCACTAACATATAATTTTTCTGGTGACTCCCTACAATAAGGTTAAAGGAATAATTCGAAGGGACCAATTTGAAGGGACCAGATTAATGACATGAACAAATGTCCCAGATATGATGCAAGCTTGTCCTGGAAGAACTGCAGCCTGAACACAGGAAGTCTCAGCCTGTGTTTCCTCTTGGTTGCCATGATTATGCATCACTTCCTGCCCTATTGCTCTGTTGTGTTCAAGGCCACTAAAGCCACTTGCTGAGACCTCATGTGTGAGAGGATCAGCCCTGTCTGGAAGTGGATTTCTCAGGGTTATTTCTTTCAGGTCTGGTGCTTTAGAGCAGGAAGTGTGAGGAGAATTAATGTCATTGCAGTGCTTGGGGGCACATACATCCTGTTATCTCTTATCTGACACACACACACACACACACAGACACACTAACACACAGACACACACACACACACACACACACACACTCACGCACACACACACACACACACACACACACTCACTCACTCACTCACTCACACACACATACCTACAGTAGTCTAAATGTCTAAAAGCACTAGTGAAATTCTTTCTTTCTTTCTTTCTTTCTTTCTTTCTTTCTTTCTTTCTTTCTTTCTTTCTTTCTTTCTTTCTTTCTTTCTTTCTTGATTCAAAAGCATCTTGTAGCATCCAAGAATGTCTGACCGTATGTGTACAAAAGAACCACGATTAGTGAAGTTATTCATCTTTATTTCATTTATTTTTATTTTTTAAATATTTTTTTTTCCCTAAAACTTTATTTACATGTTTAATTTTTAGTGTGGATCATTGGACCCCACTGTAAATGTGGCCATGCTTCTCTCTTACATGCTTTTGTAAATATATTTGTAAAAGTATAGGCTAGGTGAAATGGAGAAGAGCGAAAGTCTTCTGTTTCCATTTGCAGGTTTAAATAGGTTTGTTATGATACCCTCACCTTCAGTCTGTCCCTACGAATAGGTTATTTTTTCCTTTTTTAATGCTCAGAAGTTGATGCAGAATACCCAAGCCATTCCTACCATTTAAAAGATAAATGTATGGTGAATTTTGTTGCCAAGTTCCATAATAAAACTGATCCATGCAACATATTCCAGATCTTCAGAAGTCATTATATTGTGCTTGGCAGGTTTTGATTACTTTGTAGGAAAAGGCAGCAAAAACATTCTTTTAAACATCTCCTTTTGTGCTTCAGACAATCATACAATTTTTTTTGTTGTTTTTGGGAGGGGGGCTACATTTTTTAGGTAATTTTTCTTTAGGTTAGGTTTTAGGATGTAAAAGCACATCAGCTCTTTCAGTGTGTGAATTAACTAAACAGAGTAGGGTTTTTTTGTTATTGGTGTAGCTGCTCTTTGATTAATAGCTGGCCTAACATTTGTCTCTAATCAAGGGGAAATACTACTGACCTTTTAATAGGACTGACAGCTCTGAACCCCAGTAGAACATCCAGAGCGACACACACACACACACACACCCACACCTGTGCTCGTAGACTCTTTTATGTTGTGCATATACGTAGCCTTTATACTGAATAAAGTACTCATGCAGAGACTTAAAGCCAATATGCTCTGAAAAAAATTCATTCTTCCCAGAAGCTATTCGCATTTTCTCTCTTTCATTCAGTCTCGTCTAAGTCTCTATCTCCATTATTTAATTTTCATTTAGAGGGACATTAAAAAGAGTTCAGTCCTTTGCTTAATGCATCTTCAAACATATACGCTCTTAACAAAGCTAATTTATGTGGCACCAGGCCTTTGAAGGATGTCTCAAATCTCACCTGGGTGTTTGTGAACGAGAACGTGAGTTCATCCCATTCGTGGTCACACTGCTATGGGTGTTGCATTTTAATCCGTTTTTATATGAATCTCCACATGCTCATCCTGTATGTACTCTGCATAATAATAACGGATTTGTGACATTCTTTTGATATGCTGAACAAAAGGAATAAAAGAAGACTTGGAGTATCTGACCTCTGCTTATTGACGGCACTATTCTTAAATTTTTTATTCTTGCATTGTGTCACCCTGTGCCCTCTGATTAATGTTCACAAGACAGCGTAATCGGATGACTGAAAGAAAAAGAGAGAGAAAAAGAAAGAGAGTAGGTTGTTTGGGAATGTCTTTGATGTTTGTCTCTCTTTTTTACCATTTCCCCCCAAACCTGTCTAATGCGCTCACGCTGTTATATAATCCCGAAATGACTAGCTGCTCTTTCTGTCTTATCTTTTTCCTCTCTGAATTTCAATTGTTCAGCATTTGTCAACAGTTTTTACTTCTGAAATTTCTACTACATCTTATACAGCACTGTTCCAAAAACTAGTGAACATCTTACCTTAAATACTGTATATATACCTTACAATATAATTACCTTTCAAATTAGCTTAAAATCATAACTGATTAGTCACTCAGAAGTGGCTAATTTCAAACACTTATCACAGGTAGCAACTTCATATTTTCCGTATATTTAATTTTTCATTTTAACTGTCCTGTCATTTTTTAAATCTTTTTTTTCTTACAAAGAGCTGATTGCATTAAATTCTAGGATTGGGTTCTGCAAAAAAATTACTCAATACATATTTAGCCGAAACATGGTCTCTTAAGATACTGTCACATTTTTGATGCAAAATGCAAAAGGTGCCATCATATTAGGAAAATTTGGATGAAATGCATGCGATATTGCCCTTTGGACAAAACATGTTTTAAGCTGCCATCACGTTAGCAAAATATCATCTTAACTGTCATGAAAGATGAAGAGTGCCATCACAAAATTTCAGCTAAATTTATGCTGTAGTGCCTTTTTTGGCACAAAACATGTTTTCTTTAGTTGCTGTCAAATTAGCTAAATTTTGGTGTCATTTTGGCAAAAGGTGCCATAAAATTTGCAAATCTGAACCTGTCCTAAATACATGCATGGAGATATCTTTCACCCATTCATGAAAATCACTATCATGTTTATTCCTATTAAAATTGCTGGATTTCACCCACAAAAATTTGCCAAACGTTGGATAGCTTAAAAGGATAATTCACCCAAAAATGAAAATCCTGTCAATAATTACTCCCCCTTAAGTCGTTCCAAACCTTTAAGACCTTCTTTCATCTTCAGAACATAAATTAAGATATTTTTGATTAAACCCGAGAGCTCTCAGACCCTCCATAGACATCAATGCAACAGCAATGTTCCCAGGTCTAGAAACGTAGCAAGGACATCTGTAAAGTAGTCCACGTGACATCAGGGATTCAATTATAACTTTCTGAAGCTACGAGAATACTTTTTTGTGCACAAAGAAAACTAAAATAATGACTTCAACAATTATTCTCCCCCTTATCCCGTCTGCAACTGTGCACCGCCATTGTGGAAAGAGTATCAGGACACATATGCTTGCTTCTGCTTTATGTAAATGACGCATTTTAGGGATGTCCTCAATACATTTCTGGACCTGTGAACATTGCAGTTGCGTTGCTGTCTATCGAGGCTCTAAGAGCTCTCGTATTTAATCAAAAATATCTCAATTTGTGTTCCGAAGATGAACGAAGGTCTTGCAGGTTTGGAACGAAGTGAGTAATTAATGACAGAATTTTCATTCTTGGGGAAAGTAATACTTTAAGTTTTACAGAGCTCACTGCTCTCCCGGACTCTGAATCACAGATATCTACCTTTAGGATCCCTCTGTACTGACTGCCTGCAGTGCTGGCCACAACTCCTCCCACTCAAGATCTTTCTCAATGATTTTCCCTTTCCCTTAGTTTTGATTTCCCAAGACTGTGATGTCTGGCTGCGCTAAGGTCGTGTTTTGTCAGCCTTTAGGCTGTTTTCGCATTTGCTCTGTCCATTTGCTGTTATCCTTTTTTTTTCCTTTTTTTTTTTTTACTGTTTTTCTGGTTCCAGACCACAATGTGCCATCGTTCTGTGTACCACTGTTAGAGTAATAACACAGAGAGGGAAGTTGCCAGCTTTACTGTCGTATTAATAATTTAAAATCTTTACACACACAGAACAGCACTTGAATTTATCCACAGCGATTTATTATAAGAGATGCAAAGCATGTAATAACACTGTGTAGAAAGGAGTACATAAAGTGTAGAGGACTAGCAAGAGCCACTTACAAATAAAATGTAATCAATCATCAAGTTATTAAACTGAAAATAAAAGATTTAATTGTTTAGCATGTTAACCAGTTACCATTCTTTCTAATGTGGTTCTTCAGCTATCAGGTTAACCGTAAGCTATGCTAGTATTAAGTTAACTTAGCAATGCTAATCTGTATTAACTGCTAAATCATGCTTTTGTGAGCTCATTCTCACACATAAACTTCTTCTCTGCAGCCTGTTGAATATGAGTCAGCTGAGCGGTACACTCTGCTAAGTCACTTACCCTGAAACTTCCATGTTGTGTGTTTAAGTTTTGCGTTGAGCAACTTTATAAAAGGTTTTTTTTTTTTTTTTTTGCTCTTCCTGCTCTGCAGTGCACTACAGCCCCTTCTGGGGCTTTGCCCTGTACCGCTTATTGCAGCTATATTTTAACATGTATTTAAAAGTAACAAAATAATAAATTAAGAAATTGTAACTTTTATAGAACAAAATCTTAAAATTATAAAATATTTTTTTAATTTAGAAATATATATTTAAATCTACTTATTCATTCTTGCATAGTTAAATGTAACACGTTAATAAATCCCCTTTTTAATTGACAAATAGACTTATTAGACTTAATAGATATTTTATTCTTTTAAAATAACATTTAAATGTAACAGTAAAACAAATTAATAACTTTAAACATAAATAATATATTTTCCTTTTAAAAATGTCATGTTCATTGTGTGGCACTCATGGTCCTCAATAGCAATAGTGTAAACTACACATTATTTGCAGTCCACTTCTACTTGAAGATTTAGGACAAATAACATTAGAATCCACAAATAAATTGTCAATTTAAATTAAAATAATTTGCAAACCATGGTTTACGTGCTCCGCATGCCAGTTCATCATACAAACCAAACTCTGTCAAACTCATGTCCACACGCTGCCTGATATTAGCTAAATTTCTCACTAGGACAGTTTGCTGTTTTGATCAAAACATTCTCCCACTCTCCAGGCACCATAAAAGAAACTTTGTGTGTGACTGGCAGATTGAATGTGATTTACAGTGATCAGAGTGCATTGTGACAGCCTTCAAGCTCTGCGGCTACACTCCTAACATGAAGGGCCAGTGATTTATCTGATTTTCCAGTCAACTATTGATCAAGGCCGATAACCAGTGCACCTTCCGCCACCTGCCATTATCGCATGTTAACTAGCTCTCTCATCTCAGATCAACAAAAACGCTGGTGTTCAATCGCACGATTACAATCGGAAAGTTCATTACATCCCGAGGTAGATTAGAGGCAATAAATAATTTCTATAGCAGCCCTTGTACACATGTGTCAGGTAGATAAGAGCCAGTAATTATAAACCCGCCAAACCAAACAAACAACAGTTTGATTGTTCTCCATCCAGACATTCATTTCTCCCTTTAGAGGGCTGCGGTTAATGTGCCAGACAGGGTTCGCATGTAGAACAGAGCCATAGTGTGTAGTTATCTTTCAACAAAAGCACAGCAGCCGTTTGACAGACATGGATTTTAAAGGCTCTGCTCTCTCATTATCTCTCTTGACTTGTGGTTTGATTGCCATGAAACCCTTCTCCTTGGGACCGTAACCTTGCTTCAAAACACTCACTATGCACACAAACAGGCTCCTCCAGCAGCCCGTATAGTTTCCAGATCTCTTTTGTGGTGTATTGGAGCATCTCTTCATCATGCTCTTACAGGCCTGTCTGTGTGCTCGTAATGAATAATGAGCGTTGAGAGGGCAGTGCTACGGCATCCTCTCTGAAATAACAGGCCACAATTGATCAGAGCCGCTCCTCTTGGCCTGGGGAAGAACACAAAGCTGGGAGGGTCCAGAGACAATCAAGGAGGAAATGGACAGAACTGGAAGAGCGGGAAGGGAAGATGGAGCATTTTTCTTCAGAAACACACTAGTAAGGGCACTTGTTCTTGGTGGCCTGTTTATAAAACACCCCTCATGCAATCTGAGATGAAAGAGCAGCTTAAGGCAGAAATAATTATCTGGGGGTTCATCTACAGCCAGAACAGCGGGGTGGGCCTTGCTTTATGTTTTCGAAATGGCCGGCTTTATTCTCACCAAAAGAGCTGCACAATTACACCAAGGTGTAGCTTCGAATCAAGAGCGGAGAGAGGGGCTTAGGTGCTCTGATAGCTCTCTTTCTCCCTAGGAATAGTTTTCCGCCCCCTTCAATTTCCCATAGTGCATATGCAATTTGCTACAGGGTGGTGGTGGATCATCAAAGTGCAAGGATGGTTCTGCATTCGGTTAGTGTTTCCCACTCATTCTTGACAGCTGTCAAAGAAAATAAGCTGCTGTTCATTTCGGCAGGAACGTTAAAGCGCTCTTCGGATTATCAAATGGAACATAGGTTATGAAGTCTTCGTCACTATCCTTATTCATATAAAGTGCCAGATTCCCACTGTAGTGTTTTATTAAAAACAAGAATTGGAAAAAGGAGAAACTAAAATGCTGCCAAGAAGACGACGCTTGAATGAATGAATGAATCTGTCCATTCATTAGTTCCATTAAGTCCCGTCCTCGTGATTCTTTCCTATAACCAAAGAAGGGGAATCTTATGGTACACGCCCAAAACGGCTCTGTCCTCAGCTCAGTGTTCAGCTGCCTGAGACCAGAGTCATGGCAGGACACAGCGTTGGCCTCCTAATGCTGGGAGGTCTGTCACTGGACATATGGCTCGAGCCGAAGACCCGAGCCATTTCCTCTAGCCAAGTCCAACCAAGGAGCGGGGTGTTGCTGGGCAGGCCTCGGGCCACAGAAGGGCATTGTTTCTATTTGGGTCATCAATTCAGTCAGAGCCCTCTGGAGGCTTCCTTGGAGTCAGCCAGTTCTGACAGGAAGGTGTGAGTAAACAGATAGACCAAGCCAGGCTAAAAGGTATTCTTACTTACATAGTTATGATCTAAGTTGGACAAAAAGATATAGATGGCATGGTTGCTGCAATTTCAATCGAACAAAGTGTTTACATGACATCACTTAATGTGTCTGGAAAGAAGACCTTTGTAATCTGGATTTTTAATTGGTCTTGTGGTTGGGCTGTCATTGAGCATCTGAACCACTGGGACCATGTTTTTTTTTTTAGCTGATTAAGCATGTTCTATTCTTACACAAAGATGCAGAACATACTCACTAGTTGGCCATTGGCTTCAGTCTCTGCTGTGTGTTCAAACTCAAATTTTTGAGGCATATGTATGTGATGTGAGGCGACAATTATTCAGATTTTGATGCTGCTGTAGTTCCTCGGTGTATCACAGACTTTTGGAGGTTGGTAAATTAGCTAAACTCCTTAAATAGGTTGTACATAGGGGGTTTATGTGCTATAATAACATGCTGTAACTTTTAGCACTCAAAACTTAATCCCCAGTCCAAAAAGAGCATTTGAAACCATGCTGCTTTTCAATGTTTTCAACTCATGACTGCCCACATTTACATGTCAACAACACTTATCTAGTATTAAGAATAAAGAGTGAAGACAAACTTGTTCCTGGTTGTGTGTGCAGCATGTTTCTCTCTGAAGTATGCCTGATGTTGAGAAAGAGTGGCTGCGGTTTATTTTTAACAATCTTCCAAATCATTTCTGCCTAATCTTAATAGTTTGTGCTGCACATTTCAGTTTGGGATGTTTAGTGGACCTGTCAATGTAAAGTGCAGGCTGTGGAAAGAGGCTGTTCCTGAAGAATGGGGGCAGTGCAAACTATATTTGGACTATGTTTGAAATGCAGCAAATCACTGGTGCTTATTTTACATGCAAAGAGAGTGAGGTCTATAATATTTATCTCAAAGATGCAAGATTGTGTAATCTCCCAAACTTTGAGGATTCTAGTTTAGTTATGGCACTGCTTGGTAGACATCAATATAATATACTATGAAATTAATATTAGTTATTAGTTATTAGTTTTGCCGATAAACGATGCCATTGTCCATTGCCGATGGCTGATAGACATCACAATGCTGAGCCGGCTGTTTGACCCCATACCCCCAACCCAAAACCACACCAGCATTGGGGGGGGGGGGGGGGGGGGGGGGCATGGGGGTCCAGATGGTGCACAGGTAGTTACAACATCTACCAGCAGGTGCTAACAGGTCAATGCTACAATATATATATATATATATATATATATATAGGATAGTATTCTTAGTTAGTTCGTTATTTTAAACTAGAGGTACCGCAACAACAACAACAAAAGTGTAATTCTGCATGAAAAAAAATATAACATGGGTAAAAAAAAAAAGATCCCTGTAAATACTGGGCATCTGGTCAGAACAAACCTTTTATTGTCAAATTGGCTTGTTTCAATACTGTTTGCAATTGAATGAACTTGTATGTGTTCTGTCAGCATTGATATAGCTTTAAATCTGATTCAACGCTGACTTTATGGAGTCTTTAAATAATAAGCATCTATCTTATTTGACAGAGAGATTGATTATTCAGTGTTGGGCCAGTGTTATATATAACAGCCGTCAGAGAAAACATGACGTATTGACCAAACGTACAGTTGATTCTGTGTATAGAAGTGGTTTAGATTATGACCATAGCACATTTTTAAGGGTTTGTCGCCGCTTGACTGGATAAGAGTGACAAATGGTACGCACTATCCCTAAAGACATTAACAGTAATGGCCTTATTCATTGCAAACCATTGCAATTACAGAGTGCTTCAGGCAAACCTCTCTCTCTATCTCTCTCACTCATTCTTTCTGTCTTTTTTACTTTCAATTTCACCATTCTCTCTCTCCCATCTCTTTATGCTGCCATACTAACCATTAATTTATCCTGTAACCCAAATTGCATCAGTTAGTGGCATCACATCACATCACATAGCAGACCAGACTGTTACTTATAAACCGATCCTAGTTTCACTTTTCTCTCACTCACACCAGAGCAGGAAGTGGAGTTGCATGATTTTGCCTGTAGCAAGGAGTTTTTGCATTTAAATTTTTTGAGTCTAAGCATCCTTACATGAGAGAGGGAAGTATAACACTTTCACCTGTACAACATGTTAATAGACCAGCTGCTTGTCTGCATTTCAACATATTAAATAGTGTTAATATATGAATAGAAGCCATAATAAAAGGACAGTTTAAATCAGTGAAATATTATTGCAAAGACAACTTTTGAAAAAACACTACAACTGTTTATTACCATTGCATAGCCAATTTGTATATGTAAAGCTGATCTCAGATCACCCACAAGCCCCAATTGGCCTTGAATGCACTCTGATTTCTGAAAAAAATTTGCACCACAAACAGTTCCAGCCTTCATGTAAACACATCTGCAGCCACTTGAGTCGTCTGGTTGGCCTCTAATGAAGCTCTGGCACTGGAGATTTCTCTCGCTCTTACCTTCTCTCTCTCTCTCACCTTTTGCTGGGTTGCCTAGCAGAGGAGGGTTAACTAAGCAATGCCATCTGGCCTGCAAAACAGGTGCCCGCTGTTCAGGTCTTCACCTACAAACACCTGCCAAGCCTGTGAAGTCTGCATCACCTTGATGACACATGGCCCGAATGGCAGTTTGTCTGCTGTACGTGACCCACGGTCTGACAGTCTGCATGGGTAATGATGCGAGCGGTACATTGCTGATAATGATGTGGGTGATTCTGTAGTCAACACTACCTCAAATATGCTTTCATGGGTTTTTTTGCAGATATGGTTGCCCTATAGGACTTTGCGTGTGGCTAGCATTGTGCAGCATTGGTTTTATCAGTACAAAACTGCACCCCTTAGGTTCAGTTGTTTTAGAAATGGTCTGTGGATTTCTCAGGTGACCTCTTGAGGACCTTTTAAAGAGCCAATTCTTCCATTTTTTTCTGCGAATGTAATGGTAGTTTGTTTTGAGTTTGGCCTCAGTCTGGCAGGTGAGAATCCCCACAGAGCATTGCAAAGCTGACAAATGAATTTGTGCAGCCTACACATCTGAAGCCTGAGCCCCCCTGAAGACACAAGTGAGAAGAATTAGTTTTAGATTGTGAGAAATTCATTCTAAATGAAGCAAAAGGCACATTTTATAAATGTATTCCTTTTTATAAATCCCAAGGAAGCAGAACAAAGAAGCAAGAGTTCTAAATCTATCCAGACAGACTGAAAGACAGACTGAACAAGATTCAGAAGTGATACATAGACAGACAGACATAGATAGATATATCAATATAATATACTATAAAATTAATATTGTTGATTAGTGTTGGGGCGATAGATGATGCCATTGTCCTTCGCCGATGGCTGATAGACATCACAATGTTGAGCCGACATTGTGACCCTATACCCCCAACCAAAGCCATACTGGTAATATACGTGCAAATAAACAAATAAATAAATACATTTAGTTTTCATTTATCCGCTTGCACAGGACATAGGTTGTTCTGAATTTAGAAATATGTTTTTTTTTTTTTTGGTAGGGGTCCAGATGGTGTAGCTACAGCATCTACCAGCAGGTGCTAACAGGTCAATGCGACAATATGTATATAGGATAGTATTCTTAGTTAGTTAGTTACTTTAAACTAGAGGTACAGAGATAAAGTGTAATTCTGCATGAAACAGACAGACATAGATACAAGTATTTTGATAGATAGAGAAACAGACCTAAAACAGTAGATTGGCATATAGACAGACAGAGATACGCTATATTGATAGAAAAAGAGAAACAGACTAACCAACAGAGATTTGTAGTTTGTAAAACAGACAGACAGACAGACAGACAGACAGACAGACAGACAGACAGACAGACAGACAGACAGACAGATAGATATATAGATAGATAGATAGATAGATAGATAGATAGATAGATAGATAGATAGATAGATAGATAGATAGATAAGCAGAACGGACCTTGAAGGTAAATTTTGCAGATTTGAAAATAAGCAGGCAAAGATGAAAGGAGGACGAGTGGAGAAGACGAAAGGGGTAAAAATGAGAGAAGATGCATGTCATTTATTCATTGCATTTCTGAAGAGTGGTTATGCTGAATAAAAGAGAAACAGCTTCCCTGCGCAGGAAGAGCCTGGAACGCCAGGAGGGGAACGTTTAAATATGAGTAAGTGTGTACTGTGTGCATGTGTGTCCACGGGCGTTAGTTTAGGATTCAGCACACTCAGCATTTCTTTGTCTAACTTTATAATCAGCCCCAGAAGGGGCTTTGGAAATTTTGGTGAGATTCTATGTGTTTCCATTTTATGTAAGTGAAAAAGTAATGTAATGCATTCACAAAATACATGTTTAAAGGTCAGTTAGATCAGTTTTGTGTGTCGTGTGCATTTTTCTTTTTTCAAAGCTCCTTAAAACATTCAGCCTAGTATTTATATATATAGTCTTCACAGATTTAATACAATACAAATTCAATTAAAAGAAAAAAGAAAAAAAAAGTGTTTAAATATTGGATGTTTTCTTCTAGGACCATTAGATGGCAGCATTATTAATGCCTTCCGATGGTCCTGGGAGAGAATCTCTATGAAACTGTTTAAATAAATTGCAAATAATTGTGTCTTAATTGTTTTTATACCCATGGAGCAAACAACATTTCAGAGCCACTAAGTTTCAAAACTTTCAAAATCATAAGCTAGTACTGCCAAGCTAAATTTTTTTTAGCATTTAGCATTCATGTAGGCTCTCCTGAATGAGTCATCCTGAAATTTAATATGGAGTTAGAGAACATTTGGTTTGGAGCGTTTGCTTGGTCCAATGCGAGACTGTAGCTTGTAATGTGATTGAATTTAGTGTGACTGCTGTCAGACACTGGGTGTCAGACACACTGAGGTGACTCATTGTCTCTGTAGGTTAGATAGAGGCTCATTGAAAGCTTGGAATGTCCTGTTCTTCAGAAACCCAATGTTTTGTTTTCTGCAGTAAGACTGTCATTCAGAATAAAACCATATTTTATACATAAGGTACTTCTACTAGTGTCATCTTGTTTTTCTCCAATGATAAAAACTCAAAATCAAAAACAAAGGTCAGAGTCAAAAGAGTGTATTCTATTGACCTCTGATGGTTCATATTAACTTGTATGCTTTGAACCATGATAAATCAATAGGCTGGCATTTATTATTATCACTCCTTCTGGGTAACGTTTAGATTAGATGTTTCGAAAGTCCTGACCTCTCTTAGCTCTCAACATTAACATAAACATGAACAGACAGATTTCCCCCTCAACGTTTCCACTTACTTACAAAGCACCAGATCAAGCCCTTGGTATCTCAGAGGCCGCGGCTCTGTGACATCTTCATCAAAAGACACAAGAACACACTGAACTGACAGAAAGAAAAGGTCAAATGTTGGCAAGTGTAGAGAAACATTTCAGTGGGAAAATGCCATTTCCAGGTAAAAGGTCTGGCAAACGTTCACTCAGCGTTTAGGGAAGGACGTGCTGCTCATTTGTATACATTTAAAAGATTCTGTGTTTTTAAGTAAGGGACAGTTTCATGTACAGCCTCCCTAATTTTCTTTATCCATCTATGCATTCACTCATACATCCATCCATGCACGAAAATGTTAAGCACTGTCTGATAAAATGATACAAATATATTGTGCATCCTTAGTAAAATGTTTCAATTCAAATAAGTGATAAATAGCCACTATTAAAAATATAAAATTTAGTTTAAATAAGCTGAAAAATAAAATACTAAAAACTGAAATCATTCATCTTTTAAATGTTATATTTATATGTTTATTATAAGTGAATTTCATTTTTTAATCGTTTATGTCAGACTTGCAGGTATTAAAACATTTTACTAATTTTCTTTCAGTCCAAAAATGTTTTAATTCCTGTAAGTCTGACATACAACATTCCTACATACTATCAGCAGCAGACGTAAAAGGATGCATTCATCTGCAATTAATGCTACTAATTTTTTCTTCACCTCATTATCAGCTCCAACGAGTTGTCACATAGATCCTCATGGAATGTGTAATGTTCACAGAGGTTTAGATGGTGTGTTTGCATTTAGCTGCAGCCCTGTTGACCACCAACATCTGCACCACCATCTGTACTGCTAGAAACATGTGATTGATGGTAACTAAAAAATAGTAGTGACACAGCTGCTTAAATCATATGATCCAAACAGATCTCTTCCAGAACAAATCACTTTATGCAGAGTGCATTGTGCTGCTAAATTTGTCTAGATGTCGCATGTTCTGGATGTAGCCCGAAGTCTCACGGTCTCATACTTTGTGGTTATTGCATTATATGCTCTGAGGATTCCCAGCTCTCATTAGGAGAGAGAGAGATGATTTGCAGGAAAAAGACATGTAGCGAAAATCTCATGCATGCATAAACTGAAGTCCCGAAACAAATGAGCTTTTGCGCTATATTATACCGGTGGCTTTATAAAATATTTACAGACCTGAAATGTTGTTTGTTTCAATCGCTGTCTGTCAGTGTATGGAGCCTTGAGGAGACGTGCATTTTATTAAAAACAGAAGTGCAGAGCTCACCATGTTGAGATGCAGAAATATTAAGGAATATATAATCAAATGTTATTTACAAAGCTGGCCATGTCTCACTATGTGAAAGAGCATTACAGATCCACCTCCTGGAGTGTATCATGAAAAATTCAATTATACTCATTACTTCTCGGAGCTTTAAAAAGGAGAAAGTATGAAGCATTAAAACCTGATGACAAAAGTTAATTTAACCTAATCACTTAATCGGCTGCATCTACTTTATTAATTCAGCACCGAGCCTCAGGACTTGTTAATTAATATGAATCTTGTATGTTACTGTATTTGAAACTTCTCAGTTCTGTCTGGGGGGACATAAAACGAGCAGCACATGGCTAAGTGCCGAACTGGTGGGTTTCTTGGGCTGTGTGGTACAGTAATTGGTTTGAATGTCCCAATGCTGCAATCAGGGCTTTAAAACTAGATGCCCTTCAAAAAGTGGAAATTGAACTGTTGAGAGTGGTGGTCAAAACAAAGCCTTACATAATTAGCCATTTACTAACATTACTCAGCTTTAGATGCGGGAATTGTGCTGACTGCAGACTGCTCATACCCAATGTGTTTTTATGTGTTACATAATGAAAAACAAGAAATCTCACTATTAGCTCAATATAATTCTTTGCCATGAAATTACCTTCTGCCGTGCAAAGGCAGAAGACTGTAACTTCGATGAAACTTTGTGCATAAGTATCTTGAGTAAATTTCGTTGTTTTTCCCTGATAATAATGGGTCGTCATAACCGTAACTTCGAAAAGACTGGGAGAAACCAAAGCAGTTTTTACACTTTTTTTTTTTTTGGAATTCTCAAGTTGAGTTACAGCATTCTGACTTTGTTTACAGTAACTTAGTGTTAAAATTAATTTAAGGTGTTATACGGTATGCTGCCTTTTTTTTTTTTTTTTTTACTGTCCATTAAAGTCTGCTTATTTTAATTCAAAAAGGCTAGTCCATTAACACAGTTTAAAATACATTATAAAGGATTGGTAATGAAAAGATATACTGAATAGCAGTGTTGAGTACTCGAGACTCGGACTCGGTCTTGGACTCGGTCTCGAGACCGTATTTTAATGGTCTCGGTCTTGTCATGGACTCGTGTGCATTTTGACTCGGTATTGACTCGGACTCGAACATATTAGGAATCGGACTTATGCCCGAGTCCACTCGAGTCCCAATCAAAATATTTCATGATTATTACTGTATGTTAATGTTTCTTTAAATTGATGTATGATTGATACATCCAATGACTGGTGATTTTCTTGTGACGTGAGACGTTAGGCCAGCGACACACTGGATGCGTGGCGCAAGCGCCTCAGCTGCGTGGCGTGTCTGTTTTTAATTCGGCTCCCATGTTAACAGGTTAGAGCTTGCAGACTGCCTGCGTGAGACGCGCAGCTCGAGCCGCGTGGAAAATGCGTGCATGCTAGAAATAGAACCGACGCCTATTTTCACGCGAATACGCGCGTGTTGGAAGCGTTTCCAGGCAAAATAAACTAGGAAAATATGTTTATATGTCACTTGTGTCATTATGTACACAAATACATATTAATTCATGACATTTTGATATTTGAAAGTCTATAGGTTGGCATAAATTCAGATATAAATGTAATTTAAAAAATAAATAATTATCGATTTTCAAATATTGCACCTGTCAAACATACTCTGTTTTGCAAGAGCCTGGTTTTTCGGCGGCCTCTCTCTATGTCACCTATAGCAGAAGCAGCGCGCTAGCGCTGCGTCAGACACGCTTCTGGTGTGTAAAGACACAGAAAACGCGAAGCAGCCACCACACTTCTAGCACGCTGCAGAGACGCCTAGCAGCCAGTGTGTCACCGGCCTTAAGTTACCCTCCTGCCATCCGCCTGTAGTGATCCCGCTTTCCAGAAAGCCACATTGCTACATTATTTCTCTCAACTGTGTTATTTTTACAAAGTAGGACAAAATGGTCACAGAAAAAAACAAATATTGTTTAATTAAATTATATAATGAATACAGACACAGACTGACTGTCTCAACACTAAACATCTCCCCCCGAAAAAATGTCTGACAGAAGGCATTGAACTTATATGGCATTTCAACCAGCTTTCTTCCCCTTGCACAAACACACTTTTGCATGAAATTTTCCTGGACAGTCAGTCGGCTCTTGTGTGTATGCCCTCCATAACTAAAAAAAACTTCGACTAGTGTGTATTTTACCCTGCATTAAAACCCACCATCCAGTGAAATTAGCATTAGATTATCCGTTGCTGTTACAGAAAGTGATGAAATGGTAACTTTTGTCAGTCCCCGCTTCCTCTGCACCAATAGAGAGAGTTTTTAGTCTGGGTGGATTGATCATGAGACCACATCGTGCTTGGTTGGGTAGCAGGATGGTCTCCTCACTTATTTTTTTGAAAAGTAATTATGCCCATCTTTAATCTTCACAACATCTAAAGTGCACATAATCCAAGACATTTTCAGGATATTAGCAGTCATTAGTTAAGCTTCAGGGTTAAAAGTTATGTAAAAGCTGTTACAGTTGAACATTTACAGGTATAGTGGTACAGTAATATTACTTGTACTAGAAGTGTTATGTGGAATTACAATATAGAGTCGTACAGTAATGTTATGTGTACTAGAAAGGTTATATGGATGTGTATAGTGGTACAACGATGTTATGTGAAAATGAGCACTTAATATTGACAAGTAACAATTCATAATTCTAATAAAATTACCTTTACACCACATACTATGTGGCCCTTTTACCCTTTATTGTTTCCATCATACATTTTACATACTCTTGAAGATTTCTTTAGGTCTTGTCTCAGACCCAATCTCTCTGGTCTCTCTGGTCTTTCTGAACTCGGTCTTGACTCTCACTCGACCATCTCTGGACTCGATCTGGACTCGGACTCGAATGAGCCAGTCTCGACTACAACACTGCTGAATAGTCATGATAATGTTAGTAGTAGTAGTGATGGTAATAACAATAATAATAATTATAATAATGCATGTTCTTCTAAATACACATTGAGAATATCCTATATTGTTATATTAAATTAATGTCAATTAGTGCTGCTTGTGTGGAGTTAAGGGTAGGCATAATAAGCTTTAGCTTCAGCTTTTTTGTAAATCTTGTAATTATTTTATTTTGCATGGTTATGTATGTGTACATGCATATGTACAATTGAATGTATGTACCTGTAAGTCACTGTGCAAAAATGATGCAAATTGTACCCCCCCCCCCAAAAGAAAAATAAATAAAATAATTAGATAAATTGTGATCTACCAAACAGCTCCATAAAACAAATAAATAGATATCTTGGCAGCAATATGTAATTAAGAATAATCATAGATTTAAATATTTTTTTTTCTTTTTTTGCTTGTGGACCTATAGTATGCCATAGCTAGAATGATCAATCATAAAATCATATAGCAATAGCCTATATGAGAGAGCCCATGGTGACCAGATTTTAGACTATAACAATTTTATAAATGTTAATCAGCAACCTAATAATTTGGAAGTTACTGCCTTTTGACTTGGTGTGACTTCTCATGTTTTGCAGACAATGCAAAGGCAGAGTACATTCACTTCAAAATAGAGGTAAAAATTGAGCTCACAGTTTTTTAATGTAGATGATTTTCATTACTAAAACATCTAATTGTTAAATTTCCAGCGTCTATCTATAATTAATTTGGCTGTACAAGTAAAAATAAAATAAAATAAAGTCATTTTTCTCAGTTTCACACTAGTGAGTTAAAGTCTTTTGCCTTTGTATGGCAGCACAGGTTTTTTAGAAAGTTTTCTCTTGTAATATATGTACTCTATCCACTTTTATTAAATTGCAGTTCATAATATTTAAAAACGAATGAAAAAGAATAGGATCAAACCCATGATCACATGATTACATATCGTCATATAACGCAATACTCCAACTATAACTACTGCAACCAACTGAGCTACACAAAACCCAAATTATAGCAAAAATAAAAGAGTACAAAACCTTAATATGAAAATGTCCTGTTGCCGATAGGGACACAGTTATACTATACACTCAGATAAGTCGTATTTCAGGGATTTGGACAAACGACCTATATGGGCGTATTTGTTGGAGAACAGGTTGAATAAAACAGAGAGCTTGAAGGAAGCATGAACTGGCTCACTTTGATTTCTTTAGAGTTTTTGTGTAGTGCTTATGTTTACACCAAAGCTATGATCAGTCCTCTCTTGGGAAGAGCAGAGCTGTTCTCATCAGAGCACTTCTAATCCAAAGTCTAATGGCTTTGTACGAAATCAATTAAGTGTGGGTCAATGTAATTTCAGATTCAGCTGGCACCAGAGTGAACTGAAACTTGTTGGCTCATTAATTGATAATTAACTGGCGTTTTTCAAGGATGACTTTAATAGCTTATGACTAAAACTGACCGATAAATAAAGCAAATAATGGCTTTCACCTCTCTCTATTTGTTCATCTCTGTCTACCTTTCTGTTGATCTCTATCATTCTGTTTGTATATCTGTATATCTATCTATTGATCATCTGAGAAAAAAATCCTTTATTATCTACAAAATATTCCCTTTTTCCTTTCAGCAAGATTAAATCTCAAACAAAATCTTTGTCATTGGTCAACTGGGAAACTAGATGTCTAGGCTGTATAGATTTAGTTAATGAGAGGAGTCCTACATCCACTGGGATTTCTGTTTGTATTCTCAGTTGTTTATAGTGAAATCAGAATGGTATGTGTTGTTTTTTTCGAGCGAGGGGAAGTGAAGGCTGGGGGAAGGTAATCATTGTCAGCAGCTATGAAGCAGCTGAGGAGATGAGACATGTTTTTATTGTCATTGCCCTTTATGGCCCAGTGGATCCATCTGAGTCTAATGGTTAAAGGATGTAAGTCTTCAAAACTATGGCGGCAGCTTCGGTCCCAGGTAGGGGGGAGGGCCCAGGAACTGCAGAGATGCTGAGATCCTGTTCAGTAATCCTGTTCTTGGCAAGTGTCATGCAGTGGATCTTTGAGAGGTTTTACAGGGTGTTCAGCTCTTGGAGGCCCTGCGTGTGTGGCAGGGTGTTTTATCTTACACTTTCATCTCTGCAGTACATTTGAACCTGTATGGCAACACATCCTCTACAAATTCCTTCTGCAAGTTTGAATTTCCTCAGTTTTTAACCACTTTTATTCTTGCGAGACAGACAAATATAAATACACAATTCTTTGTTTTTCTCTTAAAGGGGGGGTGAAATGCTATTTCATGCATACTGAGTTTTTTACACTGTTAAAGAGTTGGATTCCCATGCTAAACATGGACAAAGTTTCAAAAATTAAGTTGTACGTTTGAAAGAGTATTTCTGTTCCAAAAATACTCCTTCCGGTTTGTCACAAGTTTCAGAAAGTTGTTTTCGAGTATGGCTCTGTGTGACGTTAGATGGAGCGGAATTTCCTTATATGGGTCTTAAGGGCACTTCTCCCGGAAGAGCGGGTGCTCCCGTATAGCAGAGCAGAGAGAGGCTGAGCACAGACAATCACTGATCAGAGCGAGAGCGTCGCGAAATGTCACAAAAGGAGTGTGTTTTTAGTTGCCAGGGCAAGACAACCCTGCACAGATTACCAAAGAAAAAACAGCATTAAGGGACCAGTGGATGGAGTTTATTTTTACAGACCATCAACGGAGTTGTGCAAGTGTTTTTGTTTGTTCCCTGCATTTCGAAGATGCTTGTTTTACAAACAAGGCCCAATTTGACGACGGATTTGCGTATCGTTTATTTCTTAAGGATGATGCGATCGTGTGTTGGAACCGCAGGCGGTGAGTAAAATTGCTTAAAATATCTCTGCCTCCTTGTTTGTGTGTCCGCCTCCCATCGGAGACCCGGGTTCGAGCCCCGCTCGGAGCGAATCGTTGCTGCTGCCGCTCTCGTTCAGTTTCAGCCTCGGGATCTGATTCTGGATCATAAATATACGGCTGAATCTGACTGTTAGCCATGGTTTGTTTTGGATGATGGTTTTTTCCTCAAGGTAATGTCAGCTTCCAAACGCTCTCTACGCAAAAGCCTACTGGCGCTCGTGATTCTTTAGCTCCACCCACACGTCACGCCTCCAGTCGGTCGTGTTTTTCCGGGAAAAATCGGTACAGACTATCTTTCTCTTATGAATATAATAAAAATAAAGACTTTTTGGAGTTATGAAGGATTCAGTACTACTCTATAGGTACTCAAGATTAACAGGATATTGAGTGAAAACGAGCATTTCACCCCCCCTTTAATTATAGAGTCTATAATCTATATTATAGAGTCTCACTCATAATCTAACCTCTTGATCCACCTGTTTTATTACTTCAAATTCAGCCTTGTTTATTTAATACTTGAAAAGATGCTAAGATGATTGCTTGGGGGTTAATATGTAATTATATATACTGAATATATGTTGTTATGCTCTCCAGACACATCATCATAAATAATTCTGTGCGAGCCGTCACTCTTGAATGACCTCATCACCCATTCAGTTCCATATGGTTACTACTGCATGCACTGATTGTGTTTTCTGATTATATGTGCAAAGAGTCATGCACAGATGCGGAAGCCTTGTCTCCGCAGAACTATGAAGCTCTGTGTCTTTTCCAGTGCTTGTCTTCCAAGAGATTGCTTTTGTTTTGGAAATGATTTTCGAATGTGACATGAATGCATTCAACATCTGAACTGGTTTGGTGTGAGTATGTGTGTAGTCTTCATATACATGTATAGTGTGTTTTTGTTAACGGTTTTTCCATAGGTATTTGGTATTTTTAAGATAACATCTGGAAAATTAAGTATGTATTGTTTTTTTGGTATTGAGAATTTGTTTTCTTTAAATCCAATAACAATTTTAGTGTTTTTTATTTTATTTTTATCAATCTTGAGCTAAAAAAAAAAAAAAAAAACTCCCGACTTCAAAACATGAATCCTTGAGCATGAGTGTCTCTTGCAGTTAAAGGGCTGCATGCTGAACAGCACTAATTATCTGTACTGGTGTAACTGCTTGTGCTTGATAATTACTCATAAACTGCAGCACTCTAGTCATAACCACTGACTTTTACTCACATTTGGATAGAAGTGCAATAATAACTCACTGAACTCTTGGAGCGAATGTGATAAAGTGTGAATGGGAGTGGGAATTTTTGTTTTTGCCCTCAGTGCCAATTTTTCTTGTGTTTGTGCACAGCAACACTGTGATGCAACCATTCACACGGCTGCCAGTGTGATGCAAAGACCTTTGTGTTACAGCTGGAAAGAAAGCCACACACACATTTGGATTAGCACTTGTGCATATGCTCTGGTAAGAGTCCAAAATGAGACAAAGCGCTCTCTCTCATGCTTTTTATTCTTTCTCATCATCATCAGCTAGATTGTGCTGATGTAATATTACGCAAATCTCAGAAAAAGGGCCTTAACTCATTTTAACCCCACTGAACTGTACAGTTTTGCCTATGGGCTCTTGCTTACATTTAATTATGTATTTGAATTGGTTTAAGTGAAGCTCTTCATGATGGGATTTGCGTTCACTGATGTAATTTCGGAGCTTCAAACTAATACTAGACTCAGACTGCACGTTCACAGTCCATTTGCTGACCGTCTGATGCGTATTGTGCACTAAACTGACAATCTCTTCATAAATATAAAAGCTAATGGACTAGACCTTTTTCCATTTACACAAGTATAGTAAAAGTGGCAGTTATGTTTGTATGTATGCATATATATATATATATATATATATATATATATATATATATATATATATATATATATATATATACAACCTGTCTATGTATATCTTATATCCATTAGTGGACAGTTCACTCTGTTTTTTTTTCTTTCTTTTTTTTACTTTTCAGCATTCTGTACTTTTTATTTTTGGGAAGACGCTAATATGTAGGGCAGGACTGATGCAGAGCTGCCGTTAATGTACGCAGGGAAAGTGTTTGGACTGACAGAAGAAAGCAGAGAAGGGGGTATAATTATTCAGATGAGTATTCACAACTCCTTTTGAAATCAGAGGAGAACTCCTAAATGTGTCTTCAGGCTCTGAGACATCACACTTCAAAAAACACATGACTGTTTCCCTCAGTGGGTTTTACACACACCGGGGAGAAGGGTGGGTGGAATGCAAACCCATAAAAAATAAACTTCAAAATAACCGTCCCGTCACCGAAATCAAACACAAACACTGAGCAGGGCTGGTGCAGATGGTAAAAAATGCAAGTGCACTACAGTTTGTAATAAAAAGAGCAGATGACTTGACAATTGTCATTCTGGGAATACCTGTGTATTTTCATATAACAGAAGATATCAAGGGACAGATTGATTGTTGATTGTAGGTTGATAGATTCCAAATGCCATTTTTGCACCTTCGAAGCGAGCTGCAGGAATGTAAGGCTCTTTATTAGAAAATGTAGTTTAATCGAAAAGTTACTGGGGTATGGCATAGTGAGATCACTTTGCATTGGCCGAAGTGACTAGCTCATGATTTGACAGAAGCAAGTGTTATTGGGATCTGTTTGTTCAGTCTTTCTTTTGAAAAAGATGAGCTAAAAGTGATGCAAACACATTGTCATTTGCAAACAAAGAAAAGACTTGAGAGGGAGGAAGAGAGACCGATAGATTGGACGAGAGCAGGACAATGGAAGGGCCATATCCTTGGTGTGATGGTACATTAAATATGTAATCTATTGTTCTAAGCCAGAGAAAAGAGCAGCGTTTTATTGTCAGGCTTCTAGGTGTCTTTGGGAAAATTTGTACTAAATCAGTATTGAGCAAATTATTAAAAGACTGTACGTGTTAATATATTATCCTATTATGGTCCTATTCAGTTTGAAAGATTATAATCAGTGTTATTTCAATACTATTTATATGATTCATTCATAATATTTTAAATGGGCTTGTATTTTTATATTTAATTTTTCCAATTTTGTTTAAATAATTTTGTTGTGCCTTTATCATTTAATAGTTTTTCTATTTATATTTAACTTAAAAATAAAAACGTTTTAAATACTTTAACTCATGTAATTTCAACATTTCAAGTTTTTTAATGTAACATTTATATTTTATTTTAGCTTAATTTCAATTGACAAAAAAATATCAATTAATTAAAGTGCTCCCAAATTCAGGGCATTTTCTTTTTTAAAGACGTCCTCCCCTCTGACTGCCAATTTTTTTGTGCACCAACATCCTTGTTTCTAAGAGATTTTCCTATAGTGTAACCCTGTAAATGCGGCACACAGTAATGACATGAGTGCAATTACTAAAATGGAATTGAAGTGGTTGTTTTGCTTTTTGTAACATGTTTGGTAGCACATAAAGCAATTACATGGTAATTCACATGCAGAGCAAGAAATATGTTGCTTGCATCAGGATCAGGAAGTTATTTTCACTGCAAAAGCCAGCAGTTCTCTGCATAATGTAGATGGCCTATGAAAAATATTTTATTTTGACATGCTATATTTTTATTTAGAAATTGCTTGAATAAGCTGTTGAAGAGGTCAGTTAATTTAGTTGAGTATTCAAATGAGTCATGCAAATGCATGTTTTGGGTTTGTCATGCCATTCATTTTAGACTCCAAACATAGATGTGAAATTAAATTTATATTTATTAAAGGGGCTGTCCATTCAAAAATGAAAAATGTTTTATACAATGTTGTTTTGGACACCATTGACTTATATTGTGTGGAAAACAACAAACATTTTTTTTTTTCAAAATACTGCATTGTCTGTTTTTCACAGTGAAAAAAAGTTAAACAGATTTGGAATAACATGGAACATTTGAAACATCTTAGTTTTTCTTTAGCAAAAGGAAGTGAGTTTTGAACAACAACAGGTTTGAAACAAAATGGAATGATTGGAATGTCTTACATTTCCACAGAAGAAAAGGTTAGACCGATTTACAACCACGCGAGAGTGATTAAATGATGGAGTAATTTAAAGTTTTGGATGAACTATTGCTTTTAATGTGTTTTTCAGTATAGCTCATAGGCACATCTGGCAGAGTCCAGACATGTAAAGTCTATGTCCTAATGGATGTCATCAAATTAGAACAAGAATTAATGGATGATGGAAAACAGCTTCAGGAGATTTTCATGGGTCAAGGCATTTGTGACATTCCTGCGTTCGGGAATGATGTCCACTGTCTGTGCTTCAAAGTGCCGAAAGGTCAAAGTCTCTGCTGCACAATGCTAGTGCTGACTGTCATGTCCACTCCATGCAGTGACTGTGTCTTAATTAAATTAAGTTGTTGTAATTTCCTGGCACACACTGATAGAGCCGTTTTAGAACCGCAGGACTATGAGCCACTGTGTACCTGATAGTGGATTAGCATTTAGATGACTACTGCCAGGCCATGTTGAATATTACACCTCACCGGACTCTCTGGTCATTCCTTATTCCTCTCTTTTTTCCTCTTAAAACTCATTTCATCCTCCCCCGAGGTATGGCAGCGTGCCGAACTGTCGGTCCACGGGGGTCGACGGCAGCCACGCAAAACAGAGGACAAGGTGGAGAACAGCAGGGGAGAAGAGAGGAAAGAATTTCTGGCCCGTTAAAAAGGGAAGAGATGAGTACCTTATCGCTCCTTGATTCGTTTATCTGTCATGTCCAGGTTCTTCATGAATCATCCAGGACAGGAGCAGAGTCTAGTCTCTCTCTTTTTTTAGTTTTACATCTCTCTCTCCAGTTCTTTTGCGAGTGAATGAGCAAAACATGGAGTCTGAAGTCCCCTACTCGTCCTTTGAGTGTCCGGACCCAGGGATGCCTACATGAACATTCACTCGCAGCAGGAACTGAATTGAAAAGCCACTAGTGAGACAGTCTTGCTGCATCTATCTATCTATCTATCATTTTTATTACTATTATTCTATCTATGAAATTCAAAGTATTTCCTCTCTAAAGACATGCTTTACACCTCTCTCTACACACACACATCCATACACTAATCCCACTCCAGCTAGTCTGATCATGTTCACTCCTTTAAATTACTGCGATCGCAGCATTCAGGTGTTCATATCGGGAGTCAGTATTGCAGTGCGCCACAGCAGAATTCACACACATGGTGTCTGTCAGTCTGTTGCATCTCCATTTCCTTGTCCTTTGTGTTGAATCTGTGGGCTGCCTTCCCTGGCGCCTCTAGGCTATTGGCACTATCGTGCTAAGACGGTCCACTGTGTCTGTGGGAGTTTGAGTCTATCTGTGCGGCCCTACTTGGCATCTCTAATCTGAAACCTGTCCATTCAGCAGTACCAGCTGGCCCTCCCCCTACATAATCCCTCATGCCAGTGATGCCCTTTGGTTAACACCCACCCCCTTGGCCACCTACTGCGGACCATGCTGGTATTTGATCAAGTAATTCCAATTGCGGACTGCCCACCATAACCACTTCACCCACTTGCCAGCAGGATGCGGTTCATGACCCAGTCACATGCTCTCACAATATTATTTTAGATCCGACAACCTGCTAGGGGGAATTTGTAGACTTGAAGTCCATTCTCCACAGGGCTTTTGTGAAGAGAGTGCTGTTTTAGAGGTTCGCAACACAGGAGTCATTTAGTAGGAGTGGCTTGCTTTTCACAGATCAAAGAACAGGTGTCATTTTATGTGTCTGTACTTATGTTTCTATGAGCGTGTGTGCGTGTGGAAGGAGAAGAGATAGAGAGAGGTGGAGGAAAAGAGGGAGAGAGATATCTCAACAGTATCTTGACAGCCTAGATCATATCACAGAGCCTCAAAACCTGCAGCCATAGTCTCTGATGGAGTGTGTGAGTGGCTGTGTGTGTTCCCGCCTGTCGTCAGCTGGAGCCGTTGAGATTAGATTGACAGAGAGGGAGGGAAAGGGACTGTGGAGACATCTCTAAAGACTCCTGATAGAATAGCCTGATAATGCCAAAGAGAGAGGAGAAAAGATAAATTTAATAGCTTGACCTTCCTTATCAGAGTCCCAAAACAGGAGGAATGGACTGAAAGACATTATGAGAGAGAGGAGACTGTAATGGAAGTTGGAGCCTCAGTATAGTTTGTTCGCTACTTTGTACACTAAACAGTTGTGTGTGATATTTCAATGCAAAAACCTGCATCTTATTCACCAACCACCCACAGTCCAGATAAACTAATCTAATCAGAGTGCTAAATGCGCTACAATTGTGCTACTCTGTATTTAAATTAAGCCACTGTCAATGCAGACACGCCTCCTTTCTTTACAAATTAGGCTCATTATAGATTTGTACTCGAAACGCAGTGCTAAATGCCTGTAGAACTTAACCGCAAGCTATTTTTACATTTGGAAAGCTGGTGTTAAACTGAATTTCATTATTATCTGAAATTGTTTGCTGTGCAGATTGATTCATTAGGACAGTTCACTCGTGCACCGAATCGTTTGCAGTCAGTTCTCACAGTAAAGTAGTGGAGGGATATTTTATAAGATACAGCACTAGATAAGGTGGGTATTTACCTACAGTGAAATGCCTTCTCTTGTTTGTTAGTGACAAAGCATGTTTTTATGGTGTGTTCAAATTGTGAATGACTATACTACAGGAAAAGAAAAGTAATATTAATTTATATACATCTGGAAACATGCATTAATTAACTTGAAACAGTCATCAATTATTGAGTTTGAGCAATTAAAGTGACATTATTAAAACAACTTACTACACTCTTCAACTATAAGATTTCACTTTTTTTGTCCTCTTTTTTTTGTGATCAGAAACAGTACGTTCTGTACTGTACATCCCAGCTGGAGTATGAATGATGAGATCATTTGATGAATCACCCTGATAAAATAGTACAACCCCCTGTGATTAGAGTCTGATGGAGTGTTAACAGGGGGCGATTCTCAGGAATATTCAAATGTAAATGAAGTGAGATGGAGTAGTCTCTTCAGGAAGACATCTCCTTTTTAAGTGTTAGATTTGGATAGTTTATGCACAGTAGGCCTTATAGTAGAGTCTGAATATAGGATAGTATGAATATACATGAAGGCACATGCATTTGTTCCTGGATAAATTATTACAGAGTTTAAATGTAAAATTCTGACCTGCTTTTTTTGACAATGACTTGTCCGTACAGCTCATGTCATGTGCTGCAAACTATAAATATCTGTGAAAAAAGCATTGTGATTTTCACTGACAGGTCCTTATCTTTTCTTTGTGTTTTTCATGCTTTCTCCACTTGATGACTCCTGCTATTCAGGTAAGCACTGCAAAATATTCCTGTTATTTTTGGCTGTGGCACAGATGGCTCATTTATATGCTTAAGGAAAAGAGTAGAGCACTTTGCACGCATATGCGCAAAGAGTGAACCCTTCTATTATGATTGAGCGCGCACTATGTTTACATCAATCAAGTCTGACACAGTACACTTCGGTAGCTTGTCGATACTTGCCGTAATTCTGACACCCATTTGCAGGTGGTCCTGTGATCGCTCAGTATGCATCCCAACAACTGCTCAATGGCAGAATTCAAGAGCTGATACAGATATGAATTAAATATGAAAACAAGGAGGCTTATATGTTATAATTGAAAAGATCAGTGTCAGCTCAGGCCAGTTCTCCAAAGAACAGATATATGCTAATATATAATGTCTGATTATTCAGACCAGAGGGGAAGGTACATACTGTAGCCCTGTAACTGATTTCTTTAAATGCCTAATCAAAGGATTAATAGCGAAGGTTTTTTTTTAAAGCTGAGAGACAATTATGTCTGTAGTGTATCAAGAGAGTCCCTTTTTTATTTTTTTTTACATATTACAGTCTTTGAATAGCTCAGAAAGTTCTTTTACAGGGTCTAAATTATTAATATTTTCATTGTGACCATTAACCCCTTTTCTGCAGTTTTTATTCTTAACCCTTGGCCTATAGACCACTCAAGATGATAAATGTGTTTCTGAACTAGTTCTGTCTTCCCAGGTCCTTGTCTGGGTCAGGAATTTTTGTTTTGTTTTGCGTGGCTTTTAACCTCGGTGAGAGTTTGTGGCATGACCGGAATACTCTATGTGCCATTTTAGCAAATGCAATTTTTGCAGAGCCTCAAAATAGAAATCAGCCCTAACGATTTATTTAATACTGAGATTCAAACTGTCTGTCAGCGTCTTCTGTGTGAGCCAAATTTGGCTTGGTGGTATCTGTGGCTTTATTCAAAAAAGTGGAGAAATGAAGAGACATTGTTTTCCATTTCGCAGGCTTTTATGTATCCCAGCTGAGGCACTTTGCAGAAATTCAGACCTGATTAGATCATTTCAGTTAAAAACGTCATTTCCACAACATGTTGCATTCTCATTATGTCACAGAATTCTCCGAGCACTGCATGGTTAAGCCAGACACATACTCTGCACCACCGCTTCTAGCTAAGCAGGCAATGTTTTTTTTTTTTTTATCTTATTGTGCTCTGAAACAGTGTAGCCATAAGGGGAACTTCTGTGGTCATATTTCTCTTTTAGGTCACCAACTGTAGTTGTTATTCCAGAAAAGTTCCAGATAATCCTGCTAAACAAGTTAGTTAAAGTCTATTTTTAGCGCTGTGTTTTGGGCCGATTCAAATCAAGATACAGAGGTTGTGATATGAAATGTTTCGATATGTTACGATACTGTAAGCAAGGTGATATATTGGGATATTTTTTATTTTAGGAATAGGATATATTTTTAGGAAAGCTGTCATAAAGAACACACTACTATGTGCAAACCTTGGCAATAGATAAATAAATAAATATATAAATTCATAAAAATTATTTAACCAGAACACAGTGGGATCTGCATTTGTAATAATCAGTCCCTGTAACATTAAACTTTATTGAACCACTTTTCATGCAGTATGAGTCAAGGGGGAAAACATGTATAAATGTATAATATGTAGTTTATAAAAACCACCATATATATTTTAGACCCTGATTTAAAGAACCACATTTTAAATTTACAATCATAACATTTTGATCTGAACAAAATAATTACATCTGCTTAAAGGGTTAGTTAATCCAAAAATGAAAATTAAGTCATCCTAGGTGACTAATTTTTTTTTAATGGATGTGCTTTTCATTGAACTTCCCATAAACCAATGCAGTGCACCACCCACTGAGTGGCATCAAACATCTTTAAAAATCAAAGAAAATTTTTAAAATAACTTTGACTGGATTTGTATGAAAGTAGAAAGTCATATACACCTTAATACACGCTTAATTTTTTAAGTTTGTAATTAAGTTTGTTCCACGTGGAATCACCGAGAACGTGATGCGAGCAATGCCCCAACTGCACAAAACACGCCACAACAACCACAGTCTCATGGTGGATGTTACCACAAAAGCCTAAATGACGCCACGTTCAATCTTTGTACACCGAAATGGGAACTGGAACAATTCTTTCATCCTCCATTACTAGCAGTGAACTATATTATGGCATGCCCTAATGCTAGTATTTCCTGTTACTGTTTGAGTTCAGAGGTGAAGACTGCTATCTAGCGGTCATGATATAAACTCAGAACTAAAAACTGACTCTTGTATGATTAATTAATTACTGTTTTTAAATATTAATATTCCGTTTCTGAGAATCGATACAGCATCGTCAAAAAAATATTGCGATACTATGTGTATTAATAATTTCTTACACCGAAACCATTTTTATCGCTAGCTTTCAAGTAGCTACTATAAAGCATACTGTAACTAGCGGCCTGAATGATGAGTTACTTAATGTCAGCATTTATAGTTAGTTACTTGATAAATTAGTTAAAAATCACCATTTGTAGTTTGTTACCTGAATGATTAGTTAAAGTGAATGTTTATCTTTAGCTACCAGTAAACATTTGCAGCCAACTACCTGAATAAGAGGCTAAAGTAAACATTTATAGATAAATACCTAAGTAATATGGGTAGTTAAATTGAATGTAACAGCTAGCTACATGAATGATTAGTTGATGTGAGCATTTATTGCTAACTACCTAGCTTTTAAATAAAGTTTTTAAATGAATAAGTTGTGAATGGAACAGTTTTGGTACTATTATTCTGCACAATGCAATCAGAAAGTGTGTGCAGTTGTATAAAATGTACAGTATCATGATTAATATTTCATTATGCCAGAAGTGACAGCTACTCACCTCTTTGATAGCACAAGATATTAACCAGAACAACCTGTCAAATGGATGTTGTGTGTATTAGAGCACAAAAACTTTTCCGAGTTAATTATTTGATAAGATCAAGCCTAATTTTCCTTATGCATTTCTACTCATCCATCCAAAGTAAAGTTGAAATGGCATTCTTTCTTTCTTTCTTTCTTTCTTTCTTTCTTTCTTTCTTTCTTTCTTTCTTTCTTTCTTTCTTTCTTTCTTTCAAAAGAAAAGAGCAGTAAATTGTGATAACTTTGAAGGTTCTGAAGTGAGAATTACATGATGCGAAATGTTATGCTTGAGTGAACAGCACATTGGTCAAAAAGCTATATACGTATACTTTATATGAATGTTTTTCTACCATAAAATGACACTGAGGGCCTGTTAACATGTTACATGCATGACAGCTCCGTCATTTTAACAGTATGTTCTACATAGTCTCCCATAGCCAGACCTTCAGACTGACGACTAAAGGTCTGGAATCCTGCTGCTTTCATTGGCCAAGGTCCGCCCCATGAGGCCATTTGACCAACATGTCAAACAACCAATCACAGTTTGTTTCGTTTCAGCATCATATTTCAGGTCATGGAAATATCGCCACAATAACAGACCAGGTAGCCCTCTTTGTTTCAAGGCAGAACGTTAAAGAATGTGACACCCAGGCTTATACTCCTGGAAATCCTGTATGATTCAGCTAATCCGATGACGATATTGAAACTCCTGTGTTTCCACTTTTGTGTTCCATATGCATCAGACTTTCTGCCCACGGTTCGGGGGCTGACGTCTGAGGCTGAGACTATGTTCTACATAAATGAACAGCTTCCAGCCTGCAGAGGATGCCTATGGCAGAAACAGTTCTGAGTGTGACAGAAACAGAATAATGCATGTTTTGTGTATTTATCTTTGAATATGAGATGGAGCATATGTGTGAGATGGATGTAAGTGTAAACGCACTCAGGTATAAAGACCCTAATGGATGATAAACTGATCCCTCACACCCCTAGCAATATGCTGCAGCTGAAAACAGCAAATTGGCAAGAAGGAAAAAAAACTACACTGGGTTTTTTATAAATAGAGAGCAGACTGGATTGTGACATGCAAGTGCAGGCCAGATTCGAACCTGTGTTCTTATGAGCTAAACAACTTGTGTGTCTGCTCTGGCCATGTCTTCTCTTTTAACCTCAGACATGAAGGTGTTGTTGTGTATGAGTTCATGAAGCAAGGCTTTCACCATCCCTAAAAATAAAAACGCAATCTCAGTGATGTTTTGTGACCTATCGTCAGGCTGTAGCCTGTCCAGAGTGTCAGAAAGATGCTGGCAGCAACATGCCGCAGGTCAAAACAACCAAAGTGTCAGAGACTGTAACTTTAAAGCTGACATTACACCAGCTGCTTGGGCTGTTTCATGTGAAAATACTGTCAAAGAGAAAATAGCTTTTCACTTTTTCCTGCCACTCTCTTACACAAATGCACTCAGTCCATTCAAGACCACTGAGTTTTCTACATCTTTCCAACAGTAATTTGTCCTTTTTTCAAAAGTAGAGTGATTTATTCTCTCAAATCTGTTTGGATGGGTCATTTAAATTAACAGATTTTTTTTTTTTTTTTTTTTTTTTTTTTTTATCATTGTTACGAACATTAAACATAATGTGCTTGAAGGACAGAGTGACTCAAAATGATCCACTCAATCCTATTTTCGTAGAAAAATATTTTTTTGTATTTTGGACCAATAAATTGTGTAAAAAACTGGTAAAAAAAAAAAAAAAAAAACAAACAAGCTTGATCTTTTATTATTATTTTTTTTTTATGTAGATGAGGCTAATGAAATTATGAGCATAATAAAATCTGAAATAGACTGTAAGAGAATCTTACCTTGGTTTGAACCATGTGGTCAAAATGACTATGAAAATACTTTTATTTTTGAGATGTCAAAAGTTCAAAACATTATTTTGAAATGGAAAAATAAATACAACATTAAAAGGCTAAAAGTGAAGGACAAATCCTACAGTACAAATGAAAATCCTACATACTGTAGACATTGAATGCAATTAATTCATTAATATTTAATGATTAATATTGGCATATATTCAAAATATGTTTTATTTAAACTCTTAATCTTTTAATAACATGATGTTTCCATGGAACAGGTAGAAGTTTAGTGAGCACTGGTGAAACTATTACTTATTTATACTGTATTATGGATTTGTTTACCTGTGTAGGCTGCTTAAAGTTAATGGCAACTCAGCCCTGAAAACCAAGGATCAAGGATTTCGTGTTCTCTGAAACTGCATCACTAATGCTACTAACCCAGAGGACATAAACATACACAGGCACAGTTCAATCTCAAACTGCCTTTTGACCTACAAACACTTCTTTTCCTCTGTTGGTTCTTCTCTGCATATCTGTGCAAGAAGAGTCATTCATTAAAGATCTTAAGCCTGCCCGGGCACGGTCTGCTGTAACACTGCTCAGATGGAGCCATTTTGTTTTAGTACGTTGAGCGTGTAATTGACCACAGCCACCCACTCGACAACTCATATTGCTTCTCTCACTCTCTTACTTCAGATTTATCTCCAAACGTATATCTGTTCCTCTAATATCTTTTCATTTCACCCTCTCTTACCTTTCGATGTGAGGCTGGTGTGAATCTGCGCTATGTTCTTTGACAACCAGCAGCCGAATAAATGCTCTCTCCCCATCTGCCATTTCTTCGTTTGGCTGCTTTGAAAACTCTTAAATGATGTATTTTTTCTTTGTTACACATGAGGTTCAGTTTTCACATTTCTGCTAGCACTACTTTCTCACAGTGACAAAACGGCTGACAGGACTTTTTATTAAAAATGCATTAAAAATGACTGATATGCACCTGGTTTGAAACATTTGAGACTGCTGAGCTAATAATATTATGAACTTCCAGACTGTCAGAGATTTTTTTTTTTTTTTTTTTTACAGTGCACACATTAAAACTGAACTAAAAATCCGTTCATTGTTAGCATTATATCCATAAAACAATGTGCTAGTCCCATTTTATTACACTTACAAGCTAACAGTCTAATACAGTCATATTTGATGTCACCATCATGCATAGAATAAGGAAATCCCTAACTAACATCTTCAAATGCTAAATGTACATTCAATAATATGTGGCAGTAATGCTGTTGCTACAGTAGGAAGGGATTCTGGTTTAGAGCAAATTAGGTTGTGTTTATTTTGGTTCTTTGGTAATAGACCATTGTATGCTGTCGTTTTCTGATAAATTATATAATAATTAGCACCTTTTGTAATTTGGTCGTGACTAAGCTATCACTAGAGCCCACAATATTACAGGTAAACAGTGCAGTGAGAGAATGAGTCATTAGCCTTTATGTGTTTGTATTCCTGAGAGTGCATGCCATTATGTAGGCAATGATGACACATTGCCAATAAAATGTAGGTTGTGTTTTATGAGGCTGTGTTGCGGAAGCTACTCAAAGATTAAGCTAGCTACTAACTACTCATACAGAAAAAAAGTATATTATTGTTTTCATGTATTGTTTTGACAAAGTTGTCTTGTGTCAAGTGATTGGAGAATGTCATTACCTGCTGTATAGAATCATTCACAAGCTTCACATGTAGGTTTTCAAATTAATTATCTTCTTCATTGCTGGCAACCAACCGTATCTGCAAGTTTGATTTCAGTTTGATATTGCCAGTTAAATATTCTCTGTATGCAGCACTGTTTCTGTTCTCTGTGTTTAGAGGATTTAAAACTTTGCAATGCATGAGACAATTTTTACTCTATAAGTGGGATAAAGTGTGAAAAAAGTGTTTCTCTCCCAGTTCCAGTTCCGTAAGGAATTTTGTTCATCTTCGGAACACAAATAAAGATATTTTTTATGAAATCTGACAGCTTTCTGACCCTGCATAGACATCATCAAAAGAGATCATGTGAAATAAGTGGTTTAACTGTAATTTTATGAATCTATGAGAATACTTTTTGTCCGTAAAACAATTTGTTTATGAGCAGAGTAATATACACGTACTGTATGTGTCACGGTGCTCTCTTGAATGCGTGGCTGAGACTGGCCTGTAATACAAGAAATCATTGAATGTTTTTGTTGTTATTTCTTGCGTTATTTTTTAAGTATTCCTGTAGCTTCATAACATTACGGTTGAACCACTGATGTCACATGGACTATTTTAATAATGTCCTCACTACCTTTCTCGGCCGTTTTACAGGTTTTGAACAACAAGAGGGTGAGTAATTAATGACAGAATTTTCATTTTGGGGTGAACTATCCCTTTAAAGCTCTTAGATCCTCCTGTATCCAATCAACAACCACTGGATTGAACCAAGCCTCTACATTTTCTTTCTTTTTCACTAATCTGTTTTGTTCAGATGTACATCACAATAGGCAAGAAAAGATGTAGCTACTTTCGTAAATATTCACTTAGAATATAACACTGCATTTGTCAACGTTTACATGCAAAAATATATTTGATACGGAAAAGCTGATTTTTTAAACTAGCATCACTACATTTCACTCTTCTAAGAAACTTAAAGGGGGGGTGAAATGCTATTTCATGCAAACAGAGTTTTTTACACTGTTAAAGAGTTGGATTCCCATGCTAAACATGGACAAAGTTTCAAAAATTAAGTTGTACGTTTGAAGGAGTATTTCTGTTCCAAAAATACTCCTTCCGGTTTGTCGCAAGTTTCGGAAAGTTTTTTTCGAGTATGGCTCTGTGTGACATTAGATGGAGCGGAATTTCCTTATATGGGTCCTAGGGCACGTCTGCCGGAAGAGCGTGCGCTCCCGTATAGCAGAGCACTGACTGAGAGCACAACAGACGTTCAGAGCGAGAGCGTCGCGAAATGTCACAAAAGGAGTGTGTTTTTGGTTGCCAGGGCAAGAAAACCCTGCACAGATTACCAAAAGAGAAACAGCATTAAGGGACCAGTGGATGGAGTTTATTTTTACAGAGCATCAACGGAGTTGTGCAAGTGTTTTGTTCTCCTGCATTTCGAAGATGCTTGTTTTACAAACAAGGCCCAGTTTGTTCCCCTGCATTTCGAAGATGCTTGTTTTACAAACAAGGCCCAGTTTGACGCCGGATTTGCATATCGTTTATTTCTTAAAAAATAATGCAGTCCCAACGAAAAAGGGTCACGATCGTGTGTTGGAACCGCATGCGGTGAGTAAAACTGCTTTCCTCATGGTAAAGTCACAGCTTCCAAACGCTCTCAACGCAAAAGCCTACTGGCTCGTGATTCTTTAGCTCCGCCCACACGTCACGCCTCCAGTCGGTCGTGTTTTTCTGGGAAAAATCGGTACAGACTATCTTTCTCTTATGAATATAATAAAACTAAAGACTTTTTGGAGTTATGAAGGATGCAGTACTACTCTATAGGTACTCAAGATTAACAGGAGATTGAGTGAAAACGAGCATTTCACCCCCCCTTTAAAGCGCCACTACAAATAAGAAATCTATTACGCAAGACAATGAAAATCCAAATCAGTCCCTTATTCTTTCCTCTTTGCCTGTTGTTTCTCTTAGTCATCACAGTGTGCTCAGTGATCGTGAGACAAGACGCAATTAAGGATTTGTGATTTGGATATTAAATCAAATCCTCATCACTGAGGCAGTTTCAGCAGCTGTGTCTTCTTCTGCTGTGTGTGCACCCTCTCGTTGGTTCATCTGGTTATAGCCACATTTGTACTGCATTTCAGCAGCAGCACTGATCTGTGTCTTTTATCTGAAAAGAAAAATAAATGAACAAACAAATACATATCAGGGCTGACGTAAACAGACAGAGATGAAAGCACAAGGCGTGGTGGTCAGGGAAGACTAGTGGGGCCACTCATGCTGAAACTTTAATTAAAAGCATTGTTTACTCTTACTGAAGACCCTACAGTCCCGTCTGCATGAAAATGATGTGTACGCGTGCAGTGGTATGTATTGATAGTGTGTGTGCGTTGTTCTTGCTTGTGCAGTACTGTGTAAAGCAGACTGCTGTTTTCCACTGCACATCTCATTTGCAGGAAGTCGTGATCTCATTTTCCTGGTGTGCTTTCCATTAGCAAAGAGAGACACTACAGCATTGCAGAGGTGGAGGAGTGCGTGTGTTTTAGTCTTCCCAACAATATCCAGATATATGCCAATTGCGAACATTTCACACTTTAAAAGTCTGTCTCTATATCACGCGTTAAAATATTTATTACAGAATCCAGTGGTTGTTGAGAGAGTGGTGAAGTGCAACTAATCCGTCAGTCCCCTCAGGATGTGGCGATCTCTCTCAGAAACGAATTCAGATTTAACCCATTCATGCATTATTTGTGGTACGTTGCTGCAAAAAAAAAAAGTGTTCCACAGTTCTCTTCAAGATTCTGTTTGAATTGAAAAGCTGTGGAATGTAAATGGATTGTTCAGGCATCTGTCATCATTTACTCACCCTCATGTTGTCCCACAACATTTAGGAAATTATTTATAAATTTCCTTATTATTTGTAAGTTTCATTTTTGAAACTTTCATGAAGTTTTCAGTATTGATCAAAAATTATCATTACCAAAACTCTCATTGTATCTTAAATAACCTATAGCAGCTGGGGTGAACTGAGCCATGCTAACAGCCAGCTTTGACCTTTAACCTCTTTTATCCTGATGTTGATTTTGGCTAGGTATAAGTCAAGCATAGAAGAAGTAAAAATGGATAAATAGACCTCAAGTAATGTATTTAATTTTGACTTTGGCAGTGGTCAAGGTGCCTCGTTTGTTCTGCCATCTAACCGCTCTGTTCTTTGTTTTCCGTGCAACCTAATTATTTGTCCTTCTCATCTGGTTTCTGGGTTCTCTAATAACAGAGCAGTCCAGACCTGGAGACCCTGCCTGGCCCGTGTTCAGTCACACTGCTGCTGTAGAACTGAAACAACTGCAGCTGCTGATAAAAGGCTCAGTTACTGGACACTGATGTAGAGAATTAAATCTGCTCCAGTCCAAATAAAAGTGCAAAGTAACCCTACAAGGCAGGAGTTAATCTGGTTGATTTCGGTTAATTGGCGACCACAGTCATAAAGAGATTAATTGCATGGTGGATTATTTCATTATGCTGTGACTTCATGCCGACATAAAGAGACACAAACTGTGCGAGCTGATAAACGGCTGTCCAGCACTGTATTGTAAATTGAATGCTCTGAATATGTGTTCCAGACAGATTTATTTCACTCACTAACACTGAACATGTTGAGATGGTCTATCTTTTTTTTTTCTTAGGACATTCACAACTAGGATTAAAGATTGGTTTTAAGAGCTCAATAAAAATTATTCATGAACATTTTGTAGCACTTAAATGTCAGAAATTTTTATCAGACATGCTCAACGACGTGTTTAGATTTTTTTTTGAGGCAGGTGTATGACTTGGATGAGGGATCATAGTTGTTCTTTTGAGTCTGGAGTGGTTTGAAAGACATCAAGTGCTAAATTCAGATTATATCCGGCGTTTTGAAGGTCATTTTATGATTTTGAAAAAGAACCGCCACAATCCCTTCTGCAAGACAGCTATTAAAAATGGTTGTAGTGTTGCCATCTACTGTTAATAAAATTGGCCTGGCTAGAAAAAAAAAAAAAAAAAAACCCAGGCTAATATGAAAAGCAGAGAATTAAGTCTTGGCAAGAAGCAATTAAGAGACACGCAATTAACTCACCATATATTGCTTTAATGATACCATACCTGAATGGATTTGAAAACATAGCAGTCATCCCATGTGTTAATTGTTCTGTTTGAACAGAAAGAATGTTTTCAGATTCAGAAGGTTTTAATTTGCCTGGGGCTAAGCTGACAGTTTCAACATATGCAAGAGAAGTACAGGATAGAGAGGGTCAGAGGTCACAGTATATCAGTTTGTTTAATCAATATTGAGTGTAGGTGTGGTACATGGATAGTACAGATATGTCTTTGCCAAAGTAAGAGATTACTGCATAGTCTTTATAAATAAACAGTACCATTTAAAAGTCTGTACGTTTATATGCATATATGTATAGCGTATGTAAAAGAAAACACTTACGCTGACCATTTATTTGACAAAAATAGTAGTATTTAAATAATTTAATAAAAAAATTAAATAAAAAAAATCTTTCAGAAAACATTGTAATATGCTGATTTGGTGCTGAAGAAACATTTGTTATTATTCTGAATGTTGAAAATATTTGCTACTTAATATTTTTGTGGAAACCATGATACAATTTTTTCAGGATTGTCTGATGAACAGAGAGAAAGAGAAAAGAACAGCATTTATTTGATATATAAATGTTTTATAACAGTATAAAAGAAATTTAAAAAAACAATAAAAGTATTCATTTTCTTTCATAAAATATCTCTGAACCCAAAACATTTGAACAGTATTGTAAAAAAACTCACTGTGAATCACCCTTTTACTTTTCTTTGAAATCTGAAGAATTACTTTCAATGTTTTGTCTTTGCTGTATCTCCTTTAGTCAATGTTGGACCTGGTGTTATAGGGCAGCAGTGTCACCCTGGCACATGATTCTCCATCTCTCATCCGAATACTGTCTGTTCCGATGAAACATGATACATTTGCTCTGACAGATTGTACACACACTTTGGTGTTGCTGGGATGATTGTACTCAAGTGTTTTCTATGCATTCTCCAAGACGCTAGAAGCACATTCAAAAATAATTTATTTTTCACTCTTTTGAAGTAAGCAGTGAAATTTTATCAAATATTATCAATAATAAAAAAATAATACAAATAACAGTGGACAGTGCTTCTGTACTTCTAAACAAGAACAACAAATCAGCTGTAACAGGCAATTTCACTGTGCAGACTGAAACATGGGCCATCTTTAGAGTTTGATTAATTTAAACCTAACCTCCAGGCCTGGGCTGCTCTGAGCTGCTGTGAATATATGACCATAATGGATTGAAAACAGGAGGAAATGTTTACACCAGTGTGCTTATTGGAATATAATTTAAGAACAGTGCAATTAACCTGCCAATTGAAACAGTAATGCAGTGATTAACATTTCATTGAGAGTTATCCACCCTTTTACAGTTCAGTGTGTCGTTTTAATGCTCAGTGGCTGAACAAATGCACATTTTTATTTTGCCTTGACTTGGAGAAGCTCCATACAGATCATTACTGTGAGCACCTGAAGTTGGAAATTGGTTTAAATATGGAGGCTTAATCCTTCACCGGCCCATCAGATCCATCGCTGCCAGCCATGCTTCTTCCTCCTCCCTCTGCAAACAATGATGCAATTTTTCACAGCTCATTTCCATTCATTACTAATTAATCTGTGAGACAAGCTAATCAAACCAACAAGCTTTATCAATCACTGGACAGCGAGAGGGCTCCTTCAAATGTTTGCGTGTGTGTGTGTGTTTGTGTGTGTGTACCCATTCTGGACTACAGCTCCTTAAGGCTTAACTTTCAGCTGTGGTCTGTACTTTAGAAAAGGGCATGAATAAACACATTATCTGCAGGTAGAAAATATCAAGTAGAATATATATTTTAACGGGCCACCAGCAGCAGTCCTAGCTGACTTAAAAAGTCAGTGATTCATTTCATGTTAGTCTAGTGGTATTGACTTATTTAGCTTGACTTATATATTGACTTATAATCAGTTGAGTTTACATACATTTTTCCATTAGCTGCAATGAACTTTCTGCAATATTTGAGTGAAATGAAGTCATTTCATTTAATAAATTTGACAATAAACGTAAAATGGTATTTTACAGCATGTAGCTCATTTGCGAATTTGCTTTGAATTAAATGTGTGCATAATAAAACTGTATTTATTTATTATTCTATTATGTGAAGAAAAATATCTTTAACAAGTTAATGATTAATTTCATGTTGGTCTAGTGTTAGTATAGTTTGTAATATTTAGCCTAGCAAAATTGTAGCTATATGTGAATTAAATATACAAATGAAATGTAGAGATACAATTTACAAATTATGATATTATAATAAAAATATGTTTGTATTTATTTATTGAAGTTAAATTAAAATATCTATTTGGGGACTGTAGGCATCTCTGTTTCTGCATAAAATTCAGCTTGCAGTATGTAGTAGGGGACTAGAACATTACATTTCATCCTAGTCTATATTTGCAAACTCAGAGCTGTGAACTGTGAATAAATGTCTATATTTTACATTATACTTTCAGTTAAAACTCAGCACCCCCTACAGCACAAAAAGTAACTTTAAGGTTTAAAGTAACTCACTTTAGGGCATAACAGCAAAGTCAGAGGGAGGGAGTCTTGTCCGGGACTTGAACCAGAAATCATCCTTTCTGGTTTAAAGCCACAAGCCATTTAGCCATTAGCACATACATCAATAGAATATGTGGCATACAGTAGTGCACAAGCTACTCAAAGGCCATTTGTCTGTGATGGAAACAAATTGATTGTTTTCACCTGTGCTTTGACCTTAAGGAGCCCTTTTTTCAGAAGACATGTCGTTCTTGTGATTTCATTGGGCTTCACATACTGCTGAGTGTACCAAGCACTTCACTGCCTCTTCTCCCATCATCTCCCTCTCTCTTGGATTCTGTCATGCTTGAATTTGTGTAGATTGATTAAGTTGTCCTTGAGTGGAGCATCCAAATTCCTTTTTGAACTTTCAGAGTCAGTTGTAACACCGGGGCTGATGAAACAAAAGACTTTTCTAAAAAAAAAAAAAAAACACAAATGCATATATCCTGTGAGCCTGTGGGGATTATATGCAGAAAATAATCACATTAGAGCTAGAATAGGCTTTTTGTTTGGAACAATACGTCTTTTTTTGTAAGTGCATGACAGCATATCTTGCCACTGAGGCTATTTTTAAACTCAAGCTTAGGTAATGTCTTCTTTGCGAGTATAATGCATATTTTCTACATTTTCACTAGGGAAATAGCCAGAGGTGCTGTGCCAATACAACATTTCGTCACTGATTTTTGAGCCAAGTGCTTTTTCTAAGTTCAACATTGTATTGCTAGTATTTGTACCTGTATAATTAAAAAGAAAATGATATGTAGTGTAAATTTGGCTGGGAATTGAATGCTAAACAAAAACTGATCAAGAGACAAAAAACGCCTTTTCCGCCTTGGAAAGCTTCCCAAATTTTTCCATTCCCTTATCTCACAGAAGACACAGTGCTAGTCAGACTTTCCCTAGTGCCTGCTCAAAAAAAAAATAGCTCAAACTGTTTAGTTTACTCTTAGTTTAGTTGAATGAAATCTCTTTCACACTACATTCTTAGGATTTCATCAGCCCTTTCATCACCTGCAGGTTCTTCTGTGCCAGAGCTTCATGGACTGAACTTAACCGTGTCCTGTTGCACTTCACTGGACACCATATCTAAACTGTTAAGGGACATTAAAGTCTCAGAGACAGTGGGATGGAGTTCAGGCTGATTTGTTTCACATAACATGATTAAATGGTCTGCGGTAGACATTTCCCCATTGAGGTGCACATATTATTTATTGAATATTCTGCATTTGTGAATTAGCCTTATATTTAATGACCTGAACCATGAATAAATATAGAAAAAATACATGTAGAAAATGTTAAATAAGCTCATATGAATGTTGAATATTTATTTATTGCATTTATTATAAATTATACAATGCATACTTAATACATTAGCTATTACACAGTATATTAACTATTATAAAATATACTGTATATATTTTTACATTTTCTATTCTATCAATTCAGCAATTAAATATTGTCCATCTAAAAAGTAATCATCGTGTTTTCATATTTAAGATCAAGCAAGCATTATATGAACTTCAAGGGGCATCTTATTCCTCCTTGTGATGTTATTTTTTTATTTTCTATGTGTGTTTGTCCATTGTTTCAAATAGTGCCATTTCTTAAATCGCAAAACACAAAAGGTACTATCAGTATAACAGAGCAGGGAATGACCGTGTCATTGTTCCCCTGTCAGACTGTGAATTAAATTCATTGGTGATACAGAAATTCCCCTGTGAGACACAGAGATAAGAGAGAATGGTTCTCATGCAGGCGAGAGGGCACTCATAAGTCTCCATACTTATAAAACTCATGACAATCAGAATGAGTTTGGAGGATTATGAACTCTACAAGAGATTGTCACAGTGCCTGTGTGTCTATTTTATATATATATTTATATATTATATAAATAAAAAACAAAAGACTTGGCTCCAGGATTTGGTGTAATGTAGTACTCAGAATTTTCCTTTTATTAGTATTTAGTGCCAGTCTATTCTATCCCATGTATATGTTTGTGAGAAACTATGGGTTAAATGTCATAACCGCTTTAGAAAGTGAAGTGAACAACAATTAAATCAGCCCACAAAAGATGCATGTAAATGAAGAATTAATTTAACTTGAATGGAAGAATAAAGTCTTTGCCCAAGAGGGTTTTAAATTAGTTGTAGTGTTATTGTTATTACTATTATTTTTTAGGGCAGCTACATAAATTTTTTTTTTTTTTTTGAAATCCAGTTGGACATAACGCATGAAAAATGAAAAATGTTACCATGCTTGTCCAAATTAAAGAGGCAAATAAAGTGTTAGCTTTATTTATTCTTTCCTGTTTATGTTTTGAGAACGTTTAGCACAACGTGAATATTGCATCAAATAGAGTCAATCAGAGAGCATCTAGGCATTGAAAGAGATGGGAATTTTTTATAAAGCTCATTTTTAAATACTATTTTCACATCATAATCAGTGTATATACATCTTTAAAAAGATTTTTTGAAATCAAATTTGAGTAACACAACACAAGTCATATTTGCATAGCATGAAAGATTTAAAGCATATCTGCCAAATGTTATTATCTACTTGTGTCTGATCCAAATTGTGCATCCATGCACATACTAAGCATAATGAACTGGAACTTGTCACATATATGGTAATGTTAAAGCTAAAAAGCAAAAAGTGAATGTTTTTGCAATATGTGTTGTTGTTTTTGGCATGTTTGTGTGTTGTTGTTGTTTTTTGCAGTGTCAGTGTCACCTTAGTCCCTGACTGATTGAATTCTATCTAATATGACATAAAATTATGACATTCAAACATTCAAGATCCATGTACATAAACACTGAAGAGCAAAATTTCAAGTTGATGCCTTTGCAAAAAGTCTTTTTGGTTCACTTAATAATTTAAACATGGGATTTACTTTCCTACAGCCAAATGCAAGTATTGCATTTTCTCAAAATAACTTCTCCTGTTTCTGTTAAAGGTAATGTAAGGTTATCTTTGACATATTCTGTAATTATCATTGGCTGACCAATCTGGTATACGCAAGAAAGGTCATCAGTGACTTTTAAATTAATAGCTTTATTTTTTTAGATGGAAAAACACAACGAATTTGTGCTGTTTGGTTCAGCCAAAGTTATTCCTGAGTGTGTTGTCTAATTTTTCATCAATATAGTTTTTTTGGGAAGCATGCAGGCTGTGTCTCAACACCTCTACAGTGTTTTCACATTGTTAAAATGGTCACCCATCAAGTTACTTAGCAACAACACAGAACCTCTCTCTATTAGACAAGAAGGGGTCAAAATAAACACTTTTTATGGGTATTTTTTATGTTACACACAGCCTCAGTGGACTACTCTGCTGACCCCTGCAGAAGGTCATTCTGAAGTGTTTTAGCTTTAGTGGAAAAGCAAACAATACAGACATGCAAAGAAAAACAGCCTTAAGAGCCACACTGGAATGCACATTTCAATACATTTTCAAGTCCTGGCACCAGACCCACTAACTGTGAATGTCTTTTAACTGTGGAGGTTGAGGAGAGCAGCATTAGTTCACAGGGTAAGAGGACAGAGGTTTGGAGATTGAAGTAGGCCCAGAGACATCTAACAGAGACATGTGAGAGACTTAAGTATGGCACATTTCAAAGAATGAACTTTAGTACATTCAGGGTCTGTGCTGTGGTCTCACTGCGGGTTCTGTCCAGAAGCTTCAATGTGTCTCTATGAAGACTGACACAGTAACCCAGAATAAATCATTCTTCTTTCAGACTTCTATAGCAGTTTTTCTCAATTGTACTGTAGTTTCTTGAGCTTGGAATACTGTAATAATTGACAGAAAAATGTTTGCTAATATAATATTACTACTATTACAAATATAATATAATAATAATAATAATAATTAGGGATGCACCGATACCGAGCATTTGGCGCATGGACAAAAACCAAAACCAAAAATTCTTTATAATATTTATTTATTATTTTATTGAATGATGTAAAATAATTTTGTAGGACTATTTAATTTAACACAATAATTTTAATGATAACGAACTTAAAAAAAAAAAAAAAATCACCACACTTTAACTGAAAGTAAATCAATAAAATTGGACAGAAATTATGTTAATGTTAAATATCAATACATTATTTTTATTGCAAACAAATCAGATTTAACTCTACTTAATATTACTACTACTACTATTCAATAATTATTTTATTAATTTTAATAATTAATTATAATAAAAATATGTATTATTATAAGACATACTGAAAGCAATATATATATATATATATATATATATATATATATATATATATATATATATATATATATATATATATTTTTTTTTTTTTTTATTAAATAATTTTTTATCCCGAAGTCAACTGTAACATCTTAAAAAGCTACAACAGAAAATATATTAGTGTGTTGTGGGAAGTAGTTTTGGGTTGTTTGGTTTCTAAGACTAAACAGCTTTTAGACTGATTTGTTTGTCACCTAACAACAGGTGACAACAGGAAACCTAAGACGAGAAAAGAAAGTGAAGATTAATATCAATCGGCAACAACTCAAAAATCAAAATAAAAAACAAGAATCATTTGAAAACATTAGCGAAATGTTGCTTATCCACCTGAAGCAGGTACTTCCAAAGGATGTGATCATCTGTTGTTTTGACTGGCTCAAGACATAAGCTCATGTCTACTTAACCTGTAGCTTTGCATCTATGTTTACATTTTAAATAAGCTTTATACAGTTTAAGTTATTAACTTATTCATACGTTTCTCTCTGTGGAGAAGAGGCTGTCATTTAACTAAGGCTGTAAACAAATCCTGATCTCTCTATCAGACAAAGTGTTTTTGGTTGAGCTGGTTTAGCTGGAGGCTTCCTGCAAGGGTTTTTCTTTGACTCTGGCAGGCATGTCATTCAAATTAAATGGGAAAAAAGAGTGTGCGATTAAGACATGATGAATGGCCCTGGTTTGTGTTCATTTAATGTGAGTACACTTTATTTAGGTCAAAGGTAAATTGTATAGAGAGAAAAAAAAGAGCAGCAAATCAACAGGTGTGTATGTTTTAAACAAACAAAGTAGATTTAATCTACATTTTAAATGCTTTATTGATGTACTCTCTCAGCTAGTTTCCGTTTCTGTCATGTTCTGCTCTAATACACATGTGTTCACAAGCTGTGACATTTTCACCCTCACTGTACAACTCAGGTAGAGGCTTATGAACTTCAAGTCTTGGATTGCTACATCCTGACTTGGTTTAGCTCTCAACCGCTGACAGGCTAATTATTTCTCTCTCCTCCCACCTTCACAAACAAAACACAGCAGCTCGGCTACACATGGTACATTTAATCAGCATTAGGTGTGCTGAACTCATTGCTGAAAATGAGTGTGGCACTGTGGAGATTAAGCAGTCAGAGTCAGATGTGCCATGACCTGTTCCTTTAAGGAGAAGTTTAATATGCAGAGACAGCTATACAGTAAGTAAGCCAATAAGCCGAGTGGTTGTGTGTTGACTTACTAGGAGAGTGTGAACACCGTCACTCTGTGGTGCAGAATTACTGTTTTGTTGAATGATGTGAGCTGAAGCAGCAGTGAGGCTGTAGTTGTGTTTGTAAATGAAAACCCTGCTTTCCATTAGAATTTTATTTTAGTATATAATCTAACCAAGCCAAGATGCTTGAACACTTTCCTAGAACCAGATTGTCTTAGTTCTATAAGAACTCAGAAGGTCCAAATACTTTTTGTCTAAATTTCAACAGTATATCTATTGTTATATAATTTCAAATGCGACTTCTGCTGTCTTTTTAAAATAAGTTCCACTTGATATTTACGTAATGCATTGGCAATCATATATTTTTGGCTTTAGTATGGCTTAATGTAAGTCGGTCATGACCCAATGATGGGATGCTGGTTTATTTTGATGCAGTTCTTTTGTTATTGATGTCAAAGGTCATGCATACACTTAAATTATTGTTGTGCATTTTGGTATTGTTATCCTTTTGGTAGAATCTACTAGCGGACAACGATAAAATCAACAAAAATAAGAAAAAAAAACATGATAGTGATGATTATTATTATTATTTTGTATTAAATAACATAATAAAGGTTATAATTTACTGCATATTATTATTATTATTTATTATTATTATTATTACACAATAGATAATATTGTATTAATTGTTATGATTATGATGATGATGGTGATTATTATTATTATTATTATTATTATTAATTTAATAGATTTATTTATTTATATTTATTTTGGGGTCATATTATGTATTATGTCTTAGCCAGATATTTTCTTTGTAAGTCTCAGCTTCAGTTCTTTTGGCAGACTTTACTCATATCCATCCACTTTAATTGGAGACATGAACAACGGCACACCATCATATACTTTCCAGAAAGAGCAGGATGAAAGGGAAACAGACAATAACAACAGGAGTTGAGGAATGATGGCATTGAAATGTTAGAAGCAATAAATAAACAAAAAAAAATGGCAATTTAAAAACGAGCAAGAGTAAAGGGAGGAGAAAGATTAATTGTCTGTTGTTTGAGGATTGGCTGACAGCAATCAACTTCCTGCTGGGCATTTTTATGAGGTGTGCACTGTGAATTGAGCCTTTGTGCACTGGATCTCTGTGCTGATGAAATTAGGGCTCGGTGAAGGAAAGACAAGAAGCGGAGATGAAGGGAAAATTGACGGAGGGAAATAAAAGTTGCATGTAAGCGCTAATTTCTCCCTTCTCTCTTCGAGACAATAAGAAATCCCAATGGCGTTTCCTTTCTGCACTTTGTGGTGCGATATGCTGTAGAATTGCACACGGTTCTCCTCAGACTGGCTCTGTTTAATTATGCAGGCTGGATCTGAAGCAAAAGCCCCTTTAGTAACCCTATCTGAAACCCCTTACCCCCATCAGGATTATCCACTGAGAAGACCAAGAGGAAGACAAAAGCCTTACTTGGGTTACATTTGAATTCTTTATTTTATCAAAAGCAAACCATGGCTTCAATAAGGATGCAGAAGCCAAACTAGGTCTGATCCTTCATCCTGTTCCCTAACCATAGGCAACGGCACCTCCTGAAAAGGTTTTTTCTTTCTTTCTTTCTTTCTTTTACTCTTGTGCATTTTACTGTCATTTGTACTATAACTTACTCTTTATACTTGCAATTGCAGCATTGCAAGTCTGGTGTTTCTTTTATGATAAATTGCTTATGAAGTTCCTCATTTGTAAGTCGTTTGGGATAAAAGTATCTTCTAAATGACTAAATGTAAATGTAGAAGCAGAACTGACTTTCTATCCAATGGCCTTCTGGTTCATTAGTTCACTGTACACAATATGAAAATCCTTCAAAATCCCTTGATGAAGTTCCTCTAGAGGCTGTGAGCTGCCTTGAGCTATAGAAATAAAATGTTCTTTGTGGTTTGGCTGTCTCAGCTGTGGTTTGGCTGCACTTTGTTGATTTTGTATTCATTGTTCCACAGTGTTGTACCGACATTTTAAAGTTATCAGGCTTGTGCAACATGGCAAAAACTGTCTTTGGTGCAACTCAGTATTCAGTATCAAATTTTGACTCCTGCTGTTTTCAAATCAAACAGACTTACAAATCATGTGGTCATGAATTTGGTGTCTTGAAGCTCTGTGGACAAACACAGAAGGGTTTGAAGCAGATTAGAGCTACTAAATGAAATTAATCCACCTTTAATCCTGAGCTGCCCTTTACAGGAAACCACTGCGAGCTTCACACACACATACACGGCGAAACCTATTTCCCTAAATGCTCATTACAGACATACATGTGCAATATTTGTCATACTAAAAGTTTAACACACAGATACATTTACAGGCTTTAAATACACCGATACAGATACAAAGTCTAAAATTAAAACGTTTCATTATTAATGTACTTATACATTTTTGGAGAGAGAATAGAGAACTTGTGTCCTGTTTTATCATTCTTTATCATTCTGTTAGAGTGCTGATAGTGAATCACTTGCTGACAGTCTGTATTTCACATGATGAAGCTGTCATTTATTTTGGAAGAGCTGACATATAGTCAGGTCATACTTTCACTTCTATCAGCTTATAGTGACTTATGAAAAAGAGCCACAAAATTTGAGAGTGAACTAACCACTCTCAGTACAATTAATCAGAAGCAGAACCAACCACAAATCTTTCGGTTTTTACATTACTTGCACCACTGTACCTTGTCTTGGTGGTACAGACACTTTTTTTTAACATAAATGTATTGGGAAGTTTTATTGTAGTACTTTAGCTATAATTTATCATGGGTGTGCACATGGGCTTTGGGCAGCTGCCACTTTGCCCTGAGGGTCCTCAGATTCCATGAAAACTTTTTTTTTTTTTTTTTACTAAGGGGCCTTTAAGGGCCATATGACAAAATAGTGTGTTTTAAGGAATGTTTTAATGCACAGAGGTGGTATAACTGTTCTTAGACAGTAAATCACAATCACAGGAAACAATAAATCACAATCAAAGTTGATCGCTGGTTTTCCTGCACAGACTACACAAGAGATGGACTGACTATCATAACTATCATCTAGTCAAGTAAGAAAAGTAAGGGTCCATTGAATGACATCTCATAATGCACTTTTAGTCCAAAGAAGCATTAACGCTGTAATATGGATAGTAATTCCTTTGTTTACGTCTAATTTTGTCAGGGACAGTATGGTTTGATCCATTATGCATGTAGCATGTATTTTCTTGGAAAAAGGGTAGTGTTTTAAGACAGTAATCAAATATTAGTCTGTCTTGTTAGCTAGTTAGTAATTTAACCTGATCATAGGCATTATTTGTTTTAGGCCACTGCCCTTTAGAATGTCAGTAAATGGCAATTTTCCATATGTTCTTGTAATACACAATTTATCCACTTTCTTGTAGGTCGCTTTGGTAAGAGAGCCATAAAGAATGTAAATGTATTCTGTATAGCTTTTTGAAATAAACATGGCAATCCTGCAGGTTATGTATTCAAATTCATACTGAATACTGAATATGTCCCTGAATTTTTAAAGAGCTTGAGTCTATCAAAAAGAAAGTCAGATGCTCGGTCAGTAGCTTTGAAAATGTTTATAAATTGTAAACTTTATCAGCCTTCAACTCTTTGAACATATCTAAAATTGAAATTTCAATTTGCTCCAAAGGAGTTTGCTGTAGACAAACCGCAAACCTCTTGATATGATGAGAGATGAAACGACTTGCTCGAGGGTTCCACTGTGACAAAACAGGACAGAGACCTCAGTAACCTTCCTTCTGTTATTCATTCAGACCCACCGATCAGCTGACCTGGAAATAAACCTGCCAGGACTGCTGTCACCTCATCTGTCTGGTGAAAAGTTCAAGAACATAGACTTAGATTTAATCATACTCAGACATCATAATAGTATCAATTAATTAGAATGACTAGTGATAAAAAAAGTAATATTCTTAGCAGTGAAAGAATGTAATTTTGTGGAGCAAATGATTTGCTCAGTGTAGCTTGATATCAGCTTGGGTATCAAACGCACCAACTCTTCACTGTGTGTGTGTGTGTGTGTGTGTGTGTGTGTGTGAGCTGATGCCACACCACAGCTAGTTTATATCAATCCAGGAATGTCAATCACTCTTTGGGGACCCCTTTACACAAAGCATCCCAGCAGAGAATACAATGGAATAAGGAACTGAAAATGAAAAATTGTTCTGTTTGGAGTCCTGTGGAATTTATAAGATTTTAAACGTGGCTCTTAGGAAATAAAAGACATCAGATTAGCTTATTGTAGCAGCACATACAGAGTCTGCTATTTTACAGTAAAATGTGAAAATACAAATAATATTTTAAAAAAATCCCACTTCTTGGCAATCAATGGGTAGTAGTAGTATTTTATAGAGAGACCAAAAATCCATGAAAAAAGCACGATGTCTATAGGCAGGACCCAAAATGGTGTTTTTAGAGTATCTTATTAAAATCATTGGCACATGTATCTGCTATAGACTCCCAATGACGTATACCTTGTAGATTCTTGTAGCAGATCAGATGAATTGCACAAACAGCATACATTTGTGCCCTATTTTGTGAACATTATGTTCTTATAGGATTTCATATAAAAGCCAACCTCATTAGCGACATACTGAGAATATTTAGAACAATTTATTAGAAAGTAATGTTAATTAGAATGGCAGACTGCAGGTCATGAAGAGGATTATGTGGATTGTCTCACTGTGTAACTGGTTTAAGATATAAGATGTATTATTGTATATTGTGATTTCATAAGTACAATACGCTTACTGGAGGACATATATATCACATATTTATCCACTGTAATGAGACAGTCAAATGTAGACTCTCTCTCAAAAAAAAACAAGGGTACAAAAGCTGTCATTGGGGCAGTACCTTTTCAAAAGTAAACTTTTGTACTTTTTAGGTATTAATATGTACACGTACTAATATGTACCTTTAAGGTACCAGTATGGACTCTTCAGGTACAAAGGTGTGCCTTTTGAAAAGTCACCGCCCCAGTGACAGCTTTTGTACCTTTTTTTCTGAGAGTGTAGGAATTTGTTGGATCTCTTTAAGTCAGCCTTAACCACTGACCTGCTGCGAGAGTCATTTTAATGATTTCACTGCTGTTTCACATTGCTGTTGAATTAAACTCAACTGGATGTCATCACTAGGACATTTGCTTTTTCCACTCTTAATTGCTTGGGACTAATTTGAGCTGCTAAAACCTGAGAAAACCTTTTTTGAAATGCTTGATTTTGGGTTTTAATTTGTGACTAACCACGAAATTTTGAGAATTTGTCTTACAGTTAACACCAACAAAAAGGCTGAGGAGAAATATTGAAGATTTTATATGAGACCTTTATGACCACCAGTGAAGGTTTTCAAAAACAGAATATAATTTTCAACATTTATAAATGTTTATCTATCTATCTATCTATCTATCTATCTATCTATCTATCTATCTATCTATCTATCTATCTATACATATATATATTTATATATATATATATATATATATATATATATATATATATATATATATATATATATATATATATATATATATATATATATTTTTTTTTTTTTTTAAATTGGCAATAGTAGATGAAGTGAAGAAACTGAAATATGTCAGCTATGAATATTTCAAACTGAATATGAGCTTCCTTTTTTCTTTTTCTTTCTTTCTTTCTTTTTTTTTTTTTTTTTTTACTTGGCATCATAATCTTTGTTAGATACTACCCTTTAAAAAAACATTTATCTACTTGAATGAGTTTCTAAATTAATCTTACTTATGGAAAGTAAAAAAAAAAAAACAGCAATGTTCCTTGCAATTTAAAACCATGTTTTATTGTGCAATTATTAATAGCATTAGCAGCCAAATGGCCAGTAACTGTTTATGTATTTGCCTATTTATTCTGTAAGAAGATATACATTTGCCAGTTTATTTTCCAGGCATTTGGTGAGTGTTAATTTGGGACCCTGAGCACAATTCTTGGAAAAAGGCACATTAACTATAATCAAAGTTTATTGTCACCATCAAAGTTAATGTTATTATTTAAAGTAAGAAGGCAGCAAGACTGATAGTTAACAGTTTAGTCACAATTACATAACTATTCCCACCACAATCTTAATAATAATAAACAATGACTTCTTTTTTTGTTATATTGATACACTCAAACACAACCCAATATGTGAACTTTCATAAGGGTAAATTCTTCTAAACTGAGATTTAACTGAGATCATCTGAAAGCTGAATTAATAAGATTTCCATTGATGTATGGTTTGTTATTGTTGTAGGACAATATTTGCCAGAGATACAACTATTTGAAAATCTGGAATGTACGGGTGCAAAAAAAAGAGAAAATTGCTTTTAAAGTTGTCCAAATGAAGTCTTTAGCAATGCATATTACTAAACAAAAATTAGGTTTTTGATATATTTACCATAGGAAATTTACTAAATATTTTCATGGAGCATGATCTTTACTTAATATCCTAATGATTTTTGGCATAAAAGAAAAAAAAAATTTTTTAACCATTCAGTGTATTTTTGGCTATTGCTACAAATATTCACCAGTGACTTAAGACAGGGTCCAGGATCACATATTTGGTGAATTTGCACCATAAGAGCAGTTGAAGCGTGTAGTCCTGTGGATTTTGCTGAAATCTTATTAGATCCAAATGAATTCCAAGTTAAAAAATTTTAATAAGTTTGTGTACTCTTTGATGGCACAAAACCTCCATCATCTGTCCAGCAGATAAACGTTCCTTACCTTCATCAGTGCTGCCGCTCTGCCTCTTTCTCCTTGATCTGTTCCCTCCATCAAACAGCTGGCCTGAGGGAGAAACCTTTTCCTCTCCGAGATCCTCTGATTGATCTGGCTATTTGATGTTCTTATTTCTGCTTTGCAAAAACATATTATATGCTTCCGGACGAACCAATTTATCTTATGGTTTGGAACTTTCCATGGCTTATGGCACTAGCATAGCGTGTGTGTGTGTGTGTGTGTGTGTGTGTGTGTTTGGCAAAAGCTCTGTCAATCACCTGCCATCTCAGCGACAGCTAGAGGATCCTGGGGACATAATCTGAGCTTTCTGACATCTCCAAAGCTGTGGTTCAGAGAGCAGGAACCCTGAATCATGAATGAGATGTTTGCTGGTTCACATTTCACTCGGGGCAAACACTGTCCTCCCTAAAACCCCTGTGGGCGCCTGGCTGCTGTGAGGCTGTCGCTTCTGTTGCTAAGGTAGTCCCATCATCCTTAGATTCCTTTCTACTCTGAAGAAAGTATTTTTGTCATGTTTTTCACTTTAATATCTAAACATTCTAAAACACAGTAATTACTTTTTTTCCATCAATTTTGCTTATATTTGGATTGTTAATTTAATTAAAATATTTTAAATATGTGTATATAATAATATTAAACAAACAAAAGTAATATTTATATTATAATATTATAATATATATAATATTAAAGTAATATATATATATATATAATACTGATCATATCATATACTACATTATTACACATTAGCAAAATGTATTCATATGTATAGAAGAGAGAACACTGATTAAGAAAATGTAGCCGGTGTGAACGGTATTATTTAGTCTCCTGCTTTCTTACACAGTTCCTGTAGACACAGTCTGAGAAGTCAGTTATAATTTCCCCTTTAATTAATGCTCAAAAGAATAGTTTAATCAGATTATTGCTTCCATGGCCTTCATAAACGTGCAAAATTAACATCTAGTTGCCATGGGTCGTGTTAATTTCAAATTGAATGAATTGTTAGCATTTTCCCTGCAAGACTTGCACTTCACTAATTGGTAAATTTAATAATTATAGAGTTTTCGTAATGGCACGCTGGAGGAATCACGACTTGGGGTCAGAGTTAAAGCCCCGCATCTGGTAAAGAGATTTTATGATTACATAATTTAAAGACTTTTAATTGTATCCGTGGCTTTAATGTAGCCGCACTTAAGATTTGATTAGGCATTATTCAGTTAAAACTTAGATATACTAAATAAATGTTTGAAAAGGTTTCATTTGCTTTGTTGCTGAAAAGATGAATCATACGGGCCATTCTATTGCTATGCACTCTTATGAGCAAGAAAACATATTCCCGTTTAGACAAGGCAACCTCTACCTGTGAACTTAAATAAATCAGAGAGCAATAGTCCAGCGCTATTACACTGCTGGACCTCAATCATGACTCGACTGATTTTTTTTTTTTTTTAAAGTTACAGTTCAAGGAGACATGTCTGGCTTTTTTATTTTTTTTTTATTTTTTTTTTTACATTTCATTCTTAAGAACAGCAGATTTTTAAAAAGGCTGTTTAAAGGGAGCAAAAAGACAAACTTCAATGTCACTGCTGAAAAGACTCATAAAGAGACTGAATTTCTTTTTCAACTCTTTCTGTGTCTGTGACCTTCTCCCTGGACTTCAGCCTTCAGTGAGTGTGTGCATGTTTGTGAAAGAGAAAGGAAAAGAATGACTGACGAGTCTAAAGTGAGTCCATGTGATTGTGTGTGTGCCATTACTGATGGATGCTTCTAATAAACTGATGGTAAATTGATAGACCTGAGCTTTTGTTCACCCTCCACACATACATGCACAGCCTCACAGTCTTTGCCATTAGGAATACATTTGTTCTGTGTTTAGGAGTAGTAATAAAAATCACACATGTATCCACTCACACGTGCACAGGGACAGAGAATCTGACCATGTGTCCCTGCACAGCTGTGATTCTGTGACAGCACTGGTCTGATGCTTTGCATGCATACTGCGGATGTTTAAGTGGTGAATCTCATGAATCATGTGAAGAATATGACTGGATCTCCTTTCACCCTAAAATAAAAAATTAACTGTTTTGCTTTTAATTTAAAGAACCTTTTAAGCAACTATTTTTAAGAGTGTATACATATTTATTTTTATTTTTAACAAAGAAAAAAAAAAACACTCTCCGGCCATCTAATATGCTTTTTTCAGCAATTTGAATCCTCCTCTGACAGCACCCATTCACTGTGCTGGATCCGTTTGTGAACAAGTAATATGCTACATTTTCCCAAATTAGTTCAGATGATGATATTTGTAACTGGCTATTAAAATGTATTTTGCACAATTTCCATTCCTTAAATATCGGTAGCAAATCACACACACACACAATCATTTTTGTGATTTTGTGTATTATATTTCCATTTCAGTGGCATAATGTGAAGAACGTGTCACTGCATGCCCTGCCATTTTAACAATTTTACCTGTATTTTTAAAAGGTTCATGACTTATTATAATTTTTTCTCAATATATTGTACTCACAATTACCTCTGTCAGAACAATTCAAACTGTCATTCAGCTGTCTACTGAATTATTTTAAAAGCCAATGGCACATCCCCCAAGTCAAATTTTACTTGCATTTGGTACTTGATAAATGTTCATTTGGGATACGGGTTAAATTAATTTTGCTGGCATTATTATACACATTAAAAATAATTGTATTACAGGAGTGAGAATGACCAATTGGGAAGGATATGTGCTTAACTGTGGTAAAAAAAATATCCAATATTTTCATTTTCCTTTATGGAAAAATATGATGTCTCTTTTTTCTTGTGATTTGTGGTGAATTGTGATTTGGGCATGCTTCTGTAAGTCCAGGTTTGGATTTTTCTTTTCTTGCCAATGGCTTGAAATATTGATTCATCTCCACAGCCTAACACATCCATACATCTGTACACACTCTTAGCACTCTAAAGCCTGTATGGATATTTTACACAATGGCTCGTACAAATGGGTCAAATATAAAGTAGATTTGTTTCAGATTTTTTTTTACATTTTTTTCAGAATCTGATACTACCATGAATGATGTTTGATATGCTATCTGGTTTATGTTCCAGCATCCACTCATTTGTGTTCATCTAGCTCCATCTGCCTGGGCCGCACACACTGATGGATGTGACAGCACATAATGTGCATTTTCTGACAGAGATGCTCTTAAAAACAACACTTTTCTTCACTCGCCCTTTGGTTCCCACTCTCTCTCTTTCTCTCTTATTCCCTCATACCTCTTTTGCTGAAGACTAAGTGCTAGAAGTCTGGGCTCTAACCTTGAGATGAATAAGGACCTATGAGTTTGCAGACACATAATCCGTTTGGGCCCAGGAAAACATATTTCCCAGCATTCATTGTGACATAAGCTCTCACTGCCACTCTGTATCTGAAAGGAAGAGTAATGTGGACCTCTGGAGTGAAGAAGGAGGTCTGAGACAGCTGACATCCATCACTGAAGTCCTGGGGTCAAATACAAAGAATCCAGCAGGGTTGCAGATACAACTGGCCACAATACAGCAATGTGAACAAAAGTCATGGTAATTTGTAATGTTTTAGACTTCCTTTTATGTGCAGTTTGTCCTCATTCATCCATCCAGGAGATCACTGATAACAATTTGTTCCTAATGCAGTGGAAGGTGGTATGAAATTCGTTCTATCTGTCTTCCTATCTGTCTATCTATTAACCATCCATCCATCCAATTAACAAGGCACTGCTAACATTGACGTCCTCAGAAGGTTTGTTTCCTGCCTTTGAATTTAAATTCGAAATGCTCTTGGACACGTGTGGTTTTGTCTCAAGAGAAATAACTTTCATGTCTGCGTAGACAGCGACTCACGGTTGTTCTTGGGGAAGAAAGGCAATATGTGAAAGACAGAATAAAATAACCAAAGTTCACTTTTAAATTTCTACTTTTATGTATGAGTTCTTTCCTGTGAGTATTATATCTTCTGAAAATAGTCAAGGTTGTTGAAATAAACATGGCTTTCTTCAGGGCAGAGATTCGACGGCTGTAATATGTATAGAAAAGTGAGTATTTATGATTCGTTTATATTAATGGCCTTTCAACTGAACCATTGGTTCATTGCCTGACCTGACCTTTAAGTTTGGCTGAAAATGACCATGTTGTTGCAAAAACTGACTCGAATGAAAAATTCTCTTACTGCAGTCCGACTTTTACAGATCCCAGGAAAAAAAGAAAACATTCCCTCTGCACTCTGTTTCAGAAATTATTAAACCTCTGTTCTGTGAATTACTGAGCTCTTTGAGATTTAAGGTATTGTTAAAAGTCACAGGTGATACCTGGTGATCTCAGAGACGCTGAAGTGAATGTCAGGCTTGTTGCTTTGAATCAGTATTGATTGGTTATAACCAAGGAGAAAAGCTGTCTGTTAACATCCCATTCATATCCGTGGCAGTTGCCTGGTTACCGTCTCTCAAAATAAATCTATATGTCATTTTATAGATTGTATAATATCTTATTAATTCATTACTTGGCAAAAAATTCTGAATTCTTATGGAAAAATCAATCAATCAATCAATTATTACTTGCAAAAAATGCTGCTTCTGTCAATGGGGAAACATGTTTTTTAGGTCCAGATAGTGTAGTTGGGACATCTACTAGGGGCTAACTAGAACATGCTAACCAGGTTTTAATTGGCCAGTCTTTGTGATTATTGGAGTACTGAGAATAAACCTATCCTGTCTAATTGCATCAGACAGAATGAAATGGAGTCTCTAAAGATGAGTCATATGAGCACTGATACTTTGAGACCCAATCACAGCAGACACATCAAATGGGAATCTGCTGTCCTCTGCAGAACAAAGAAATTTAAAGCTTTTAGTGCATGCTGAATGGATCTGTTGAACATTGACAAATGAAATGACCAGAGATTGGTTGAAGTGCTTGTCGTGCTCTCTATAATAAATCATTGTGCTAGTACTGCTTTTGGTAAATGTTTGATGGCTGCTCTAGGCTGTAATACATTTTACCCGAAAAGTTCAAGAGTGACACAACAGTGATTTACAACAGCATTCTGTGACAATTTGACTGGTGTTTTTCTCTGTAATAGCATTTAAAATGAGCTCTCTATTCCTTGTTAAAGGGGACCTATTATACTTTTTTTTACTTTTTGAATTTTAGTCAGTGTGTAGTGTGTATGTTTGGACCCAAAATAGATCTACAAAGTTACAAATCTCAATGTCCAGTCCAAAAGCTATTTCTATTAGATATAAAGCTCATTCAATAGCTCTTTGAATAAAGCTATTTCAAAATATATTTCTTTTTTTTTTAAATCTCTTTTCAAGAACGACATCGAATGGCTCGTTTGGACTACAGTGTTGTTTTCTGGGTTTTATGATGTCACAAAGCAGGCCATTAGAATATCAATAAAATAGATCATGCCTACGGAAATTTGAATGGTTGCGGGGTAGGGAGGGGTGAGGTCGTGGTTGGTATGCTTGGTTGAGTGCATCAGACGAGACTTTGAACAAAGAAGAAGTGCTGCTGTTGCATGTAAGTCATGTTTCCCCTCCCCTCCTGGAAGATACAGCACATCAACAAATGTTTCAGGACAATGGAGGCCTCATGGTAAACTACCTTGCATTTCCAGTGAGTTCGAGAGTGTATTATACAGAGAGAAGGAGGAGGAGGAATAGAGAGAATTTGACTTTTAGCCAGATGAGTGAAAAATGTCGGAAGAACAGAGGGGAATAAAAGAAAACAAGTAGTTCTTGCACAATTGGGCCGGTACTCACTGCAGGGCTTTGCAGTTCAGAAAATCCAATAAATGCTGGCACTTTTCCATTGTGCTGTTGTCTCGGCCCAAGGTTATTACAAAGATGAAGTGTCAGTCACTCAGAGCCGCATGGTGATTTGTTTGTTTGGCCTTTGGAGGTTCGTATTATGTTCTGGACAGGTTCAAAGCCCATATCATTTAATCTCACCTTACAAACACCTGTTTTCCTCCCACCATGACTATTCATGAGCTTTTGTAGTATTTGCATGTTCCACTCTCTCGCTGACTGGCAGCTTTGTTAATTTGTTTTATTCCGCGCTTTGTCGGCATGCTGTTGGTGCAATGATTAGATGAGTGTTATATTAAATTTAAAACTTTAGTGTGGCAAACAGATAAAGATATGGAGAATAGGGCATCGGCTATGTAGTCTCAGAGAAGCCAAGACATTCTCTCTTTTTCTTAATATCATACACTATTGTCAAAAAGTGTGGGGTCAGTATGATTTTTTTTAAAAATGTATTTTTTATTTTTTGTAGATAATAATATAATTATATGACAATATGATTTTTGACAGGACAGATGTTTAAATTGTAACAAATTTTTACAACTTTCTATTCATCAAAGGGGCTTTTTTAAATCACTATTTTTAAAAGTGATAATATTAACAAGTCATAATTATTATTAATTCATATTTTGTCTATTTTGGTTTGAAAAGATGTTGCTTTTTTTTAATCATGTCTTCTTACGTAAGATAGGACCAGCACATAGAATCCCTCAAAGTGTTTGTATAATGACATGGGTACTACAATGTAAACATGGTTTATTAAGACACTTGCCGTGTCCCCAAAAACGTGTCCGTGGCTTAAAAAACACACAATGTTTTATGAAATTAAAAAATTGGCAGTAGTTTTCTGTTAGGGGTAGGTTTAGGGTTGGTGTAGGGTAATAGAAAATACAGTTTGTACAATATAACTATTACACCTATAGAGAGAAATTATTTACACTATGGGAAACAGCCAACAGTAGATACATTTTCTTTGTAAATATGTAAAAATAAATAATTTAAGCTAGCTATAAGTCAATAGAAATATCAAATATTTAGGTTAACCATTTTTTTAATTGATTCTCATAAGAATTACAGAATAAATCAGAGCAAATATATAAGCGGAAATAATCATACTTTAATAGGTAGATGTACACTAATTACAGCTCCTAATCTATTTAACTGATATGAAAACAGTGAAGAACAGCAGAATTTCACAAAATATTTCATTACTAACAGATGTAAATGTATACAAGTAGCACAGGGAGTGATGTGAAGGCATGATGTGAATCATGGAATCATGTAGGCATATTATGAAAACGTTTGACAAAAATGTCTAAACTAATAGGATTAATACGAAATAGACTTCAAATCTCTACAGTACGTAAGAATTAGTAGGATCGTTTTTTAAACCAAATTAACTGATTCATTGGACAGCTGGCTTTACTTGTTGTTAACAGTCTTTTGTAACTGGAAAAGCTGAATGAATACAAACTACTATTGGCACTGAAAATTTTGCTAGTTAGAGTTAGAAGAGTTGCCATAATTTCACTAACTTATTGAAAGCAACTAGTTTGAAAGTATTTGGCAGTGGTAGGAACAGGTGGATGCATGTTCAGTGAAGTATCTGTGCTTCGCATCTTCTGCATCATGTCTATTTGACTACTGACTATATCACCAATTTCAGCAGAAAAAAATCAAAAGCAGAAACAAAAAAGTTGGGAGAGTGAGAGAGACGATTCACAAAGGATTTAGCCAAGTCAGTGAAATGATTTTTACAGGGCTGGATGGGCCATTCTATTTATAGCTGACTCAAGTTGAACAGCACTCTTTGGTTTCTCTCGGTTTAAACTCCAAAACACCTACTCCAACTACCCCATCAATCTATCTGTGAGAAAGTTAGCACTCTTGTTGATTTACTGTTTATGAAACAAAAATGCTAAATGTTTGGTGTTAACATTGAATACCTGTCAGTCTCTCTCTAACAGACTCATCTCTGTCAAAGTGACCACTGCTGTAAAAATCAACAATAGCAACTAATTCATCACACAGAAAACATGTCAGAATATCGACTCCTTCAGGTGGAACCATGTTGCAGATATAAAGATGTTTTTCTCAGCAGTATGTTTGTGCACTGGGAAATGTGCTATTTTTCATTCTGACCCTATGACTTACAATGAACGGATATAATGACTTATTTTTGCCCTCAACATTTTTTCTTTTTTTTTCCTTCTTTTTCTCATTGTTGAATCAGCAGTTCTAGGAACTAGGGTGGACCGATACATATACGTACCAAAGCATCATGGCACGGACATCTCAGTGCAGTGCATGCGGCCTTAAAATGAATACAGGCAATTCACCCCCAGTCCAGAAGGGGGCGCCCACAGCAATGCAGTGCTGTTTGATAATTGGCCACCAGTGAATGCTGTGAGTTGTGGACTAATAAAAAAGCCCACTAGACAGTGTCCATGTGCTGACTCTGAATGCGTCTCTCACAGACTGGCAAAGGAGTCTTAAAGGCTTGTGTGGTGAACTGTTTGTGAAATGGAGCTTTGTGCTCATGTATCCCACCTCTTTCTTTCAGCACAAATCCAAATATTCCACAATATTTCCATATTTGCGATGTAACTTATCTGAATGCTAAACTATTATTTATTAAGTAAAGTATAGGCTTTGTTCTTAAGTTCTATTGGTGACACAGAGGCGGGTGCACTGATGTTTGGTTCACTGTATTTTATTTTGATAAAGCACCAACTGTGCTCTCAAGTTAGCAATGTTTAAACTGATGTGTTTTGTGTGTGTGCCGGCACGATCACTTAAACTGTTTCCCTATACCAGCTGAATCAACTTTAAATGCTTATTGTCTTATTAATAATGCATCACTGTATAAATGTCTGCTTTTATTTGTGTACACTCACAATGCAAATGAAACATTGTGCTTTTGTAAAATAAACAAAACAAATAGGATGTTGCTTTCTGCCATTTGAGTTTCCTGTCTATGAACAAGTTAAGCCTGCTAAAAAAAGAGATGAAACTCAGCATATATAGGCTATATTACGTCACACTGTTTTTTCCCTTGTTTATCTGTAAACTAAATCAAATATGTTTCAAGAATTTATTCTTTTTACGCATATATATATATATATATATATATATATATATATATATATATACACTGCAGATTATATATATTTAACATAATGTAATATACTTAGTGTTTTGTTAAAAAATAAATTAAAAGAAAAAGAGCATAATAGATTTATTTTTCCCTGTTGTAGAAAAATGTTATCGAACCGTTACCCCCAAATCGAGGTATGTACCGAACCGTGACATCTGTATACCGTTCCACTTCTATCTTTGACATCTTTAGGTTAGAGCTGTTTAAAACCTCTGGTGTTATTTTTTTCCGAACAGTGGGTGAGAATGTGGGTCTTTTGCTTCTGGCTGTGATGAGAGTGATGGTCATACATGCTAATGGGTCTGTGTTTTTCACTGTTTTGAAGTGCATTATGGTTGCACCACAAATTGATATTTGTAGGTACGGAAGGTCACCAAGACACCAAGCAAACTTGTTTATGCATTTTAACATTAGGTGGGCCTATGGTGGTTTTTTTTTTATTCTTCCAAGCGACTTTATTTTTTTTTAGCTAATAAAGGAACTGTCCATACAGTGAAAGTAAATGAGGTTCCGTGTGATTTTGGACCCCACTGACTTTAATTATAAAGCCAAAAACTGTTCTTTGTGTTCCACAGAAAGATTGGATTAAAGTAAGGTTGAGTAAATTATGACATTTTTTTAAATTTTGTGTCTATCCCATTAAAACAAAGTCAACTAATCATTACATTTAAAGATCCATTAAAATGCTGACATTCAGAAGTGATTTATAATTAAAATGTGTATCTATGTATTTTTATAAGAAACTCCAAAAGTAGTTTAAGCGCTATAGTCTCCACAAATGACAAGAAGAGATCTATTAAGTTTTCCTTTTGTCAACAACAAACATGAGTTTAAAAATAACATCCGCAATGTGTGGTCATCTAGCACCCCATTTTCTCTTATTGAACAAGATTTCCTTTATGTCATGGCCTCTTTAGTTCTGTTATTTCTGATGAGCAGATACTTATGACTTGTTTGTTCAGTTTATTCATGGACAAGATGTCCCAGTTTTTTCACAAATGAAATGTCTCATGCAGACACAACAAACTGACTCATCAGTAAAACATGTTTATAGTTCCCACCAATAATATCACTCATATGACATTTTTTTCTTACGCTATAGCCAGTTTTGTATGCTTTGTTAATATAACTCAGTATGTTCACTGGGACTAGATTATGTATTAGCTCGGCAGGATTTAAGATTCTCCATGGGGAACTCATTTTAAACATTTTTTTCTACTACACAGACGGTAAAAAAAATAATAAGTACAATTCAGTAGGCCAAAGAGCAACATAATGCAGCATTTTAACGTGGTAGTTTAACATTTAAGAAACATTGATGCTAATATAAAGGTTGTGGGTTCACTCCCATGTGGTTTTGTTCATTTAATGCTCTGCTTAAATACTAGCTTTTCATTTACTGTATTAAGCACATTAAGTTTTATTTCAATTATGTCACAATTAGGTGCAGACTGTAGAAGTTACTTACCAAATACAATTTATGTATGTAAAATGTGGTTGTTGACATCTTTATTAATTCTTAAAGTTTATGCTTCATAAAAAGCTATCTGAGGCATAGAAGATCTCTGGAGATCCTGCTAAAGAGAGAGAGATCAAGATGGCAATAGATGGGAGTCCCATCATGGGTATTTAAACTGAAGAGGCATCTTGGAGGACAGCTGATTTGATCTTAGGAGCTGCTATGAGTGTTTGGGCCATGTAAGGCCAGAACCCTTTTCTGGTAAATATCTTCATATTTCCACTTGTCCATATGCTCTTATAATCACATTCACGCTTGGCACATTCCTCAGCAAGTTAAAAATATGGTCCTTCGCTAATCTGAGGTCCAGATCTTCTAGACTAATAAACCTGATGACATGAGTGTTTGAGTGAGTTTGAGGCAGTGAACTGTGAATCTCTGATTTTTGTTCCTGAAAGTTTCATATCAGTGCCGTTACAGGCCCGTGGTGCATTAAATATGCTATTTATGGATTATGGCTGTCAAAGGATGGTCATGATCCAAAAGATTCTCAGGTGGAACGGCGCCATCCTGTTTTACATGCTGCCATTGTGTCTAAAGCAGGTGTTCTAACACTGTAGTATCCTTGAACTGATGCTTTCTGGGTTACTGGAGTTACTGCTATTGGAAAGTAACTGAGTAGAAGTAATGGCATTATGTTTTTCAGTAACAAGCTCCTTCTTCCATTGGTGTAGCATGCCACTATGTACACTATATCTTAGTTTTTAATGTTGCATTGTTGTGCACAGAGCTGATAGCTGAGCAGGCTAAGGCAATATCAAACATGCCTTGCAATACTATTGCTTGCCTTCATTTTTATATTTTTAAAAGGTTGAATTATTCTAATGAATCTATTCATTCAGATAGCTCATGTAGACAAACAGTTTAATCATGTAGGTCACCAAAGCATTTTTGATTCTGTTAAAAGTACGTGTAATGTTTTATTTATTTCTGTCCCTATATATTTAAATGTTCTTACACTTTCACATTAGTCATGATCGTTAATTCATTAAAAACTCTCCCACTTTAAATATTTTTGATATTATGTACACTGTTGTTTAAAAGCTTGGGTTCAGTACATTTATTTAATCAATTAATAAATGTATACTTTTTTTCACCAAAAGTGCATTACATTTATCAAAAGTGACAGTTAAGATATTTATAATGTTTCTAAAGAGCTCTATTTTAAATAACTGCTGTTCGTATGAACTTTCTATTCATCAAAGAATTCTGAAAAAAAAAAAGAAAAAAAAAATGGCAGTTTCCACAAAATTATTAATCAGCACA